>NC_083716.1:154819762-155419762 GCF_028564815.1 Eubalaena glacialis | reverse complement strand
AGCATCTTTAACTTTACATTCTGGAAGGACATCTGTTAATACAGTCTCCAGACACCTCTGTGGAAATACCTCAAATAATCACCCTCAGTTTATCCAGGTGGGAGAATTTCAGCTAAAATGTAGATCAAATTTTTCTGTCTTAAAATATGTCAGCTGTTAGGTGAGGCTAAAACCTAAATCCCCAAACCTTTTTTCTAACCTTAACGTGTTTACTTGGGAACCCAAGTTTCCTTTTTGTTCCTCTGTCCCTCATTTCATATCCTTCCCTCTTTCCCTGCTGAGAATTGCAATGAACTCCCTTATAAAAATAAATGCAGAACTAAAGGAATGTCATACCATAATCCACTGGTCCAAATTGAACTACCAAGAAAAAAATGAATTCATTACTTTAAATAACCAAGAGGAGAATTACCTGTAGAATTTCTGTATTTCCTTCCTATGAGAACATAAAAGTTTATGAAGGGTTAAAATAACATAAATTCTGCTTTTATTTTTATTCTTTTAATGTAAAATTAAACAGATAAAGTAGACATAATATACCTATCATCCAACCTTAAGTTATCAACTCAAGACCACTTTCCTTCTCCCGTAATGGTTTGAAGCAAATCATAGTCATAATTTCTTTTTTTTTTTTAATAGTAATAGCAAATGTTATTTATAATAAGGGGAAAATCAGCATGACTGCCAGACCCAATGGACTTCCCTTTGCCAGTTAAAATTCAAGGCTGAATTACTGCATTTTGGTACCTGCAAAGCACTCTGAACATAACTTTCTGTCATTGTTTGAAAGAGCAAATGGAAGTCATTTAAACCAGATGAGCAACAGTAGGGAGCTGGCACACCTACAGCACAGGATACACAGCACCATGCACCTATTTCAAGGGAATGAAGAGTGGGTGGCCGGAAGAAAGAAACTCTTTTCCCCATTTAACCTGTAATTTGACAACATCTGTGAAGAATTATCCCCAGCATTGGCATCATAATTGTTGTATCTAACATCAATCACCAGGGAGGGGAAATTACTTGAAATAGATGTTAACGGCATTATAGTTCAACAACATGAAAGTCAAAAATGAGAGGAATGAGATCTGTAAGACAGTGCCCAAATTAATCAAGGGGCTAGAGAGACACTAAATGTTTAATACAAAATGAGGTACTATATTTGCTTATATAAGAAGAGCTTAAATTCTAAAGACCATTATCTATTCCGTATCTGTGTTAAAAAGTAGAGTATTTTATATCTTATTGCTTCAGTATGAACAGCAATATCAGTATGAACATTTTATATGTAAATTTTTTTAAAAAGCAATGCAAACAATGATCCTTTTCCAAATGAATATTATTAATAGAATGATACAGTCACAGTCTTCCAGGAACTTGAACTTTCAACAAGTCTGGGTACATAGCTTGTCTCAAATTTAGCAGCTAACAACTGGGTAGCCTCTAATTACCTGCACCTAATGTATTGAGAAAATATTTATTGGTTTATTGGATTACTGCTTTATAGTTAAGTACTTCTTCAAAATTGGTTGCCTATATTTACATTTTTAAGAATATTCTGTGTTGCATTTTAAAAAAATCTCTGCAACACATTTTCTTTACTCTCTTTCAAGACATAACCTTTTCCTGGTTTTTCTCCTACCTCTTAGCCTGCTTTTTTTAGTTCTATATCTTATTCATCGGCATCCTCAGAACTCTTCAATGTAGTAATGCCCCAGATGTGTATTTTTCACTTTAGACCTATCCCTTGAACTTAATACTTATGTATTCAGCTGCTGATGTGTCACCTCCACTTGGATATCTAAGAGCAATCTCAAACTTAACGTGCCAAAACTGAGTTCCTGGTCTTTTCTCAACTTTTCCCTTTTACAGTATTCCCACTCTCAGAAGTGGCATCATCACCTTTCCAATTACTCCTTCGCCAAACTTTGAAGTAATCTCTGACTCCATTTCACCCACACTTTACAGAATATTCTGCCAGATCTACCTTCAGAATACATCCAAAATCTGACTACTTTTCAATAATTCCACAGCTGTCATCATATTCTCCTCTATGACCTCTTAATTGAATTATTACACTAGACTCCAAACTGATCTTCCCACTTCTGCCCTTGCCTTCCTAAGTCTATTCTCAGCACAGCAATGTGTGATCCTTTTAAAACAAAATCAGATCTTGTTACTCCTCTGCTCCAAATGGTTTCTCATTTCACTAAGAGTAAAAGCCAAAGTCCTTACAATGACTTAAAACTCTTTCCCACGCTCGCACCATCTCTCCTCCCTCCACTCTTTATTATTCCTTAAACACAGGCATGCACCTCCACCTAATGTTCTTTTGCACTTGCTATTCTCTCTTCCTGGGGCTCTCTTACTCTTGATACCTGCAGAGACTACTCTCTCACCTCCTTCAGGTCTGTGCCAAAATGGCACTTTCTTAGAGTAGCCATCTTCACTATCTAAAATTCCACCATGCCAAAAATCCCTATTTCTTTTCTCTGCTTAATTTTCTTATTGTAGGACTCATCACCAGCAATCATCACATGCAATCGTGTTTTATATTCATTTATTTTATTTACTGTTTCACTTCATTTGGCTATAACTTGTCTTCTTTTATACTTACGTGGTTGGCAGAGACCTAGAAAATATGGTTAGAAAAGATTCAAGGTGGTTTATCATGTGGTTTTTTTTTTTTTTTACAGTTAAAACCACGGACACTCTACCTTTGTTACTATTTTCAAAAACAATTAAGAGAAAGGAGGACTACCAGGCTCACAAGCACATGCAGCATATAATCTTGCACTTACATATAGTCTCTCAGATATGGATGGGAGTTGATGGAGATGAATGGGGATAATTACTTATTTCTAAATCATATCTATCTCATTCTTCTATGTCCATATGCTTTCTTGACTACTGCCTTTGGCGGAGCAAACAAATGAATTATTCTCATAATTCTTCCATCAGTCTCATAGCCAACATTTCTTAAAGAACCATTATCCAAACCATTTTACAATGGTTTAATGCAATTCAAGAATTAACTTATGTAAGCTAATTTTAGTAAATACAGTATTTTAGGCTAGTGAATTTGGTACTTCACAACCAATATCTCCCTCCACACTTCAAGACTCAGCATTCATTTCATTCATTTCCCAAGCTGCCTGGAGTGTTGGCTGATGATGGCTGAAAGCTGAGTCCCACCCTGGAAACTGCCCAGCCAAGTACATGCTTTATCCCCAAGAGTCCCTCACATTTAATGACTAGGCAATGGGGTGGGGAGGACTACAGAGGCTCACAACTTTCCCCTCTATTTGGGACAACTCTGCAGGGATATCCTAGCTGTAGGACTCCTCCGAAGATTGGCCAAGGTTTTTATTGCAAGTGGACCACAGTTCAACTTCTCCCTCTGCTCAATGCTCCTTTCTTTACTTCCTTACTGTGTTGCGTCTGAAGACACTTGAACACAAACCTCTTACTGACCACAAATTTCTGCCTCATGTTTTGTTCCTGGGAACATGACCTAAGACAGTTGGTGGCAGAGGTGGTCCAAGGAACCAGACTCTAAAAAGGAATTTGGATCTAGCATACCAGCCACCAGACTGGCATTGAGAGACTGGCATCAGACTGGCATTAGTGGTAGGAGATGCAATACTGATAGTTCCTGGCTTATGGTATGGTGCAGGTGTTAAAATTTTACCAAGGCTACACTGGTAGAAAATATCAGTGGAAGGGAATGGATTGGTGGGTTCAGTATTTTAGGTGATTGTGGAGTTCAGGGGATGTAGTAATTATAAAGACTATAGATTCAGAAAATTATTGCTGGGGGCTATCAATGTATTGGAGAAAGACAATAAAAGGATGAAGTTACTAATCACATATTGAAGAGTAATTATAGAAACAAGAAGGCCTTTAATTGCCTGCAAAGAAGTTCTGATCTCTCACAGCCAGAATGAAGAAAATGCTGAAGATTACATGCAGGACTTGATTATTAGAATGGTAGAGCTCTAGAGAAGGTAAATTCTCAAGGCTGACAAGTCTGACACATCAAAGTCAGAGCTCTGATTGGGTCAGAGGGGGACCCTGAAACTTGGTATCAGAACATCTGAATGGATGCACTCAATAATCTTGAATCTTCAGAGTCCCTGAAACCCTTTGAGTGAGCAGAAGTGGATCCCTCTTCCCTGCTAAAAACTAGTGATAACCCCTTTATTTGAAGGTGTATAGACACTTCTGTCTTGCAAGACAATATATGATAACTTAGGATGTATCCCTACTTCTCTTTCTAATCATTGGACCAATAACTAAGGTTAAGTCACAAAATAAAGCAACCAGCAATATGGTAGGTTGCTAAGGAATGAATGAGACTTACCCTGGGGGAACTGCAGGACCTATTCAGCACATAGGAGTAAGAGCCAGGAGAATATGCCTGGGACTGGATCCTAAGGACACTGAAGCAAGGAGACTAGACCATAGTTGGATAAGAGAGAGTTTGTCAGTATGGGGGCACTTTCATGACCACAATACAGAATTTACACCTTGACAAGTTTCTCCAGAGAAGGTGTTACACTACTAAAGTGAGCCCCAGAAACTTGAAGAAGTGACAACCCACTGTAAGTGAAGAAAAATGCCAGAACAGCTATAGAAGACAGTGCAAGGAGGGATCAAAAACTCAGAGAAGCAAGCATAATACAGTGAATATATTGTGTGAGGCTGGAAAAATACACCATTGAACTATGTTGCATGGGAGGGACTATAGGACACTCCATTTACAAAAGCAATACAGAATGCATAGGTGAAAGGGGTACAAGCATCTCTAAGGAGCTCAGTGGTGGATGTCCTCTCTAAGCCAGGGATGATAATAGAAGATGCATTTATAGTACTGGCCTTCTTTTAGCAACTGGAATGATGGCATCCTGAAATAATAGAGGCTATTACAATAATTGGATAATATTAATAATAATAATAACTGGATACTAACTGTCAGAAGCAAAGTGTGTGGAATTTCATAATAAGCAATAATATCAGAATTATGACTAGGGTGTCCCTACACACAAGGAACTATGGACATGTTTAATAGCACACAGTACCCCTAGACAAAAGACAAATGAGCAGTTAACATGAATTTTGCTTAATTTATTCAATAAACTGTCATCAAGGATGGAAGATGAGGAGATTGAGGGTAACCATCCCAATAAAAAGTCATGATTTTGCACCTGGTTTCCAGACTTGAGCCAGTTTTCAGACACAGAAACCTCTGACTACCTAAGAGATGGGTCCCCAGAAGGAACCTACAACAGCACAAGTATGTATGATAGTTGTTCCTTCAGTCTTTCTTGAAAGAAATCTTGATTATTTATTTGGGAAATTGTACACTGGTGAAAGGGAACTACCCAAACTTACCAAGAATTGCATGACGAAGGGTCTGAGTTGATGTCGAAACCCAGAGACCTGCTTAAGTGAGGATGTGTGGAAGGCAGGTAATAAATGGAATCCTGGTCCGGGTCCAGCTCACTGTGGGTCCTTTAGGCAAATACAGATACCTTGTGGTCATACCTCCAGACTCTGGAAGTATAGTTGAAATGGACATATTTCGTAGTTGGCAGAACCCTCCCATTGTTTTCTTGGGAGGGGCAGCAATTCATCTTGATTAGAATCAATACTTATTCTGGGTGTGGTTTGCCTTTGCTGTTTGTGGGGCCTTAATCAGAACTGCTAATGAGGGCTTTCAGATTGAGGGATTCATAGACAAAGGATCCCACATAACATTACATCAGACCAAGGAAACCACCTTACTGCAAAGAAGGTACAGCAGTGGACTCATGGTCATGGGGTCAGCCAATCCAGTAACATACTTTATAACCCAGAAACTACCTCCTGTCAGAATAATGGAACAGCCTTTAGAAAGTACAACTGAAGTCCAGATTTGAGGTAATAATCCAACAGGATGAGGCACCATACTTCAGGATGCAGTATACATCCCAAATCAACATGTGCTACAGTATTCCCAATACATAAATACATGGGTCCAGGAACCAGACAGAAGTTCGGACCAAGTTCACTTGTCATCACTCCTAGCAACCTATTTGGAGAATGTGTGCATTCTACCTCTATACATAACTCTGGGATTTGTGGGTTTAGAGATCTCCTTGCTCAGAAAGAGTAATGTTTTCACTAGGGGACACAGCAAGAGTCCATTGAACTTCATCTGTGATTGCCATAGAGTTACTTTGGGCTTCTCACACCAACAGACCAGGAGTTAAGGAAAGGAGTCACCAATCTAGCAGGGGGACTTAATGGACACTGATCATGAGGAAAAGGCAGAGCTGGTGTTCGTTCACTGGAGTCATCGAAATATATATTTTGCATTTAGTGATCCACTGGGTAGATTATTTTGACAATAAACAAACAAGTGTAGCAATCTTGGTCTAATAAGTGTGTGATAATCAGAGGTTCAAACCTCTCAAGATGAGAGTCTAGATCACCCCACTAGGTAAACTTCTAGACCAGCAGAGGTACCAGCCAGGGTGAGTGGCCTCTAGAATAGCAGGATAATGTTGAATATACATTGCAGACATGAGATCAGCTGCATTAGTTAGTACTGTAGTTAGTAGTGTATTTCATGCCACTATCCTTCTTTTCTGTAAATATACACAAGAAAAGTGATGAACTAAAATCTTAACAGACCTAGTCCCAGTTGAGATGAACTTATAAGAAGCAAGTGGGTCTGAGTGATACAAAAATTGAAAAATTCCCACTTCGTGGGAAGTGGTGCACTGCCCAGATAAATCCTTGAAAATCAAAGTACTTATTCCCTCAGACCTGGGAGCATTGGCTTCTGGTGGCCCACAGCCAAGTCCCTTCTTCAGGATTATAGTAGATTGAAGGGAACTGTTCACACTAGATCAACACCCCTCCTTGGGGACAAGGCCACATTCAATGACTAAGCAATAATGAGATACAAAAGTCCGGTCTTTTTGCCTCAGTTTAGGATAACTGTGCAAGGCCATTCAAGATTCCAAGCTTCCTGTGGGATCGGTCAAGCCCTCTGATATGACAGCATCATAATTTAACGTCTCCTTCTGCCCTGACCTAAGGAAGATGGTGATGATCTGTTATCAATTCTTGTTATAAATACTACTATTAATGTTTATTAGAAAATTCACTGTATAAATGTATATACATTTATAAAATATTTATATTTATATTATATCCATAAATATAGAATATAATTTATATATAAATATATGTATTTACTCTAATATACATATATGTATGTTTATATATTCACACACATATACATAAATTTGCACTTAAACTTTGCTAATATTGGCACTGCTTTTTATAGTGATGGTAAAGAAAAGAGATGGAGGTCAACCCTATTTTCTCAAAAATATTATCCCCATCCAAACCCTCTTGGTATATTTGGTACACGGTCAAGATGAGTCTTATTTTTTTAAAAATATGACGTTATTATTACTTTGAATAATACCAGCTAAACTTTACTGATTATTACATATCATGCAGTACACTGATGAATGGTAATGGCAGTAAAGAAGGATAGAACTCAAGCAAATCTCTGCTCGTAAGAGAACATTTTAAGAGAAAACATGGTTCTGTTCAGCAAAATACAACTACGTGTAGCTCAGAAAATGTACATACACCCTGGGGTCCTATTGCAATAGAATATCTTTAGAGTAAAACAAATTTAAATTTGATATTATTGATTTAACATCTAAATTGTGTTTATGCTTGAAAAATATGGCAAATATAAAATTCAAGCTCTATATAAAACCATTTACTTGTAAGCTAATCAATTACACAAAGAAATGCCAAGTCTTAGTTACATGAAATCTAAAAGCCAAAATATTAGTTGACATAGTAAAAAAGATTTTGATGTAAAGATACAATATTCTCAAGAAGACCGAAAGTCTGTTCCACTAGCCTAGAAAGGAGAGTGAAGGAAAATGCTAAAGATTCCCAAAATAAAGATCTGAGGAGCCCTTCTCTGCTAGAACTGTGGAAGTGAGAAGTGGTTGGGTTGTATAGGTGGTCTCTAGCAAGTTTTAATTAAATTGAGCAATAAAAAAGCACTGCCCTTTATGGTGAGAAAGAACTCATTTTTGTACAAATGCCAGGTAATGCTTACATTAGTGTCCTTGAGGGGTTTTGTTTTTGCTGTTTTTCAGCTCCGTAAAGGTTCCACCTAAAAAAATAATGAAGACCCTAGTCTTCCTTAAATGTTTTGTGAATCAAAGCTACTTCACAAGTTTGTCCATGGGAACTTTGGTAATCTATCACACAGCAATAAAAAAAAGTCAGGTAACTTTCAAAAACTCACACTATCTTGTTATTTCTTCCTTGAAATGAGCCACATTAAAAATTTGTTGATTAGGGATATTCTAATCAACATTCTGTTCCATGAATGATATAATCTAAGAAATTTGCTTGTTTCATCTGTCCCTTCAAAAATTCTGCCGTCTCTCCAGTCAAATATGTCCTTCACGAGACATCCGAGTTATTTCTCTGAAACCCAAATTTGTCATGTTCCTCTCCCACGTAAAAATGTTCCCTGGATCCCCACAACACTAAGATGAAGTCCAACCTGCCTTTCTATCCTCACCATCTACCTCTCCTCCCTGTTACCAGTCACCTAGAATTATTTATTGGTCTCAATGTGTTCTGTTTTACCCAGCTCCATTTTTGTAAATAAATTACTCCGTACAAGGAGTGACGCGCTCCTGTTGTCCATCAGTATCTTTCTGTTCGTACAGTGCGATGGAAAGTGAAGGGCACAAGTTTTGGACTCAGAAAGATGTGACTTAAAGTCTCAATTTGCTAGAAATGTGACCTTGAGGAAAAATTTAATCTTAGTCTGACTATTTTCATTGATAAAATGGTGATAAAAATGACCTTATAAGATTGTGGTGATTGATGAATAAAGTATTTAATGCATCAAGGTATCCTATTGTGTCTTAAACATAATATGTGCTCAATAAATAGTAGCTATTATAATCTTCATCATAAAAATGAGAGCCCCTCTGTAAATACTTCCCTGATTCACCCATGCAAAGTTAGATACTCCCAATAGCATCTTGGAGTTCCAATAGCAAGTTACAGAAATTGCTATTATGGAAATTGTTATAACTTTTGCATGCTCTTCTGTTTTTCCTTTGTAGCAAGTTTCTAAGTTTACCATCTGTAGAAATCTTTAAATATTTTCTTCCTGCTTCCATTCTACCTTTGATATAACTCTATTAGTTAAATCATTACAGAATAGTATAATTACCTTGCATATTCATTTGCCTCAAATTGTTACAGACTTTCAGGGAAAAGTTTATAGCAGAGGTTGGCAGCTGATTGCCAAACCCTTTTCCTCTTACTCCTTGTCATAAAGCTAGGCTGTATTTTCCAGTCTCATCTACAGTTAAGTGTGGCTACAGGACTGTGTTCCAGCTAACCCATTTTGAGCTGGATCAATTTGTATCATACATCCAGGTCTGGTTCAAAGATATCACTCATACATTATCCACTTGCTCTTGTCCTTCTAGCATGTTGCAAATAAGCACAACTGTGGAACATCATGTCAAATGTGGCTCCCAGGGACCAGAAATGGAGGGACTCTGGGTCCCTGAATCACTACTTTGAGGAGGGACACTTACAGATCAGGGACAATCTGTCAAGGACCAAGTAGTAAATATTTTCAGCTTTGTGTGCCTTATGGTCTTTGTTGCAACTACTAACCTTTGTCATTGTAGAGCAAAAGCAGCTAAAGATAATTCGTAAATGAATGGCTGTGTTCCATTAAACTTTTATTTACTGAAATTTGAATTTTATATGACTTCCACCTATTATGAAATAGTATTCTTGTTTTGATATTTTCCAATCATTTAAAAAAGAAATAACCATTTTCAGCTCAAGGGGTTTAAAACCCAGGCAGGGACCCTTGGACTGTAATGTGCCCACTCCTGCTAGGCCACTGAAACTTCAGAGCTTACTAGTTACAAAAATAGTTGTTAACTTACAAATACAAGAGCAGTAATTTATTCATTTGTGTATTCCTAGGAACAAATATGGCACATAGTAGGCAATCAATAAATTGTGCAATGAATGAATTAATAAACGAATGGTGAATTTAACCTGACTCTACTTTTGTCTTAGGAAATCACTCAGAGTGGAACATACAGCTAAACAAATTGGCATAAATCCCATAGTTCCTCAACACTGTACTGTGTCAAGTACTCCGAATATTTTACATAAGTATTTGAGGATAATAAAAATATACTTAAATTTCAACATATTTATGGAAAAATGAGATTCAGAAACATATAAAGGCCAAAGTACTGCATTAGTCAATATGGAAACCACAATGATAAAAACTAGACTTTCTCATAATAACCAATGCACTAAGATAATATTACAATAAAAATTGTCAGTGTTGATTTTAACATTATCTTAAAATCAAAAGCTTGAGAGAAAGTGAAATAGATTCATTTAAGGATTATTTGCTCTCATTCCATCCTGGCTCTTTCTTTGCAGCACTTATCTTGATTGTAAAACACTCATTATTTGTTTTGTTACTTATTTAATGCATTCTTTCCCAATTAGATTTTAAGCTATTTGGTGGCAGGACCTTGTCTATTTTACTTCTATGTTGTCAGCAATTATCCCATTTCTTGGCACCTATGAGACATTAAATACATATTTGTGAGGTGAATGGATAAAGCATACATATGATTCTGTTTAATTAAATAAAAGAGAATAGTTGGAAGATTATTATGAATCACATGAAATTTTATAAAAGTCAAGTGTACTTTGCCAAGTAACTCCAAAAAGAAAATAGATATCTTCTAAATTCAGAAATAAAATCCATAAATTAAAAAAAAAATTGTTCTTCTGAACAAAAATGGTCCTTACATCTTTCTAGTAAAGAAGAAATGGGATTCTTCGTTAAGAAGCAACTATGTTCTTTTCATTATATATAAGAGGAAGAAAAACAGCTGTTGTTGAACTCGGCTAAAGGAAGTCTGAAGCCTGATAACAAACGTAGTAGTCACAGTTAACTTTGCTCCGAGTTAAGAATGCCAGGCCAATAGAAGACATCAGAGGAACTTCAAAAGCCTGAATCACCTAAGCACACTGGCAAAGAATGACATTTTTAATCACCTTAGGTCGATTTATGAGACTGGAACTCTCTCAAACATCTAGCAATTCCCTAAGCTTAATTCAGGTACATATAGTTCCAAGCTCATAAGGTTTTAGCCTTGGTGTCATAGAATCAGCATAGAAAATGAAAATACTGCCATATAAACAGAGCTAGTGTTTCATCCACACATCTCCCTTTTAAGAGAGTATATGGGGACACAGAGAGGGAGAACAATTCTCAGATATATAGCCCACCTAGGTAAAGCACTTTCAAATGTACTTCATTTATTTATTTTAGGCCATTTTTGGCTCAAAATCATGCAAAATTACTGTCTCTAGTTTCATTCTGCTCTTTTGAAATAGTCCAGATTTTGTGCTAAGAGTTTAAAGCCACAGCAAAGAGCTAGGCCAAGAGGAAAAGCTTTTGAAGAGTTCTCACAGCTGTGAAAACACAAGCCTCAGGCTGTGTGTAGAGTTACTTCAAACAGCTGCTTCAGGTGACTAAACACCTTGAGTCTCATTCATCAAGTGTTGTTTATACTGGCTGACAGACCAGACTTGGAGAATTAACTCAGAGAAAAAAGATGTACTACATACCAAGTATGGGAAAGGAACCCTAGTTCTTTAAATCTGAAGCAAAGAACAAAAATAATAATAATAACTTGAGTAATTTAAAATCAAGCAGAACAGGAATAATTTTATTTTATGTTAATACGTCCTGCGATACCCTTTGCATCTTTACAATCAAAGGAGAAACAAAACTGATGGTTTGCCACTTTTTGATCCTGCGAATAAAATTGAGATGGATAACTCCTACATGCAGGGAAACACCTTAAATATATGGCCACAAAACTTCTCATTAATTATCAGTGAGCACAACATTGAAAGAGTAGATATAAATAATGCATTTTCATTATTTTTAAAAAGGAAAATATGGCTTTCTTCTTGCCTGGATTCACTGTCTTATTGCAAACATTGTCTCATCAAGTCTTGGCCATAGTGTTCATCACCCAGTATTAAAAAATTCCTTCATCTAATCTAGTCAAAAAGGTGACAGGATAATATATTTTAAACCATGTAACTATTTGCATGGATCAAAAGAAGAATGAAATAAAATGACATGAGTCAGTGTCAGGGGAAGTGTTACTAGTTAAGAAAGCTTTAAATATTGAAAGCCAGTTTTAATATTTCCTTTTAATCTAGAAATATGTCACTTGGTAATTTTTTCTTTACAACATCAGCGTGGTACGGACAACATTTACCATGGCTCCATTCAGCACTAAACAGGAGAATCTACCCTACACTCTCCTTTATCACGGCTGATGTTGTTGGTTGTCTCTTCTACTGCAATGAGTTTATCATTTATATTATGAAAGGTTTCAAAAGTTAAACCTCTTTTAAGCACCGCCCCCATTCGCTAGTTCATAAGTGATATTTAAATATTGCCTCTATTATTCTGATCTTTTTTCCAGTTCAAAAATGGCTTTCAATTTTTTTTAATCAATGTGCTTGAAAGCAGTTCTCAAGCTTTATTGTGCATAGAAAGGATCTGGGGAACTTGTGGAAATGCAGATTCTGATTCACCAGGTCTAGGGAGTGCCTGAGATTTTGCATTTCTAATAAGCTCTCAAGTGAATACTCATCCAAGGACCATACCTTGAATAGCAAGGCACTGAAGAATACTAGTCTTGAAGAGCAAAAGGGAAAGACAATTTTTTTTAATTTTTAAAGGTTAAGTGTTTTCTTTCCTAGCTATACAAGGATAGAGACAAACATTTGTTGTGCAACCATTAGGCAAGATGATGATGAAAAACGAGGTTATAGAGTCAGTATGTTCTACTATTTAAAGTATAGAACTAAAGACTAAAGAGTTATATTATGGTACATTCAATGTCAAGGCAACCCAAAGAGGTCAGGGACATTAATCCAAATAGGACACAAATGTGAAAAATAACTTTTCATCTTTCAATATCATTGTCTATAAGATAATGATAGATGATGCGTGTGGGGGGAAATGTACCTGGGAGGAGAGTGGCCACATCCGAGCAGTAACAATGGCTTCAATGGAAGAAAACAATTTTCATTAGCAAAGAAATAAAAGATGCAAGCAAACAAACAACAAAGTCAGGAACTGCAGAGGCAAAGGAAATTATGGAAAGCATGAAAAGGGAATATATACTGAAAATCTACCATTCTACAAATAAGAATCCTTTGACGCAGCTATTGCATCCATTTTATAAATGAAGACAGTGAGTCCCCATAGGGTTATTGGATTATTTATGTAAATGCACGTAATAGCTGTTGGAGATTTTAATCCAACTCCCTCAGATTTAAAGTCTGTCTGTCTGTCTACCATTGTTCTGACTCTCAAAACTAGGACAAAAGGATGATGTAGGCACTAAAGAAGTAGTTGATACTAACAGTGCTCTAAGAAAAACTGAGAAATCAAGCAATATATGAGTTTTGAGAAGGGTTACAGAAAGTCAACTTGAGAAGTGTAGTAGGAAAGAAAGGTGAACAGGAAATAAGTGATGAGTAGTGGGAAATAGGCACTGAATGGTAAATGTTCTGCAAAATGGATAACATACACTGGTTACTGAGAATTAATTATACAAGGTTTAGCACTGGCTTTTCAGTTCTGGGCCATTAGGTACGTTCCCATTTAATCTCAGCTGCTTTATATAAAACATCAGACCAGTCCATTCAAATTATTGAGTAATGACTATCTACCAGTTACTGTCAGGGACTGAGTTAATGAAACTTTATATGGTTCATCAAAATATATTTGTGAGAAAAAACAGTTGGCAAAGAGATTCTTGGTGATATTAAAACAGCTTCACAATGAATGCTTAAAGATAAAGTAATTGAATCATTCTCTCAGATCAGTTGAAAGATAAGGGTGTTCCTGAATCACAAAAATATCAATGCTTCTCTTGCCACTGTCTTGTGAGACAAAGACATGTGTTATGTACAATACAGAAATATGATTTGCAGAATTAAATTGTAAAGAGAAAGCAATGTAAATTTAAGAATGACCTAGACACCCTACATGAAATCTGTCTCCAGGGACAAATCTCTTTCTGCCTAGTTACAGATATGAGTGAGGCAATAAAGCACTACAATAATCTGAGTTAATCGGCTTTGATGATTCCTCCATATAACGGTGGGGGTAGGGCATGACACCAAAACCAAACAAACAAACTACTCCTCACTACACATTTCAGGAAATGGTAACATTGTTGAATAGAGAATGCTAGTAGAGGGTAGTGCTTGCTGCTACTCTCTTGTGGGGTCAGTGGTGCCAACTTCCTCAGATAGTCTCTGCATTTCTGTATTTGTAACATTAACGATAGCCCATATATTCTGGCTCCCTTTGCCAGATGGCAGAAAAAAGAAAATAAAAATCTGAATTGTACTGTATCTAATTTATTTCTCTAAGGTTTGGGTTGATGTTTTTCTCCTCTACAAAAATGAGACTTGTTTTACAAAGTAAAAAAGTAAGCTGGAAAAGGAAGGCATTCACAAAAATCCTCCTGGGGAGAGTCCCTGAGGATTAGAGGGTGCTCTGCTATCACCCACTTTAATGTAATTTTTAAAAAGAATTTTTTTGAAGTATAATTGATTTACAATGTTGGGTTCGTTTCAGGTGCACAGCAAAGTGATTCAGTTATATATACATATATATTTATTTTTTCAGATAATTTTCCCTCATAGGTTACTACAAAATATTAGGTATAGTTCCCCATGCTATACAGTAGGTCCTTTTTCGTTACCTATTTTGTATATAGGAGTGTGTATATGTTAAACCCAATCTCCAAATTTACCCCCCGCAACTTTCCCTTTGGTAACCGTAAGTCTGTTTTCTATGTCTGTGGGTCTATTTTTGTTTTGTATATAAGTTCATTTGTATCAATTTTTTTAGATTCCACATATAAGTGATATCATATGGTATTTGTCATTCTCTTTCTGACTTACTTCACTTAGTATGATAATCTCTAGGTCCATCCATGTTGGTGCAGATTGCATTATTTCATTCTTTTTTTTAATGACTGAGTAGTATTCCACTGTGTGTGTGTGTATGTGTGTGTGTGTGTGTATATCTTACATCTTTTTTATCCATTCATCTGTTGATGGACATTTAGGTTGTTTTCCACGTCTTGGCTGTTGTAGATAGTGCTGCAGTGAACACTGGGGTGCATGTATCTTTTTGAGTTAAGGTTTTCTCTGGATATATGCCCAGGAGTGGGATTGCAGGATCATTTGGTAGCTCTAGTTTTTACTCTTGTTTCTGTTCAACAAAGGATTTTCTCTCTGCTCTCCTAACCTTTATATGGTGTGTCAGGGGGCAAATTTGAAGCCATATATTCTTCTCCTCTCCTATTTAAATTCTTACCAAAAGCTCATTTGCTTAGAGAACTAATATCCCACAAGAGAGCAAGTCTCAAGAGGAGCTGTTATGATCACCTGTCACTGGAATTTTCAGGAATTATAGAATAAATAAAATCAGTGTTTATTTATATGATTCCACCTAAAAACAACTGCTTAAACATTATGAAAATTTGGACTCCAGTCTGCATGCATACTTTTATTTACTTTATGGCATTTATTTTTCTTTGTTTCTTTCTCTCTCTATATATTTTCCTCTGCTTGTGTACCTAAGAATACCCTGAGAGTACCACTGAGTAAATCTTCCAAGACTGCTGTGTGTATCCTGTAGTCACTGCCTTGCAAACAGATTGGAGCCGGTAGCTTACATGTGCTTCTGATTATGTTAATGAATTAGAGGTCAGGCCCTTTGACTCTTCAGTTAAAGCAATCTGAATCCAGTTAAAGGTAAAATTAAACGAAAAAGTTTTGGTTACTTCATAATCTCACCAAAAACAGCTTGTTTAACATGTACTGAAATCTGGCATAAATGACAGTCTCTTCTTTGATCTATGTACAACAAAGCTAGAAAATATAATCTCCTCCACTCTAAGAATGATAATAAAATATATATTTTACTCACTGAAGCAAATACAATTACTCAAATTTTCCACCTAATGCATGGTGGTAAATTCCATCCCAACTTCACAAGGTGAAAATGGTCAAATATGGACAAACTTGGCTCCAAGTTTCAATCTGCTCTTTCGAAAGTTTGGAAAGACAGCTGCTTAGTATTCTTGCCACCTTGTGTTAACACAGAGCAATAAAGCACAGGGTAGAATACTACTTCCTAGAATGGGTTTCTGGGACAAATGGGCTCTACTCACACATCAGAAAGTCAACACTTTGGGACTTGGTGGCTCCCAGACTCAATGGAAATATTCTATTTGTGAATATGTTTGAGTTCAACATAACTGAAAAAAGAAAAAGAAAATAACAGTCTTTAAAAGCTGTAAGCAGCTGGTGATATAAGCATTGGCCCCTCTCACATTTCTCAGGACCAAACCCACTTGTCCAAATCCATGAGCTACGGGAAGAGAAGAGGATCATGAACATCTTAATTTTGGTCATGGATATGAAGGTTAAAATAGATGGGCAAGGCCAGGTTCTTTAATAAAATCTGTTCCAGAAAGACTTCACCCATGAAAAAAGAAATGATAAGGTGTGGTATGGAAAAGAGATCCGTATCCAACATAATATTTTCTTTCGAAGATCAGACCATCTTTAAAATGATAAGGCAGATTAATTTTACTAATCATGAGGACTTGATGAAATATTGTACAACTGATTATTAATTCAAGTAGATTTGTGGTAAAATGTTATTAGTCAAGATTTATTAGGCACAGAAATGGTCTAAGCACTTTATATGTTTGAAATATTAATGCCCACACCTGATGAAGCAGTCCTATTATTATCAGCACTTCACAGATGGGAAACCTGGAGCAGAGGGCTTAAGTAACTTGTCCCACAGGATATAACTGGTAGGAAGTGGAGCCACAGTTTACATCTGGGCTAATTCCAGAGTCAGCATTTTTAGCAAGTGACCACTCAACCTGAGTAATTTCTTCAAAATTTTGCTTTTTGTATTACTACTATCATAGGGGAGGATGGGATCTTTAAATTAAATTAGATCTTGAAATTAGGTGGTGGTCTTGCCCTGACACTACCAAATTTTGGCATCACGTAGGTCTCAGTGAGCAGCTCACTGACTCACCGCAAAAGACTCCAGCAAAGCAGAGCCTCTGAAGGCAAGGGAATGAGAACAGTTATGGGAAATGAGGCTACTTAAGCACTTCCGAATTTACATTTAGCCATGAAAAACTTATTGAATCTATTTGTAGTGCCTTTACCCGTGTCAACTTAGCTTAGCTAGCACTACATTTTCCAGAATTCCTTTTCCTATAGGTGACTGGGTCAGAGTTGGCCACAATAGAAATTTGTGTGAGATTTGCAAGGCAGAAGCAAAGAAGCAGGCATTTGTATGGTCTAAGTCATCATAGGGAAGGCCCTGTTGGCATTCACTCATGTAATTGTTTTTGCTCTCACTCATCTTGTTGGTACAGAGAGCAGCCAGGCTTACTGGACCTCTTCCTTCAATGTCCCAGAACCATGGGCAAGGCACATGTGCAGAAGGGGTGCCAGCAGAACCTACGGATCACCTGTGTCATTGACATTGGAGGCAGTGAGAGACAGACGTGATTCTGGGGTGCCATCACAGGTTCCTATTCCTTGGTCTCTCCTACTTTATGTCTATCTGCCCTTCCCAGCTGATGTCTTTGCTGACATTAGGCCCATTACATAGACTGCTCAACCAGAATTGTGTAACACTTAATCGCTTTATTAAGTTTCTTATTCTGTATCACTAGAGTGGATCTGCTCCTCTTAATGAACCCTGAACAGTATACCAGTCATTCCTTGTGGATTGCTCTTAGCAAACTTTTAGAATTTGGGATTACAGATGCTATCAGTGATAGCCTATCATGGCAGAAAAGACAAAGATCAGAAAAATGTAGTATTTCCTTAAAATTGGAGTGAGGGAAAAAGTTCAATTGGAACAAAGAGCATGCAATATATGAACAATCAAATAAAATATACTATATGGCATTTATCAAGTGAATTTTACTCCTCTCATACTGCATTTATTCCATATGTCATATGATTTAAGCATGCCATCATGCTTCATGGCAACACAGCAACATGGAATTTCTGAAGCAGAAATCATCTTGCTCATAGTAAAATGGAGATAACTATGAATATCATTTATTCAGTGATTTGAACCTGGCTGCAGACCTGGCCTCCATGTGGGTATACCTACATATTGAATAATGGCAGCAAGAAATTGAATTTGATGTCGTATAACTAGCTAAATTCCACCTGCCAGGACCCTCAGGAAAAACTAAATTTTCTCTAACACCACCTACCCACAAGAAATGAATAGAGACAGCCTAAGGCAGTTGTGTCCATCCTAGCTGCCAGAACCAAACTATGTGTGATGACTAACTAGTTGTGAAGAAAAAAAATAAACAAAAAAAAAAACTTCAAAGAGTTAAGAAGCTTAATGTATTATGCACTTCCAACTCTGCGAGGAAATCCACAGCAAATTTCAGTACAGCTACGTTATTCATATGGCCTGGTTTTCTCTGGATACCCTGATCTATGCTCAATTTACCAGAGAAAATATTCACAAACTTCTCTTTCATTCTCAAATATGTCACAGTTTTGATAAAAATTATCTTTTACCCTAGTAATAAGCCAATCACATGATCAGATGAAATAACAACAGTAGCTAACTTGTATTGAGTCCTAGTATACGACAGGAACTGTCCTATGAAATTTAACGTATTACTTTATTTAGTCCTAGCAAACCCCCTCCACCTTGAGGGAAGTATCATTAGCACTCTCTTTGGTAAGAAGACTGAGCCACGTGGAAATTAGCAACTCGCCAAAGCCCATGTGGTTGTAGGTGGCAGAGCAGAGCAGTTGAAATGCAGAGACCTTAACCATTATGACAAACTACAATAAGAATCTAAGACGGACAATGGATGGAGACCCCCTGGGTTTGCGTAAAGAGAATCTCTCCAGTTTCTGCCCCTCAAAAGTGCTTCAGTTGCCCCATACATTTGCTAGTGCTCTATACCAAAACATGTGATGGTTGATTTTATGTGTCAACCTGGCCAGGCTATGGTGCCCAGTTGTTGGATTATACACTACATGTTGCTGTGAAGGTATTCTGTAGATGTGATTAACACTTATCATCAGTTGACTTTCAATAAAGAGTACCATCCATAACGTGGGTGGAGCTTATCCAATCCACTGAAGACCCTGAGAGCAAAAACTGAGAATTCCCAGATAAGAAGGAATTCAGCCTCAGGACTGTACCATAGACATCTTGCCTCTGGAGTTTCTATTTTTTCTGGACTGCCCTATGGGCTTGGGGTCAAGACTGTGACTTCAATTCTTGCCTGAGTTTCCAGCCAGTGCATCTGCCCTACACATTTTGGACTTGCTGGCCCCCACAATTCTGTAAGCCAATTTCTTAAACTCTCTCTCTCCTTCTCATTTACATCGGGAGCATATACTACTCTTTTTCTCACTTTACAGGTGAGAAAACTGATGTGTTAAAGATACTAACTTACCCAGTCAATGTTACATACCTACACAGTGATAAAGTGTAATATTTACCCAACCTAACTGACCTCAGAGACTTGGTGCTTAGTCACTAAACTACATTGCAACCCAGGGGCACACAAGCCCAAAAGTCAACGAAGCAGGATGAGAAAGGTCAGAGACTTGAAGTCAAGACTCCTAAACTATAAGTCAAGTTTTAAAAGCTACAACCAAGTACTCTTGAGTAACTCAGTTTCCTCTTTAAGCTCCAGATTTTCTATCTATAAATAGAGGAAAAGAGCTGCCAATAACCTTGATATAAAGATAAAAATATGTCAACATATAAAAATTTAGGCATCATTTTAATTTTATCTTCCAGATGAGAATTCATATCCTGGTCTCTTTCTCCCACTGACCACAAATGTCCTGGGATATTGAACATAAAAATAACTCTTGGGACTTCCCTAGCAGTCCAGTGGTTAAGACTTCGCTTTCCAATTCAGGGGGTGCGGGTTCCAACCCGGGTCAGGGAGCTAAGATCCCACATGCCCCGGGGCCAAAAAACCAAGACAGAAAACAGAAGCAATATTGTAACCAGTTCAATAAAGACTTAAAAAAATAAAACAAAATGACCGTCTAAAAAAAAAAACAAAACTCTTGCATCAGGAGGCCTAGGATACAGCACCCAGTGTCCACATAATCCCTTTTCATTTATTGATATTAACACAAGGAACACCAGAACATTTTATCAGCATAGAGGCTTTGACATAGCACCAATACTTTTCTTAACCCTTTAGATTAGTATATATGTGCGCATATACATACCCATTTAACATTTAAACATGTTAAAAATTGAGGATCTGAACATTTATAAAAAGGAAATAAGAAAAGAAAAAATAGGACCAAATGAGCAAAGCAACTAAAGTGGAAAAAAAAACACCTTGAAAGAGCAATAAATATTAAAAGATTAATAAAATGTTAGTGTTTGGTGAAACAAAGCCAATTAAAAAACAAACGCAACACTATGTCAGACACTGTAGCAGAGTAGAGACATGAGAAATCTTACCAAATTAGGAAAAATCCAGGCCCCTTTAAGGGAAAATTTGCCAAATCTTGTTTAAAAAATCCTTCACAATGCACTTACTGACTTTGTTCAGAATATTTCGAGTGCATGTGAAAGTCTATGTTCATGATACTGCATTTTCATTACTCTTAAAGATGTAATAGTTTCTTTACTTAAATAGCTCAGTGTTTTTTCTTTAACTGAGCAGCAGCACAGCCTTCAGGTGTGTTTACACTCAGCAAGAGGAAAGGTAAGAATTCAGAAGCAAGAATGAGGATAGGAGAAATGAACAGAAAAATCAAAGAAAAACACAGGGGAAGCCAAAACAAAGAAGAGAAGGCAATTTATTTTAGCAATATGGTGAACTGAGGAGAAAAAAAGGACTGTCTAATATGGTAACTTGCAGGGACAGATCCAAGTGAGCTTACTGAGTCATTTTATGTGAAAGTCAAATCATAACTAATAAATTTAAAGCACAGAAGTCCATTTGGCATATCGTGTATGGTAAATGAAATTGTCTGTTTTGCTTCCATACGGTCAAGATACTTGGGAGAAGATTAGGTAAATGGCTGCATATACCAAAGGGGTTGTTAATTTTTTTATTGGTACATTGAGCCAATGTAGTTAACTCTATAGATTCAGACCCTAGACTCCTCCTATGTACCCTCATATCATTGATGTTAATAGTAAAAGGGTATGTAAAAGAGATAGATGAGAGCTAAGCTGGCAAAGAAAATGCAGCTTTCTGTCTTTGTTCTCAGGACAGGATAGAATGATATACTAACTAGTTTCCTCAGCTCATTCTGTAGTAATGTTTTTCAGACCTTAGCTCTTTCCTCCCTTTTCTACTACAAAGGGAGCACATGGCGCCACAGCCTTGCACAAAGAAAAGAAAACATGGTAGTAAATTATCTTAAATACACCTGAACTTATGATAGCCAGAGTCAAGCTTTCCCTAGAAGGGTTTTTTTTTTTTTTCACATAATTCTAGATTTATTTTGCCATTTAAATGTTTATTTTGGCTGAAGTCAAAATTTAATTTGTTCTTCAAAGAAACATAACAATGGAAATACAAAGAGGAAGCTTTTGTTCACTCCCTGGGAGTTCTGAAAAGTAATAATTATAAAATGATAAGATTCTAAATGAAAATGTCACTTGGAAAGGTTGAGGTTGACAGTGGCACAGACCTATGTGAAGGGAAAAAAGTCACATTATATTCATGAACATAAATATAACCAGATGATGTAATTTTACATCTTTTGATGATTTATTATATAAATGTTTCATACATTTGAAATGAAATCCTTTCTAAAAATAAATGTTCATTACAAGTCACAGAAAATACTTCTTTTCAAGGATAGTACTCATAAGCTAGTATTACTATTAAAAGAGAATTAACAGATCGATAATATAAACTAAGAAAACTGATACATACACACACACACTGAATCAGAGAGTAACTCATTATGACAGATATTTTTACTTATTTCTAGTCATGTCATTCAGTCTGTATTGAACAACTGCTCTGATGAGCCATTGCATTATGGTTTCACTTGTCCCTTGGAAATATGCACACACACACCCCACACCACACAAACACATACAACCACCAACACAATGACAGCAAGTTTGGAATTTAAAAAAATCAAATGTCTGTTTTATAATTATGCACACTGATTAGAGATTAGAAGCCAGCTTCTGCCAAAGACCCAAAGAAGGTCTTTCTTCACGAGCAGTTTCTATGATACTTTTTGCGAGTGGTGAAGTTATGCAGGGTTCAGGAGAATGCCTAATTTGTGCGGACATGTTTCAGCTTTACCTTTCTAGATTTCTAAACTCTGTCACTTGAGTCATCTGTTAGAAACTGGATGGTATACTCACCTACACACATGTATAGATGCACACACACACGTGGGTACACACACACAGGTGTGCCTTAGCAACCAAATGTGTCACTTCCCTGCACATATGAACCTCCACCAAAACTCTACTAAAGTTTCCTTTAGTAAGTAAGTTTCACGGAGTGCTAATTTGATGTGGAAGGAGCAGGAGGGCTGGTTTCCTAATCTTGTCACTGTCTTTAGAGTTGTCACTTGATATCTCTGCATGAAATGACTGACACAGGGATGTTTCTTCTAGTCTGATTAGCTGATAGATTTCCTTATGCCACAGAGAGACTCGTGTCTCTGTATATCTCTATTGTTTCCCTAATCTGTACACACAGACTTTGACCAATCAAGACAAGTGCATTGTCAACCTGCTCCATTTTGTTTGCGGCCCTCAGCTTTAGTCAGTTGCCCTCAAACAGGAGAATTCTAGTTAACATTCATTGAAATTAGCTGTAGAGTATGAGAAACATTGAAAGGAAATATTGTGAATGCTGTGAGAGCAAACTTCACTCTCCTCAAGAGAAAGACCAGTTGAGATAATATAAAGAGGGCTCCTCTGTAGTTGCACAGAGTTCCATGAAATTTAGGGAGCTAAACCAGAGAATTTTCCATTCTAAATTATGTCTGCAGGAATCACATGTCATTATTTTAAGAAGGAACATCATTCTGTAATTTAACCCTGTGGACAATTAACTGAATTTTTCATGTTGTATGATTTTAAAATTTAAACAAATGTCCACAATAGTATTTAGAATCCAGTGAAAGCAGAGGCGTATGAGTGGAAAGATCAAATAATTTCTTATTAAATATTTTCACTATATAATTTTAATACGGACCCTAGATTTACCCCCAAATCAATTGTTCAAAAACTAATTTTATGTCAACTTACCAAATAACCAACATCCAATTTTTATGTCACCTTACCAAATAACCAACATTCATATCAGAACCAGCTCAACTTTAGTTAATATTCTTCCCTGTCATGTCAGATAGATTTGTTTGACCTAATTTTATTAATATTACATTAAATCTACTTTATTCTTTAAATATAGGGGGCTTTCTTTTTTTATGAAGTTTAGCCTTAGATAGTTAGAACTGAATATCAGTGGTCATTTCATAATGCTGCATGTTTTCATTGATGGAGAAGCTCATTACAGAAAATTTAAAGTGATTTCTTTATCCCTACAGCTAATTAATGACAAGACCAAGACCAGAACCTTGGTTTCTGTTTCCCAACTCAAAAGTTCTTTATATTACTCCATACTTCCTGAATTAATTGTCTTTTTTTTTTTTCACGTAGTAGAAATTAGAAAACTTACAGAATGTGAAGAGTAATGGTTAAATGAAATGGCTTTAAATTTTTTTAAAAATCTGGTTTTCGGTTGGCTCTCTATGCATGCTGAGTGTGTGATGTTGGGCTACTTATTTGTTTTTTCTGTATTTTTCATCTCTAGAGTGATTACATTAAGGCTTCATAGGCTTGTTATAAAAATAAAATCTTATTATGCATTTAGACCATTTACCTTAGTGCCTGGCAAATAGCAAGTGCTCAATGAATGTAAGCCATTAGTACAGAACAGGTGTTGGAAAATTTTTTCTGTAAAAGGCAAGATTGTAGATATTTTAAATTTTTCGAGCCATTGTAGGGTGAAAGCAGCCATAGGCATTATGTAAATGAATGGGCTGTGTTTCAATAAAATCTTATTTACAAAAACAAGCAACAGGTTAGATTTGGTCCATGGACCACAGTTTGTTGATTCCTTGTATAGTCCACAACTGTCAAATCAGGCTGGCTAGAATTACCCAAGTGGTAAAATGGTAAACACTGTACAATTATTTGTTTTTTCTGCAGAAACCCATGTGGAAAAAGATGTATACCTTGACAGGATACACATAAAAGGTCTAAAATCAGTTATGTCATTACTTCTCAAGGATGCATTTAATTGTTTTGTATTGTTGCTTATTCAACCTGTCAAGATAAATAATGAACAGAAGTTCATATATTTAACCAAATACAGATGCAAACATGGACCTCACTGAAAGCTCCATGCATGTTGCTGGTCACAGAGTTAGCATAGATAAATGTAATAAGTGACACATGTTCTGAGGACTGGGTTGTTTTGTCTCTGTTTCTGTTGACAAAAGGGAGGTTCAAACATGTGAACCTCTGGTGTATGTCATGATATGAAAGAGGACTTGAAAGAGGGTCAAAAATTTCACCTTGCAACTCTAGGCCATGTGTAATAATCAACACTTTCATCTTCATACCAAACCACTTAGATAAAGTACATAAGGAATTCTAAAGAAAATTTAATAAACTGTCCAGCATCCATCCATTTTTCTGTTGGTAAAAGACAACAGTAGTATCTGGCCTTACATTTAGGTCTTTAATCCATTTTGAGTTTATTTTTGTGTATGGTGTTAAGGAGTGTTATAACTTCATTCTTTTACATGTGTCCAGTTTTCCCAGCACCACTTATTGAAGAGAAGCCGCCTCTTACTCCTATGATATGGATAGATTTAGGGAGTTAGCATATATGATGACTGGCTTAAGCCAATCGGTGAGGAGCACTCTCCTAGCCACAGGCATTGGTTCAAAGATGTGTAAATTTCCAGTCAGATGGATTAAGACAAGGTGGAACGTTTCCTGAGATGCCTGGGAGGGAAACAGTTGTCCTCCCTGAAAGAATATAGGGGATGGAATTGCTGCCATCCTCTTCCTTTCACATAATGTGAATGGTAAGGGCAGTGGCTGCCACCCTGGGGGCCAGGCAATAGGGCATGAATTGTATATAGAGGCTTTTAAGACAATACTAAAACCTACCAAAGAAGTGTCCTTTATTACCACAATTCACTGACAATTCTGAACAACATGAATGATAAAATATTCTCCCCATTGAGGGTAGACCGCTCCACAGTGGCCCCCACCACTACCTTCTTGGTACTGCTTTCTCCACACAGAGCATGAGACTTCCAGACAAAGGCCAAGAATAAAAGAAATCTGATTTAGATGATATCACAGAGTTCTGGTTCTGGTCATGCCAAGAACCAACCTTGCCTCTGAACATTCTGTTGCAAGACAACCAAGATTTCTTTTCTTCTTAAGCCAGTTTGGATCCAGTTTTCAAACACCTGAATCCCAAAGTTTTTTGTTTCTTATTTTAAATCAAAACTTTCAGGTATCAAATTCATCAATATTTTTACCTTTTAATGCTTGTTAACCACTTATAACTTTGTTTTAGGGTTTTATACATAGCAGTTACTGGAAACATGAAATTTCAGAGTTAGAACTCAGAGTGATGCCTTTCATTAGAAATGTTTGAATCAACTATTGCCTAGAAGATTGTTTTTATATACTGAGATTTCTTTAGTGTTATAAAAGAAAATAAATAGTTATTTTAATCCTCTTTATCTCACTGAACAACAGATAATGTTATACACAAACAGATGTAGAATATATACATATGTGTACACACACACACACACACACACACTTGGTTGGTCCTGACTTTTTATCAGATTCCGTAAACTTTTTTAAGACCAATATAAACTTTCCTCTAGGCTTGACACCACTAAGAATATCATTCGAACAGAATTATATGTTCTTGTTTTATCTAGGCAGCAAATATAAAAGTGTGTTCAGGTAAAATTTGTGTAGATATTGGAAAAAATTCTGGTAATAATTCCCCGCAACCTCTAAAGTGTACTCTTAGTGAACTGCCCTGAGTAGAGAAGGAAGAGTGAAAGATGATCTGGTTTTTTTTTGGTGGTTTTTTTTTCCCCCACATTATAACATCAGTCTTCTGATAGTTATCTTCATCCTGAGGAAGCTTGGTTTTAAGTTTCCCTTTGAATCCTGGCTGATGCATGACTATCTGCAATATGCACTTTGCCCAATATTTGACTTTCTCTGAAATATATACATCAACAATTAATAACCTTCTCAAAGTGCAATGAAATTAGCTTTCTGATTGTGTGATTTAATTGCTACAGTGGTCAGACCAGGTCATTTGCACTGCATCTTCACAGGACAATGTGATATAATGTACTGAAGGACACAGAATAAGAGGGAAAGTGGTGACCTAAACTAGAAAGAGATAATCTGCATTTTTACAAAGTCTGAAATGAACAAAGTGATTTCACATATACCCTAATATTTCTAGTATTGATTAGTAGGTATTCTTCTGGTTGTACAATACAGATGGTGAGTTAGAAAACATATTTTTATTCAAAACTACAATAACGGCAAAGTGTACATAGTACTCCCTATGTACCAAGAACTATTCTAAGCACTTACTTATAATAACTAAGTAAATTACTGTAAGGAAGATACTAGTATTATCATTGTTCCCTTTAAAAATACGAGAAGACAGGCAGAAAGAGTTCAAATAATCTAGACATGGTCTATAGCTAGTAAGTAGTAGAGTTATAGAGTTAGCATTTGAATTAAGGCAGTCTGGGTCAGAAACTAAAGTCCATAAAAGTCGCTCTGCTATTTCTTAGTAAATACTTAAGGATTATACAGTGATACAGTTGCACTAAGGAAGCATCTATTTGGGGTTTTTTTCAGGTAAGGTGCTGTAAGCACGCTGTCTATGACATAGAATAGAGCTATAAAACCTGCACAGAAGATATGTAGAAGAGTACTAGGCAGGTTAGTGGGGGGAAACTGAAATATCAATGAGCTGGCAGTGAGTCTGCTGTTTTATTTTTCCTGTTTCTCCCAACCTGATCTTAATGCAACCCAAAGCTTGAAGTGGGCATTGGGCTGTAGTCAGAGAGCATGCCAAGAAAAGGCTTCTGGTGATGATTTGGAAGGTAGGAAAGGGAATGCCTAACACTGGGAACAGTGTAGATACTCCTCATGTTTATTTTGCTGTGTCTTTTCTTTTTTCCATTAAAAAAAAAAAAGTCATCATCCTATTGTGCACCAATCCCCAAGCAATCCAGTGATGGGAGTAACAGTATCAGCAGTGGAGGCCCAGTGGAGCCACAACTCAGAGGAGGGTAATCTTCTTCTCTGTTTAAGAGAGCTGGGGTCCCAAGGAGGTAGCAAACTTCTGATGCTTCCAATGTCTCTCTCTTGCTCACTCTCTCTTTTCCTATCTCCCTCTGTCCTCCTGCCACTTTGGTCCAGATGTCAGCACAGCCCTAAAAGGACACAGCAGAGCAGGGCAACTAATCCCCCCACCCCAAACTCACACACTATTAAATAGGTAACCTTAATATTTTGATAACTATTAAAGAAATTGTATTTATAACTTAAAACTTTCCAAAAAAGCTATCACTAAGCCTAAATAATTTTTCTGGTGAATTCTACCAGATTTTTAAAGAAATAACACAAATTCTACACAATCTCTTCCAGAATATAGAAGACAGAACATTTTCCAACGTACTTTATAAAGTTCCATTACCCTGATCTCCAAATTAGATGAAAACATTTTTTAAAAAGTACTAATCAATACCTCATAAACATCAGGACATGGCCAAGTCAAGTTTATCCTGGAAATGCAAGGCTGGTGAAAGTTTAAATATTTCGGTATTAATCAATCTAATGCCCCATGTTAACAGTCTAAATTAGAATGCCCACGTTAATAGTCTAAATTAGAATGCCCACATGATCATATCAACGGGTATAAAATTTTTTTTTAATTTATGATTCTTTTATATTAAAAAACTCAGTAAATTAGGAATAGAAGAGGTATTTGGTAAAGGACATCTACATAAAACATCATACTTAAAGATGAATGCTTTCTTGCAAAGATGTTCTCCAATCTCACTGTGCCTATTCAACATTGTACTGGAAATCCCAGCTAGCACTGAAAGAAATTTAGCCTCATGATCAAAAGGAAAACAGACAAACAAACAAAAACATTTTTATTGACAGACAACATTATGGTCTACATGTAAAATTCTAAGAAAACTACTAAAAAATTCCTAGAATGAGTAAGTGATCTAACAACTTTGCAGGATATAAGAACAACACAGAAAAATTCAGTTTTTATATATGAAGCAATGCACAATTGAAAACCCAAAGTAAATAATCAGTACCCCAAAATACTAATATCCATTTATCAATGTAACCAAATATATACATACACCTCTGGTCTTATAAAGACTAGATTTGTAAAACAAGGATAGTTTTTAATTTTTTTTCCCTCAAAGAATTGGGTGGCCACCTCAATGATATCAAAGGACTGACACACCCATTTACCTATGTCAGAATGTTTTACTTTCCCTCATTTAGCTTAGGGGAGAAGCCCCCCACCCCAAATTTGTATCATCTGATTATCAGCTATGGTTGGTTTAGTCAGACTGGTGGCCTCCCATTTTGGTAATCTATTTACAAACACTTTTGAGGATCCTCCCTGGGTTTAAGAAATTCTCTAATTAGGACCCTCAGCTGGGCCTTTGATCTGACGAGGCTTGCCTACAGCCTCACGTGGTCTCATTTCTGAAGGTAACCACTTAATAGTGTCTTCAGAGTGGAAAGGCAACTCAGAAGAATACCAGGGTGAGTACTCAAATAAAGAAGGGTAGAGGGGAGAAGTAATTAAAATTTTAGGTACCTTTTACATCATTAATCTTTCACTAGCCTTCTACAACAAATCTTTCAATGAGGCGATTTTGGAATTTTGAAGGCTTTTGGGGCTTCCACATACCAATAAACATAGGTATAATAGTTTAAGATGAAAGCTCTCTAAAATTATAACAATTCAGATGTTTCTGCAATTCAAATGATCCATATTTTCCCCCTGCTAATCTAATTTTAGAAAAGAGAAAAACACTTACCACTGTTGTTTCCAGTAGACCCTGGGCAGGCGCAGATCCAGAAGACTGCCGACTTTGCGCACTCAGAATTGTTTTCGAGTGTCAGAAGAACCCTAACTTGGCCATTTCAGGGCCAGATTTCCTTTAGTTCCCAATTAAGCACTTGCAAGCATACATAAACCCAGCTAGTGTTCCCATAGGTGACTGTTTGCACAGGAGCCGTTTGGCCTTTGAGGCACAATTTCCCAGTATTAACTTCATAGCCTGATTCAGATATGAGATATGATCTGAACAACTTTCTGAGGACAGTGTGGCGGATCTCATGTGTGCTGCTTCTGAGTCTAGCTCTCCAAGGAGTTACTCTTGGGTCGGTTCCCCCCAGTGAGAGCCTAAAACAGCCACGGCTGCTCGCAGCGCCAGGTTATCAGCCTGTTGCGCTCTGCGGAAGAGCAGACCTACGGGACTGCAGCCTCTCGCGAGGATTGATCCTCGGAAACTTCGCGAGGTTTTCAGATCCTTCCTGGAGGTCCTCCTTCGCCTGAGGATGTTTTGTGACTGAAAAGAGAAAAATGTCCCTTTATTCTTCGAAGCGGAATAATTCAGCCTCTCATTTCACTAGCAAAAGTTTCGTTCAGACTTTATATCAACTCATTTTTTTTTAATTTAAGCCAAATTTAACAAAAAGCCAGTCACCTGTGTTTCCCTGGGCCTCTTACCCTGACCCCCTAGGCCCTGCCTAGGAAATGCACCTGTGCCCCTTAAGACTCCAAGTCTTAAGTGGAAACTACCTCAAATAAAATGTTTAGAGTCATCACCCAAACCATGAGATCCGAATATCAGGAGAATTCACCGGAACACCTGAGGAGTACCCAGAAGCCGGTGGGGCTCAAAGGACCCATGCTGGTGCCGAACTCCGACGCGGGTAGACGCCTGGTGACCCCTGATGGGTGTCTCTGATATCCTGCCGGCTGCGCCAAGCATATGTTGACGGAAAATTGATCCGTCGATCTAAGAAAGAAATGGAAAATTTTATTCAAACCAAATTTGAGGTTTATAACCCGGGAAGAGCATCTCAGAAAGCTTTGAGAACTGTTCGGCCCGTCAGAAGTCAAGGTACAGTGATATAAGTTTTTTGAGACAGAGGGCTATACATTAAATGACATATTATTGACAATTTACACAATCCGGATCTAAGCATCATTGTGGCCCCTTACAAGATATAGAAGGAACGTTATCTTTTAAGGAGTTGTCTTGTTGATGCTAGGAGAATGTTGTTCTTTATGGTCAAGGAGGTGTTCCTGCAGATGAGGGAGGTTTGCTGGAGTCCTAATGCAGGTACACAACGCACAGCTGCGGGAGAGAGGAGGCCAAAGGGCAGAGAAAAATTTCTGTTTAAATTTTTCTTGTCTTGCCATAAAATATGAATTTTATTTCACAATAATAAATCTCAATATATATAATTAGTATATAATATTACATATAATATATTAGTATATAATTTTATATATAATATATAAAATTAGTGTTATATACTAATACTATATATATTCATTTCTTATCTTCATTGTATCAAAAATCTTTTAATAACATTTAAAATCATTTTTGAAAAGTGCATTTATTTGCTATAGGCTTCTTTAATGTGTCCTAATCCTAAGGAATATAGCAATTACATTTGGATATCAATAATTAGTCAATTCTTATTCTAGTGTCCATTGGATTACTTCTAATAGCTCCCTATAAGCCACTTTGAGCCATTGAAATTTCAGTACTGGAGAATGTATAAAAAACTGTCTTGTCTAACTTTCATTTATATGAGGAAAATGAGGTCTAGAAGTGTTAAGAAACTTTTCCAAATTAAGCCATGAGTCCAGATCTTATTGCAAATTTAAATACCTTGACCCAGAATCAAATATTTCCAGTGGCCTTTCTTTTCTTCTCTATTCTATAACTTATCACAACATATTTTCTGTTAAAACTCAGTATTCTTTTCCCTGAAATACTTCACAGGCCTGATTCCTCAATGAACACACATTTATTTTTATTTCTTTTTTAAATTTAAAAATCTGTTACTGAATCATTTAATACTAAATATATCTCAGTTTTTTTCTTGAGCACATAATATTTTCATAAGAGATTATAAGCTCCTTGAAGACAGGAATTAAACTGTATTTGTTTTGGTTATCCATATGGCCTTGTAGATACTGTATATCAAAAACACTCAGTAATGCTTGTCAATTTTAATCTTCTGTGATGATGAAAATTGTTTTTTGTTATTAAAAACCATATTCCAGAAAAAGGCATTTTAAAAAAATACATATGTGAAAATAAGCCATGTAGGTAATATATTGTTACATTTGTCTTAAAATAAGCCTTAGGCATTCTCCCACACTTTTCTCACCATTATCTCCATCTGGAATAATAAAACATATCTTCTGATTACAGCTATTTCTGTTATCTCAAGCCTGAATCTAATTTATTTGCTACTCAACCTTACTTTTCCTGTTACAAGATTTGTTTTTCCTGTAATGCAATCCAAGGTTTTGATTTAAAAGGTAGAAAACATTTTTCCCCCAAAACGTGGAATTTTAAACTAAAAGAGAAAAATAAATTTAAAATAGGTTCACAACAAAAACATCAAACAAATTTTAATTTAAATCCAATAATTTTTATTTAAATGTGTTTTAGAATAGATGAGTCCTTTGGGGAGACACAGCAATATATATTATGCCAACAAGTAGAAATCTCAAAAATGCTTTCCTAACAGAACTTTTGAAATACTTATTTACAGAGAACAAAGGATTTCTTAGAAAGCCTGTGGTATTTCTAAAGTTGCATTTTATTTCCAAAGCTATGAAATATGATGTTCCTTCTATGACACCGTCATTAAAATTTAAAAGGCTAATTTAGAAACCACAAAACTATCAGGTAGATTTTCTCAGAAATTTGTTCTCTGGATACTGTCATTTGCTAGTTTACTTAATAGCAGAAACATGAGTTTAATTTGTTATACCCGCATACATGCTAATACCACATACATGGCAATAAATCATGCCATTTCCTCACTTACATTTTACCCAGAGGGCAATTTCTCAACTTCTACTTTTCCCCCAATAGTAGGAATATTGCTTTTCCTTCTCTACATACAATACAACCTTGATTGCTGGCTTAAATCCCCTGGTGAAATAATCATACTTTGGGGCAGATACACTATACTCTGGAATTTGAACACACTGATGACCTTTTTAGAAGATCTAGATTAAATTAATCTCTGAAAAGTTAAATGATGTGTCATTAAGGGCATTTAAAAACATAAGTCAGTGTCCTAAATCAGAGATTTAGGAATTAAATCCATGGCAGAGGTGTTTTTTTTTTTTTTTTTTTTTTTCATGAGAATGAAAAATGTAATTTTCAGCCATACACTGGGCATCCAAGTAGGTGATATACTCATTTTCTATTTTGAGAAAAATTTGAATTTGTCTCATTTCTCTTCTACTTTTTAAAAAGTACATAAAAACAAAATAGTATTTTAAAAACTTGTAGAAAAATACATTTTTTCATGAATACTTTTACCCATTGAAAAGCCTTTTAATTTCTTTTTCATCACAGTTTCAGCATGTTAAATGTTCTTTCTGCGAGTAATGTTGAACTGCATTTGTTTACCCTAATAAATTGTTAAACCTGCATAGGAAATCAAATCTGAAAAATTAGCAAGAAAAAAGATCTTTTTCTCCTGAATTATCAAGTGATCTATCTAAAATGTTTACCCTGGAGAGAACTGGGTTGAACTTTTACCTTAAATAACTGTTCTAAAACCTCAGTACACTCACTTAAAATAACTCTGAATTAGGAAAATAGCCAAAAGCACAAGAAAGTACTTTACAGACTTAGAGAATTAATCTCATTTAGCAAAACGAAAGCAAATTAAACAACAAAAAAAGGACTAAAGTGTACACATATGAGTTGCACTTTCACCAGAATTCTCCCTTTTCTGTGTTACATAAATTTGGAAAACAACCGAAGGCTCATCTCACCATTTTCTTTCTTCTCTCTTTCCCCATTTTCTTCTGATTTATTTGGCTCAAAATGATACTCTCTTTTTTATCACTATTCACTTACCTCCATTTTGAATTTAAGATTTCCCTATGCCGTTTTTATTCCATACCCTCTGAGACAAGATTGCCCCTTTCTACCCTTAAACTTACCATAAATCCTTTCTCTAGAGAGTTTCCTGTTAAAATGGAATTGAGATATAGCTACTAGAAAATCCCTTTAGAATGTAGAAGTCTATTTACTACTTCCTTGCAAACATGCATTTTTGTGTCTAGGTAGCTTTACTAGGGATGGGAATTTAATATTCATATATTAAGCTACTCAATCTCAAAGAAACAATTTAAAATCCCTGAATCATATACTTCAACATCATCTTTTCAAATTTCAAAAGTATAAAAGCCTCCTCCTTGAGGTCAAGTACCTAATTACCTCCAGCCTGTTGGTACTGAGATAAGGAATTTTCTGGGGCAAGATACTGACTGTATAAAATATGAACACTGCTCCCTTTTTAGATTTTAAGTCAGTAGTCACATTTGAGAATTCTAAGGGTAACAGTTTGAAAAGCTACAAAAAAAAGCTATAGATAGGAAAAGTACGATTTCCTATCTATAAGGAAACTTTCAATAGAATACCAACTGTCAATTAACCAAAACTGAAGGAGCTATAAAAAATTAAACTTTCTAGGAAAAAGGCTACATGTCAACTAATACAACTAGGGCATACATGTAAATATCCATGTAAATCTCTATATCTCTATCTCTATTTCTATCTCTAGATATAAAAATAGATATCAATAGATAATCCATCAGTCCAGTAGAGAGACAGGAATCACACCAGTTATTTTAATGGAGATTTTCATATATAAAGTATTGTTAACTAGCTATAAAATTGTTAACCAGATAGCTGAAAAGTATGAAAAATAGTGCATGAAAGTAACATCACGGTAACAACTATAGGAGGCAGCTAAAACCCTGCTAAAGTTTGAATGTGTGTCCCCCTAAAATTCATATGTTGAAACCTAATCCCCAACGTGATGGATGGTATCCAGAGATGGGACCTTTGCGAGGTGATTGGGTTCTGAGAGTGGAATCCTCATGAATGGAATTAGTGCCCTTATAAAAGAGGTTCCAGAAACCTCACTTGCCCCTTCAGCCATTTGAGGACACAGGGAGAAGAGGGCTATGAACCAGGAAGCAGGACCTCACAAGATGTCAAATCTTCCAGCACCTTGATCTTGGACTTCCCAGGCTCCAAAACTGTGAGAAAAAAAATTTCTTTTGTTTAAAAGCCACCCAGTCTATGGTATTTATTATAGCAGCTAACACACTTAAGATACACCCTTTTACATGCCAAAGAACCATGAGGACAAAGAAGTTAAAATGCTTTTCAAGGGGTAAAAGGATTCAGGGGGGGAAAAAAATGTGTATTTTTTATAAGCTTTTTAACACTGTTTTGTTTCTGATTTATGTACTTTTTAAAAAGTAGAAGAAAAATAAGTCAATTCTTTTCTTTGTTTCCGTGAGCCTTATAGCAACCTTTCTTCACCCTGCTATCGCTATAGTTGCTTCCCATATCAGCAGCTGAATCCAGTTTTTCCAACATTAAGTTTCCTCACTGGATTTTAGTGAAAGGATACAAGCAATTAAAAGGCAAACAAACCAGCAAAGATAATATCAGAGATAAATGGTATGAAACAAACAAATGGTAATGGTATAAAGGTAATCACAGAGGGAATGTTGTATACATTGATTCTGAGAGGCCTCCTCAAAGAGGCAAGGTTTGATGTAAATGAGGGAAGAAGTCAACTATGCAAAAAGTATTTCAGGCAGATGAATAATCAGTGTAAAGGCTGAGACCCTGATGTAGAAATTGGAAGGCATGTTTAAAGATGAGTGTGGAGAGGGCCAGTATGGCTGCTGTAGACTGAGCAAGGGGGACACCTGTAAGAGCTGATGTTAAAGTGGTGGGCAAGAGCAGGCTATGGGGGGCCGTGGAGGGCCCTAAAGTACACTATCATGAGTTGTGGGGTTTGCTTTAGGTTTTGTTTTGGTGGGAGGAGGGGGAGGGTTGGGGGGGGTGGATCATGGAGGTTGTTTTTTTTTTTTTAATAAATTTATTTATTATTTTTTATTTTTGGTTGCATTGGGTCTTCGTTGCTGCACAGGCTTTCTCTAGTTGCGGCGAGTAGAGGCTACTCTTCCTTGCGGTGCACGGGCTTCTCATTGCGGTGGCTTCTCTTGTTGCAGAGCTTGGGCTCTAGGCGCGTGGACTGCAGTAGTTGTGGCACGCGGGCTCAGTAGTTGTGGCTTGCGGGCTCTAGAGCGCAGGCTCAGTAGTTGTTGCGCACGGGCTCCGTGGCATGTGGGATCTTCCCAGACCAGGGCTCGAACCCATGTCCCCTGCATTGGCAGGCGGATTCTTAACCACTGCACCACCAGGGAAGTCCCTCAAGGAGGGTTTTAAGCAAGGTAGTGATATAATCAGGTTTACATTTTAATATTTAAAACCAACTAGTCCATCAGTACATTTTCTGTGCATACTATGGCAGGCATATACTTCTGGGTTTTTAATAACCCAGAGTTAGTGGGTTGCAATCCAAACTGAATGTTGTTAAACCAGAACTTTAACGGTGCTACTCAAATGGAAGATCTATATTCAAGGCTCACTCCAAGAAGGAAGTGAATCTTGTTTCTAAGTGTAATCTCTCCCAAGGTACAAAAGAATTATGAATGTGATGATAATACAAATATTGCTATAGAGAATTCTTATTCTGAGAAGTTAGAATTATAGCATCACATGATCAATTTAGATATCATATTAGAATGAAGCAAAGCTTTTCCTGAAAGGCAATAATAGAGTACATTTGGAGCAATTGCTTAAATAAAATCTAATCTTAGTAATGAGAGACTGAAGTAAAGAACAGATGTCATAGCATAATATCACACATAGCAAAAGGATAAAACGGGACCACAAGAAAAGGATTCAGAAAATAGTGATCGTTCCCTTATAGCCATGTTGATTAAAGGTTATCACAACCATTTCTCCAATGTACCAGGTAGAACTGACAGGCTAATATATGAACCATCTCTGTATGAGACAAACCTCAGCAAGAGGACAAGCTCTTTATAATGAGTTTTATTCATTTGTTCCTTCAACACATATTTATAAAAACTTCTTTTATATGCCAGGACTGTTTGTGGGTACTAGGAATATACAGGTGAAAAAGACAGTAAAAATACCTACATTCATGAAGCTTATAGTTTTGCACGTGTTACTTATAGCAAACTAAATTGAGTTATAACAAATTGTGATATAAATCATTCTTAATAAACTATGATAGATGGATTCATGGAGGTGTTACGAGTTAGGTCTTGAGGAAAGCAGGTGGTGAGAGACATAAGACTCAGAGATGGAACCATAACTAGTGTTTATAAGCAAAATGAATCTTTAAAAATTTAATGGCAATCCAAAACATGTTGTTATAGAAGGGATACGAAGATTGTACAGACTCAAACAAAACATTTGATGGCAATGGGCTTGATCATGATAAAAAATAGCATAAATAGGATGAGAATTCACTAGGTTCCAAAGCCTGTTTTCACATTTTGTTAGTTTAAGAATAAAAGAAGGAAGAAGGGGCAGGGAAAGATAAAGGGAAGAATGAAAGAAGGAAAAGATGAAAGAAAGAAAAGAGAGATAGGGAAGGAAGGAAGGAAAGAAGGAAGGAAGGAAGAAAAGAAACTTCCATTTCCCATTGACTCTCTATTTGTCTTGGTCCAAGTTGATGAGTCCTGTCCTATCTGCCTTTCCCAATACTCTCAAATACTTTGTTTCTTATCATCAAATTAGATTACAGATCTTATTTTTATTTACAAAAATTATTAACATGCTTTAGAAAGGGACATATCCTCCAAATATGCAATCACAGCCATTCAGAAACAGGCAGGTGTTTTAAGAATATACAGCTCACTGCCCTACCATTCTTTGTAGGAAAAAGATTAGTAGAGCTATGCATCATTGTTCCCTTGACTAGAATATTCCCTTGATATGGATTGGTTTACCATGTCAACTTTATGATTGTTTTTATTTTACATCTAAGTTACAATTTTTTTAATTGGAAATCTGGAGAATTATTGGATTAAGTATATTCACTTTACAATGCTTTCATATCAAGTATACCCACATATCATATACATTGGATGAGGACAGGAAATGAGGAATAAATTACATGTTGTGGAAATGGTGTTTCACAGCAGATTATTTAAAGAATAACACAAATTATTATATACAATCATGACAACAGGCTCAGTTTAGAACTGTGGAGTCCTATTTTTTTAACCCTTCTCTCCTCCAGAGAACAAGGATAGTGCCCTCTTTGATAGAAATACAGAAGTAAGGCATCATTAAAATTCAATACTGATTTGATTACATTTGTGGAAAGGTTCACTTTTATTTTTCTAACTCATGCACAAAAGATAAAGTCATAGTGGAAGTATAGCTTCTGCATAAAGTATTCTGAGTCAAAATGAAGGATCAAATTCTTAAATCAGTTACCTTAATCTTAGCCAGGATCAAGTGTTACTAATGATTTTTAAAATTCAAGCAATTAAGAAGCACAAGCAAAGTTAGGAGAGGTCTGGAACAGCTCTTGTGTCTCCTCCAAAATTTTTCTCTCTACACTGGACACGTACTGTGTATATATAACATACAACATATGTATTGTATAATAGATAAAGTTTCTGTAAGTTGTGCTTGTTATCTCACACAGCAGAGAGCACTGAAGTTATGAAACATCTCCATTTTATCTCTATCATATATCTTAGTACTGTACAGCTTTATCACATTCTCCAGGAAGCCATGTCTCATAAGTACATAGATTTCTAGGTTTGTTATTGTTGTTGTTGTTGCCATAAGCAATTCTCAATCAGGGACATTCTGCTCAAAGCATTCCAAAGGTAAGGATTCTGTTCCTAGGAAATGCCCAGGGTCCAGGTCACCTGCCTTCAATTTTCTCTTCCCCTGGAAGCACCTCTCCCCAGTAACTGGGGATAAATGAATCACACACAGGTTAGTTGCTTTAATTTCTCCCTCCACATATTTAGACAATAATGCTTTACCAAAGAGAGAAGGAAGAACAATCTATGCTTATTGAAAGGAAGTTTATAATCCTATTAAAAAATAAAGGGCAGAGTTTCCCATTGGATTCTCATCATAAGTTGCCTGCTGACCAAACAAACTTCCTTGACATCAGGCAGGTTTTGCCCTCCATAATGGAGACAGTGTTGCTATGGAAGTATGGTTTACATTCTTTGGGTAAAATATCTTTACTTTTAGGAAGGACAAAAGCAGCTTCTCAAAGACATGCATCTGTGGCTTTAAGGGAGACAACATTTTCCCCAAATGTGGAAAAAACTTGCACTTTAAAAAAGCTTTTAAAATTAAAGAATAGGTATTTTAATTTTAATAAAAAATAGTTGAAGATAAAATATACTGGTCACCATTTCGATGATGTCAAATATATCAATCTTATTGAGTACATCATTTTTGTTAGATTTAACTTGAATTTCTTTTATCCTGAATCCTAAGGAGAAACCAAGGATTCCTGGGAGATAATTTTTTCTATTTTTTAATATTTTGAATCACTAGGTATTTAATAATTAATATTTGAATATTTGAAGTTAAAAGAACTCAGAAAAACAATTTGTACATATACGTATGTTCAAAACAATTGTAATATTATTATACCCATTTCACATCCAAATCAAATGTAGCTGAAGGAAACTAACAAATGTGCCTGCCAACATAAAGTTAGCTGTTAGAGGAAAGGTGGGCAGAGTTCAGTTCTTTCTTTCCTAGTGTTGGAAGAAAAAAATAAATTTGCCTAGCACTTTCTGTGAACCAGGGACTGTGCTAAGTACATTTTCCATAACCTTAAGCCTTTAATATTGTTATTCTTTATTTACAGATTAAAAATCTCTGAACCTCAGAGAAGTTAAATAAAAGGTTCATGATCACATAGCTATTAAGTTATATAGCTTGGATTCAGGCTCAGATTAGACACCAAAATGATTCTCTTCTCACTCAAGCCATAATACTTTTTTTTTTGTTTTTGCCCAGTGCATATTGCATTGGCCAAACTAAAGCTCAGCCCAATAAAGTTCTAGTACAACTGTCCAATAGAAATATGATGAAAACCACAAATACTAGCTAATATGTAACTTTAAGTTTCTAGTAGTCATACTTAAAGAGTAAACACAAACAGTTGACCTTAATTTTTAAATTAGATTTTCTTTAAACAAAAATATCATTTTACACGTACCAATGTAAAATTGTTAACGAGCTATTTTACATTCTTGGTTTTTGTATGTCATCTTCTAAATCAGGTGTGCATCTTACACTTACAGAACACCTCCATTCAGACTAGCCACATTTCAAGTGTTGCAATAGTTATGGCTAAAATAAATAAACCTGTGACTAGTGGATACTATTTTGGACAGTGCAGTTTTAATGCATGTGGGAATGTTTACCTTCAATTTAGAACTATGCTTTTTCTTTAGGGCTTCTGCCTTCATGTATACATTTGATAAATCTTACTGGCCAGGGGCCAGAGGATAAGGGTAGGCAGATGCTGTGCCAGTTTCACTATGCAGTTCTGCTGAAGTAGTTAGAGTGTAACGGGCCACCAGCCTTAATCCCATTCCTCGTCCTCATCCAAGCAGTCCACCGGAACCAAAATATGATTATCACCACATCTGAAAACCAGAGGGCCAATAAAGATGCTTCGGAAACAGTAAGCATTCTATGGTAGGTGAGAGAACCAGAATTTAAACTGGAGTTTTCAAGAGTTATTAAGTATTTCTCTCCAAGATACGTATAGTTCTAATTTACCTAAGGTAGGTATTTATACGTCATTTCATGGTGAAATAACGAATTTTATTTTTCTGTTATTTTTCATGCACATAATATGCGTGCTATATCTGTAATCTATTTTTAAATCTCTTTCTTGAATCTTCCTACTCAATTTGCTTCCATATGTATACAGTCTCGTGCCTAGCTGTGATTATATATTTCCATACTTTGCTTATTAAATAAGCAAATGCTTGTGTCTTTGCCTTCATTGAGCTTTGCCAGTGGAAAGTATTTGCTTAGATCTATTTCAGTAATTTTCCCTCATGGCTGGGGGGATCTCTGAACAGCACAGTACTGGAAAACAGAGATCTCTCAATCTCCCAAATGAAAATAAACCCCAATTCCTCCACTAACTTCAGATTCTAAATGTTTTGTTTCCCCACATACACCATGCTGTTCTCCATCTGTATGTTGCAGAGACAATAATGACAAAAGTTGACCTCTGAATATTTCTTCTTTAATGAGGAGCATGTGTGACTACCAGTGTGTGTGGCCACACATGATTATTGGAGAAAAAGGCAAATGGAACTTCTAGCAATGGTGCAGACTCTATGTGAAATAGATTCATAAATCCACTATTATGCATAATGAATGGTTGTCTCTAAAGACTGAATCCTGAAAATACAGATATTGTCCACAAAAGGAAAGATTCAGGGCTTAAACTCTTCTATCCTTTTTAATACCTGCCACTCCGAGGTTCCCAGGATCCTCATGCAGCAGCTAGACACATAGCTCTCCCCACCAGCCATTTAATTATTCCATCTTCTGCCCAATCTGCGTCTAGACAGCACTGAAACCCTTGCCTTGACCTTGTAAGAAATTAAATATAACTGCCCTAACCCCATGGGTCAAAGACAAATTAGCTCACATGACTGTGTGAACAAAATCTTCCAGTAATCTACCATTTTACATAGAATAACATCCAAAGTCGTGACCATGGACTCCAAGCCCTAACACTTTCTGGCTTCTAAGTATGTCCTAATTTCATTTCCTTCCATTTTTCATCTCTATTCTTTTTAGCCATTCACTGTCTTCTTGCTTTTTGCTCAACCAAGTGTACTCTGTCCCCAATGACTTTTTTCTTGGTCTGCAGTACTCTTCCACCAGCCATTAGCATGTTCACCCTTCCCTGCTTTTAGGTCTCTGCTCAAATGTCCTCTGTTCACCATAGCTGAAATGGAATTTCCTATCTCCCTCCACTTCTGCTTTTTCCTCAGAGTAAAAGCCATGATTTTTATTATATATTATATTATATATTATATATGCATTTGTCTGTATTTTGCCATCTATCTTTCCCTGAAGCTCACTCGGCTGGAAGCAACATGCATAGCAGTTGTTTGACACAACACATAGTAGTATATGTGTTTCCTAGTAATGTATGACTCATTTTCAGTAAGATAATAACTACTTCCATGTATTGAATGCTTACTTGAACAAGATACTTTATGTCATATATTGGAATTAAAAAATATATATCCTTTCAACAACCCTATGAGCAAATAGCATAATCTCTATTTTGTAGATGAGGATTTTGAGGCCAGATCCAAACCTTATATCTTTTTTATTTCTGAATGATATAAGGCACCACAAAAGTGTTTTACCTTCATTCATAGTCACAGAGATCCAGGAGGCCTGTATGTAGTTCTGTGGTAGTGATTTTAGAGTCCATGACAGGCACAAAAAGAACATATTTTTAGACTGGAGTGTCTTTAATCACCCAGCAAATCATTTAGATCGGGGTCCCCAACCCCCAGGCCGTGGACCAGTAGCGGTCCATGGCCTGTTAGGAACCCGGCCGCACAGCAGGAGGTGAGTGGTGGTCTAGCGAGCAAACCTTCATCTGCTGCTCCCCATCTCCCACATTACGGCTGAACCCCGCCCCCACCCATCGCTCTCATTAACACCTGAACCATCCCCCCTCCTCCAGTCCGTGGAAAAATTGTCTTCCAGGAAACTGGTCCTTGGTGCCAAAAAGGTTGGAGACTGCTGATTTAGATGACTACTTGCTTAGTCTGCCACCTGTAACAGTGCCTCCTGAGAATAGGTTAATTTTTTTTCTTTAATTGCACCCTTTTGGTTTTAAGAGAGTTGTGTTTTGAATCTATGTCCTTTTACTTCTGCCTCTGAATCTTTATTCTAAAATTAGTTTCCTTTTGTCTTATTGTAGTTGTCATTCTTACCTCATGGTTTTGAATGAATGCAGTTGTTCAGGCTAATACCTACATTAATCCTGCCACCTGGATTACGCATGTTAAAGTATGTATCTTGGCTCACCTATTATATCGTTGGTTCTCATCCCTGAAACACAGCCCCTTGAGAACAGGCCTCATCTGCAAGTATATTTAGAAAATGGCGAGGACGTCAAATATTTATTCGTTTTAAAAAATTTAATATGTTCTCCTGGGGTCTGATTACAGAATATTTTTAATGCTTACAAATTTCTTCAGTGGCACAGTACTAGTTTGTTTCCTAGGAAACAAATGCACTTATATTGCAATGCACACATTCTTAATCACTAAATTCTATAATTTCTTTGTGAATGTATAACTTCTAAAAATTGTTTATTCTTATGGGAGTTACCAGCTACAATATCACTGCAGGTAAATTTACAAATACATTATCAGTTAAAGATTATTTCAATTTATCCTAAAATATGAGAGAGAAATTTAATGAAGTAAGCTTAAGATAAAAATACATATTCTTTTACGGCTGAGTTACATGCATAACTCTGAAGTGAATTTAAGAGATGTATATACTTGCCTCTGTTGTCATCCCCAGTCTCATTCTCTTTTTCACAGAAAACATAGGTTAGTAATTTCTCCATTCAAGAAACTGGTTTGGATTTGGATGTCTTTCTCTTCTAACCAAATATTAACTGAAAGCTATTAGGAACCCACAGAAGGGACAATGCATTTTTAAAGTGACATTTTAGCATTCAAGCCATTCATATTCCTCAATGTGAATATAATTTTTATCTAAATGATTTCAGAGGAAAATGGATTCATTTGACTACAGTGCTTCTAAGACCAGTGGGAAGCTCATCATCTTAATATTGAATCTGTAAATCCTTTCCACTAGGGATGATTAACAGCTTTGTCAAGTGTTTATTTTACTTTAAGAAGAATATGTAATTTCCTGGTGTAATGCAGACAGATTTCAGTCTTTTTCTCCATTCACACGTCACATTCATACCATAGACTCACATGATCTAGCTTACCTCTATTAGACTTCTATTTTTCATGGTAAGATGATAGCCTAACAAGTTTTTATAGTTTAATGGGCATACATCAGTCTGTTCTATGATTCATTTTTACTTGATTAAAAAAAAAAAAAAAAAGAAATCCTCAACAGTCCTGATAAGAAGCAATAATACTGAATAACTTCCAGATGACACTTTTGCTATACTACACGTGTGGTCTGAGCTACCCATGGGACAAAAAACTTCTATTAGTGCAGAGATGGACCAGTCATATTAATTTTTGTATTCAAAGCGTTCGTGAACTGTGCTCAGTACAGCTCTGGCCATTAAGCACATGGAAAGTAGGTAGCTGTACCAGGAAATTTACAGTCTTGATTTGTACACGTACTCCCAAATCAACGAGCAGAAAAAAGCAAAAATGGGAAATAATTCACTCTACATAGGCTCTTTATAAAGATGTGATTTAGATGCCTTCCTTGGAGCATCAAACCATTTACAGATCCATAATCAGATGGAGTCAGCCAAAAAGAAGTTATTGAAAAATCCTAGTGTTCAATTTTTCTATTTTCCAAAGTAACAGTGAAATTAACCACATCTCTTGCCTTTGTAAAAAACTGAGACTATAAGACATTGCTGTTTTAAATAATATATCCATTTTTCTTCATTAAATATTGCATAAATGAATTTAAACAATCAGAGCCCTCAGATAATAAGATTTTTTTAAAAAACTTTTCTATCCTTTTTTTGAGGAGGAAGCCAATAATCAGGGAAAGCAAGCTGATTGAGGAGTTTGGTCCAAAAGTAGCTTCTCAGTGTCCTTGAGTTAATGGTTTTACAATTTAATCTTTTTCATCTAGTTCTTGAAACTTACAATTCATGTTCAGGATGATGATCTTGAAGTACAATAAAAACAATGAACTACAGAAATAGGATTAAGTTTAATATATTAAGGTAGAAAAACAAACATTTTATAAAGTTTTACAATTGATTCAATCTTATCCTCACCTTAGTTTAATCAGAAATTCAGTTAAACAGAATACAACCCAGAAGCTGAAGATTCTGTTTATTGAGATTTTACGTGTCTTAAACCTTGTACTGAAAAAGGAAATAAATGTATATTTAAATTTAATTGTTCTCTTTATGAAAAAAGAGAGAAAATAGAAACCAAAAACATAGTCGAAGAGTTTATTTTGCTCATATCAAAATGATCATATTTTCTAATATGAAACTTGTAAAGTTTTATACATATGTCCAACATCACCTGGTTTCAAAATCTAAACCCCCTAGTATGAATCTATATGGAAAGATTGCCCTGGTATTGGAAAATAACACGTATTTACTAAATCACAATTTTCAGAATACCATTTAATTAGTGAGAAATCATATTGAATTATCTTTCTTCATAAATATATGGTATGGACACAAATGTCTTAATAATACAAGATCCATGACTCTATTCCACTTTTGAAATAGGATCAAGTATTTTCAGAGAGTAGTACATGTTATTTCTTTTTAATTTCCTGGTCAAAGTCTAAAATATAAATTGCAAATTAGAAAATCCTTTGAGGATAGAGTAAAGGAACTGTTTCAAGGTAAGTTTTATATTAGTTTCACTCATTTTAATGAGGCTTTGTTAGAAAACAAGCAAGCAAATACTCTAGACTGAAGAGTTACACACAAGCTATCTTTTAAAGGAAGCATCATAAATCAGAACCTCTAACTATCTGCTTATATTATGAGGTTGCCACAACGAAAGCATAAACTGATAGCTAAATGAGATAGCTTTTATTGAGAAAGAGAATAAGATATCAAATTTGAATATCAACTTAAATATCAGGTTTGAAATAGGCTAGAGACACCCCAATTGACAATACTTTTCTGTTTAAATTAAAAATTGACACTGCTCTTCAATATATGATGTAAAAAAATAGATTGGGGAAAGTTTACTTTTTAAATATGGACATAAGTTGGTAAGAAAGCATGCACGTGAATGCACATACACACACACACAGGACAGTGGTAGAAAAATATTTCATTAATCAGTGAGAATTAGATGAGTTGCTGTAATCCCTAGGAAGCTTGAAGGTAAAAAAAAATCTTGGATTCAAGAGACTGATTTTTCTCAGTACTCACTAACCTTGGGCTGTCTGCTTATAACTACAAATTGTCCTTAGCTTGAAAAGAGCCTTTTAACATTTAAAATTTTTGGTCTATAGTATCCATGTAATTTCTTCAGCCATAGGGCTTCATTTCCTTTGATGTGTACTAAGGTTCCAACTGGTATTACTACTGTTCCTACTGTCTCTTAGCCCTGAGAAAGGTTTCTCTCTAAAACTGATAGCAATGATTTGTCTCCACTCCAAGAGGGAATTTTATCCACTTGTATAATAGTGAGGCTCAGATGGATATGGTAACATTCTGAATAAGAGATTCCACATTTAAATTTGATCATTATTTTATCACTTTTAGTTTGTTTTTTTTTTCTTCAAGGATTCAAGGTAACTCAGCAACAAGTGTCTCTAAAAATAAAATCACATTAAGTCCAGAAAGAGTCTAGGCAGTTTCAGGACCTCCTATATAGTTACATAGTTCTATATACACACACAAGATTAAGTGGCAGAACACATTTTATTCTCTGTTGCTCCAATATTACTCCAATATTTCTTTTCCAGGAAAACAAACAAAAAATAAGAAACCTCAAGCTTAACCAGAAAAAGAGCACTATATGAAAAAGGCAGTAATTTGATAATGTCACAAGAACTCACCTTCAACTAGGTTTTAAATGTGGTAATAAAAATCGGTTGGATTTTAATAGATCCCAAATTATTGTGATATATAAGACTAAAGCAGCTGCTCTGCTACCTTTATTTTTTTAAACATGAAATATTTTCGTTTCCACTCTTTGAAGCTGCATTAAGATGAAAACATTTATTTTTTTCCCCACCATTGATAGCAAAATTATCTTTTAAAATTATCTGTTCCTGACTGGTGGCTGGAAGTTGTTAAGAGTGTAACAAAAACATTTGTTTTACAGAGCACTTTTATGTAGACATTTTCCAATACCCTAGACATTCATCTTGATTTTTGCAAGTGAAATATACCAAACACCTAAAAAATCAATATACCGTAAAACAAGATTAAAATGATTTTTAAAACAGATTTTGGATAAAATATTAAAAACAGAAACAGATTGATCAATGGATTCCTGAGGTTAGAGCTGTAAAGAAAAAGCACTTTTATTCCACATGATCATCAGGTGAACTTTGACAACTCTGGTAATACTCTGTCCCAAGAATGAAGAATTGGTGGTAATCACTTTCATCAAATACAAAGAAACAAAGCCTTCAATCTCATAATCCAAATAAGACCCTGAAGAACTCGAAGATGCCTTGGAGTCAATCCTTAAACTGACGAGAAATCAATGGATAATAAGATTGCTGTGATAACTCTGGTGTGGCTTCATTTTGAGTTAGAAAAGGACTGGAACATTTGCACCATCTAAAGAACAAGATGATTGTTAGCAGGGTCAGCAGTCCAGATTTAAATTATCAGTGTTTTGGGGGACAAAATGAATTAGTCATTCTGCATAGCAATTCAAGAAATAATAACATAATATGACTAACATTAGAATTTCTGTGCTACAACTTTTCTAATAATGGAGATGGGGGATAAAGAGGAAGTTGTAAATAACATATACAGATAAAATCATTTTTTTCCTTTATACCTGTTATTTTTTGCAAATATATATAACGGAAAAATATTAATACTTTATATATATGTAAATGAAAATATCCTACAATCAAGAACTTGTTTTAAGTTCTCTTTGTCCTTTGTATCAATCTTGTTATCAATCTCAACCTATAAATTGGCCAACAAATTTTCACTTTGTCAGCCACACTTTGAAGAAAACAGAGCTTAAATATTGTTTCTTTACTCTTCATTGTGAAAGCTGATATCTGCAGTGTGCTAGTAAATATTTAGCAACCAGCTTTGGGGGGAAAGAAAGAGCTTTGATGTGTAGCATTTGCCAACTTTCATGGTGTAAATACTACCACCATTGCTAAATTCAAACTATCAGTGGTTTAACAGATGTCTTGAAAATACTTGAAAATGTTAGCAATCGGCCCTTGAACTAGTACAAGCCAGTTCTGTGCACTACTAGATAATCCTTCACATATCAAAAAAGTATATATATATATATATATAAAATACATCCTTATATATATAACATTCTTATACATATAATACCCTTATAGGGAATATTAAATATTTTAAAATAAATTTTAAACAAAGTAAATATTTTAAATTTTAAAAATTTGTGTATTTACTTTGGTCTCATCCTACTACAATATCCACATTTGTATTTCTGGCAGCCCTAAATTTTATCTCTTTTTTCCCCTCTAATTTTTTTCCCAAACCCCTCACCACAATTGATGAAATATGTCTTCTCCACGGTGAGGTCAAACTTCATTTGTGATTACCTGACAGACAATTCCAAACACCTACTATAGAAGAATATTTCATTATTGTGATTTGCATCTTTCTTTGACCCACTTTCTTTTTTTCTTATTTTTACTTACATTACCCAGATAACATCACTATCATAATCCTTGCCCTAGTTTCTGCTTTCCAGAAATCCAAGGCTAGAGACATGTGGTTATAAAATACATTCATTCAATTAGTAAATGTTATAATTGAAAGATAAGCATTTATTATAAAAATGTTATTAATATTTCTGAATCCATGATGTCCTGTTATATTTTTAAAATTAAAGAAGTTTGGGGTAAATAAGGTGGAGGTTATTTTAAAAAAAATTTTTAACATGTCAACATTTTTACTTTCAATAAACATTTTTCTTGCAGCTTTATTAATATGTGATTTATATACCATAATATTAACCCTTTTAAAGTATACAATTCAATGGCATTTAGTATATTCACAGAGTTGTGTAATCACCACTATCTAATTTTAGAATATTTTCATCACCCCATAAAGAAATCCCATACTTGTTAGCAATGACTCCCAATTCCCTCCTCTCTCTAGGCCCTGAAAACCACTAATCTGCTTTCTCTGCCTATGGAATTGCTTATTCTAGACATTTTGTATTGGTGCCATCATATAGTACATAGTCTTTGGACTGACTTTTGTCACTTAACATTGTTTCTAAGGTTCATCCATGTTGTAGAATGTGTTACTACTTCATTCCTTTTCATTGTCAAATAATATTTTATATAAATATAGAACATTTTTGTTTATCCATTCGTCCGTTGATAAACATTTGGGTTTACCCACTTTTCGCTATTATGAATAATTCTGCAATTAATATTTGTATACAGTTTTATTTTGCCAGGATGTATAGTTTAATTTCTCTTGTGTATAACTAGAATTATAATTGTTTTGTCAGATGGCTTACATTTAACATTTTGAGGTATTGCCACACTGTTTTCTAAGTGTTGTACCATTTTCTAATAACAACAATGAATGAGGATTTCAATTTCTCTTCATCCTCATCAACATTTGTTGTTGTCTGTTTTTTTTTCTATTTTACCCATTCTATTAGGTAGGAAACAGCATCTCTTTCTGGTTTTCTTTCACATTTCCCCAGTGATTCGTGATTTTGAGCATATTTTCTTATGTTTATTGGTCATCTATGTATCTTTGGAGAAATGTCTATTAAAAACTGCTTATTTATAGATTATCTGATTTTTTTATTGTTGAGTTTTAGGAATGCTTTATATATTCTGGATGAAATTTTTATCAGGTATATGATTTGCAAATATTTTTCCCCTATTGTAGATTACCTTTATATTTTTATTTTTTGACACTTTTCTTTGAAGCACAAAATTTAAAATTTTGATTAAATCAATGTACCTATTTTTTTCAACTTTTTATTTTATATTGGAGTATAGTTGATAACACTGTTGTGTTAGTTGCAAGTGTACAACAAAGTGATTCAGTTATACATATACATATATCTATTCTTTTTCAAATTCTTTTCCCAGTTACATTGTTACGGAGTATTGAGCAGAGTTCCCTGTGCTATACAGTAGGTCCTTATTTTTTTTTCTTTTGTTACTTATGCTTTTGGTATCATCACTAAGAAACCATTAAATAACACAAACTCATGAAAATTTACTTATACAGTTTATTTTAAGAGTTGTACAGTTTGAGCTATTGCATTTAGGTTTATAATGCATTTCGAGTTACTTTTTTGTATGTGGTATGAGGTAGTGCTTCAACTTTATTCTTTTGAATATAGATATATAGTTATCCCATCACCATTTACTGAAAAGACTATTATTTACCCATTGAATGATCTTGTCATCAAAATAAATTGTCCAAAAATGTGAAAGTTTATTTCTGGACTTACAGTTCTATTACATTGACCTGTATGTGCATCTTTTTTTTCCACAGTCTTTCTAAGGTATAACTGACATATAAAAAGTTGCACATATTTAATATATACAGTTTGGTGTCTGGACATATGCATACAACCATGAAAACATCACTATGATAAGATCAGTGTAATAAACATATCCATCACATCCAAAAATTTCTTCCTACTTTGTTTTTATTTTTGTTTTTTGTTTTTTTGCATTTGGTAAGAACACTTAACCTGGGACCAACCCTCTTAACTTTTTTAAGTGCACAATATAACACTGTTAACTATTGGCACTATGTCATATCGCTTTTAAATATTGGCACTATGTTATGTAGCAGATCAGTAGAACTTATTCATCTTGCTTAACTGAAACTTTTTACTCATTGAACAACAACTCCGTATTTCCCCCTCCTACCAGCCCCTGGAAACTACCATTCTACTCTTTGCTTCTGAGTTTGAATACCCTTTTTTTTTCTGCAAGGTCAGAGGTATTGAAATCTCCAAATTTTATTTTGAATTGTCTATTTCTCTCTGCTTTTTGTCAGTTTTTGCTTTACCTATTTGAGATATCTTTCTAATGCTTTGATCATTTTATCATTGTAAAATGTTCTTTATATGTAGTAACAATTTTTCTCTTATTTCTAATATTACTAAAGCCACTCCAGTGCTCTTTTGTGCATTGTATACCTATTTCCATTCTTTGTTTTCAGTCCATTTTATCAGATGATTTTTATCCACTGTCAATATCTGCTTTTGATTGAAGTATTTAATCAGTTTATATTTAATGTAATTACTGATAAATATGATTTGCATTTTCTATTTTGCTATTTTCTTCTATATGTCATATATTATGTGTTTCTCTATTCCTCCATTACTGCCTTATTTTTGTCTTAAATAGTTATTACTATTGCACTATTGTAATTCCCTTGTTTATTTTGCTTTATTTTCTTAGTGGTTTCTCTGGGTCTTACAATAGACAACTTAAAACAGTTTAGTTTGGAATTGAACTAATCAATTTCTGTATTTACAAAAATATGGCCTCAATAGAATTCCATTTTCTCCCCCATTTAGTTCTTCTATTGTCATAAAAAAATCAAATCTTTATTTATTACAAGGTTATCAGTACAGTTTTGAAAAATACTGCTTTATGTGGTTATCTTTCAAATCAAATAGGGAAAGTGTTATAAACAAAGTCATGTTTATACTATTTTTCATATTTTTTTATGTAATTGACTTTACCAGTGCTATTATTTCTTCATATGGATTTAAATTATTGTTTAGTGTACTGTCTTTTAAACATGAAAGTCTCCCTTAGTATTTCTCGTAGGGAAAGTCTGATAGAGATATATGCTCTCCGTTTTTGTTTATCTAGAAGTGTCTCGATTTCTTCATTTTTTTCAAAGGATGCTTTTGCTGGATATAGTATTGGTTAAAGGTTTTTTTCTTTAACCATTTTGAATATGTTATACCACAGCCTACTGGCCTCAATAGTTTCTACTGAGAAATGAGCTATTAATATTTGAGGATTCCTTGTATGTTGAGTTGTTTTTCTCTTGTTGCTTTCAAGATTCTCTCTGTTTTCAGATTTCAGCAATTTTATTGTGTTCTGTTTATTTGTGCATAATTTTAAGTTCATCCTACCTGGAGTTTGTTGAGCTTCTTGGATGAGTACATGAATGTTTTTCATCAAATTTGGGAAGTTTTAAATTATTATTATTTTAAACATTCCTTTTGACCTTTCTCTCCTCTACTTCTGAAATTCCCATTATGTACATGTTGCTATACTTTATATTGTCCCACAGGCTTCTGAAGCTTTGTTCACTTTTCTTCATTCTCTTGTTCTTTTCTGTTCCTTGGACTGCATAATATAAATTGATCTATGTTAGGACTTCCATGGTGGCACTGTGGTTAAGAATCTGCCTGCCAACACAGGGAACATGGGTTCAAGCCCTGGTCCGGGAAGATCCCACGTGCTGCGGAGCAACTAAGCCCGTGTGCCACAACTACTGAGCCTGTGCTCTAGAGCCCATGAGCCACAACTACTGAGCCCGTGAGCCACAACTACTGAAGCCCACATGCCTAGAGCCCATGCCCCGCAACAAGAGAAGCCACTGCAATGAGAAGCCTGTGCACCGCAACGAAGGTAGCCCCCGCTCGCCGCAATTAAAGAAAGCCTGCGCGCAGCGACAAATACCCAACGCAGCCAAAAATAAAAATAAAATAAAATAAATTTATTAAAAAAAAAATTGATCTATGTTAAAGTTTGCTGATTCTTTCTTCTGCTTATTAAAATCTTCTCTTTAGTACCTTCTACTTTAGGATTTCTATTTGGTTTCTTTTAAAAATTTTTCTTTCACTGTATTTATATTCTTTATTAGTTAAGAAATTCTCATACTTTAAAAGAATGTATAGATATGGTTTTCTTTAGTTCTTTGAACATACTCATAATGGCTAACTCAAGTCTTTGTATAACAAGTCCATCATCTGGGCTTCCTCAGGGACAGTTTTTATTTGTTTATTTTGTCACTTGTGTGTTGGTTATATTTATCTTTTTATTTGCGCATCTTGGAATTTGTCTGTTGTTGAAAACTGGAGAGTTCAACTGATATAATTTGAGAACTCTGGAAATCAGATTCTTCTTTGTTCCCAGGGTTTATTGTCACTTCTTGTTGTTGCTGCTGCTGTTTGTTTTCTAAAGGTATTTCCTGGACTTCTCTGTAAAGATTCTATTCTTTACAACGTGTGACCACTGAAGTCTCTGCTTAGTTAGCTTCATGGTCATCTGATGATTGGACAAAGATTTCTTTAAATGCCTTGAATCATGGTCTGCCTACTTTTTCCAAGTGACTGTGTGTGTTTTGGGAGATGCCTTTATTGCTCTGGAAGTTTAAAGCTCTGCCTTAGCCTTTACTTATGTTTTTATGGAGTCTCATGGTCAGGTCAAGATGAAAATTTAGGGCCTTCTCAAATCTTGCTTAGGCACAGACAAAGACATGCATATGTGCATGGCCTTCTATATCTTCAGAAATACGACAGAACTTTTTAAAGCCTGTTATGGACATCTCATTCCACAGATAATCCTTGTAAGATATTTGGCCAGCCTCTTGTATGCCCCAACTGGTATTGCTGCCTTAGGCAGCTGCAGTGTTTAACAATTACTGGATTTTTGTTTGTTTGTTTTTGTTTTTGTTTTTAACAAAGTCCTCTTGGGATAAAGCTTTCCTCATTTATTGCTCTAAGTCAAGACAAATTAAGATAAGTTCTTAAATGGGAATTGTTCAGGGAGTGGCCATATAGGCCAAATAGTGACAATTCTCTGAGAATAGGGCTTTTAAGAGAGTTCTAAACCCTTTTTGTTCTACCTGGTACCTGGGTTTCACAGCTACTGTGGTTCTGGTGTTGTTTTCTCAGGGCTACCTTAGACCTGTGAATAAGGGGGAGGGGATTGTGTATGTAAAAAATACTAAAAATCTCACAGTTCTTACTGAGATCCAGTCACTTGTCTTGAATAAATGTTCCTTGAGTTGTTGTACACTTTTGGTTAATTTCTAGAGGTCAGAAAATACTGATTTTGATCACGTCTGCCAGTGTTTTCATTGTTTTTATGGAATATCAGATTTTTGAAGTTTCTTATTTTACCTTTCCAGAAATACTTCTTCTAAATACCTTATATAAATAAAGAAAATGAGAGAAATTTAGACTAAATTAAGTATTGTTATCCTGATCGAAGTTCTTGAAACTAGGTTGTTGTTGTTTTTAATCAGTTTTGGAGAATTCTGACCTTTATCTCTTAAAATTTTCTTTCTTACCATTCTCTTTTTCCTCTTCTTTTGGTGCTCTGATTACACATAATTTAGGCCATTATGTTTTTTATGCTCTGGGTTTTTTTGTTGTTATTGTTCACTTAACCTTTTTTCTGCTTCTGTTTTGATATATTTTTATTTCTATTAATATCTCTTTAAGTTAATTGACTCTAATATCCATTCAATATTTGAAATCAATTTTTTAGAAATATTTCATTTTCTATGTTTCTAGTATATATATATATATATATATATATATATATATATATATATAACATAGATACAGATATTCCTGTGTTCTAAGTCCAATATTTGAATTATCCAATTCTTAATTTTCTCTTTATTTGTCACATTTACCTGCATCTTCACATCTTTAATATTAATAAAAGTACTGTAGAGGCTCTAAATCAGTGATTTTACTCTTCCTTTCTTGCCCACATTCTCATGATATCTATGCCAATACAGCTCTCCAAAAATGTCTCATAGGGAAAATTGGCTGTCAGTTTGGAGATCTAGATTTCAGCATTTTATGCCGTCACATGTGGTCATCAGAGGCTCTGCTATTATTGTTTTTCCCTATGATCGTGTCTTTGGTTTAGACACAGGAGCAAATGCCTTCAGGAGAAAAAACTGCCAGAGATCTCAGCTAATCTAAGACAGGCTCTTCTATCTCTGGAAATTTAGTTTGTTTAGTTCTCTTTATTTACAAATCCCTATGATTTTTTTTTTCTAATCTGTGTAGCACTAGCTGTGACTTGCTGCATCTATTATCTTATACCTATAAGCAAACAGCCTTAAAACGAAAGATCCTTAAATTTGAATGCATGGATTTGCATTAAAGCTCCTTGTCTCTCCTGAAGTTATATTCAAAATGTGAGACCATTTGCATTTTTTCTGAGAAGGGGGCCATATAAGAATTACAGGATTAAAACATTTTGAAAAATTTTGGCAGAAGTAACAACATAATCTAGAATAAATATTCTCTGGCACAGAAAAAAAAAGCAAAACAAAACAATTAAAAAAAAACAGTCAATATACCAAAAAAAATACAAGGAAATGTAGAAAAATATAGAAATCATAAAACAGTGATGGTAGATGTAGGACCAACTTTATTCATTATAACAATATATAGACATGAAATCAATTTTATTATTAAAAACAAGAAGTGTTAACTGCAAAATCATATTCAAGTGCATGCTACTTATAAAATAGACAAAGGAAACATGTTAAACATAATAAAATCTTAAGTAAAAGACTAAGCAAAAGTTTATCAGGAAATTTCAAGCAAAAAGAAAACAAGACAATATCATTAGACTTGTTCACAAAAAGCATGAGACAAGGCTAAAAGGATAATTTTATTTTGATGAATTTACAATTCAACATTAAAATTAAATAGAAATAAATCTTCATTAATGGTACTGATGTTCATTGGATAAAAACAGGAGATACAGATTTTAAAAAGCTTGTTTGGAAAATAAAAATACATAATGAAAAGAAGACTCAGCATGTTAAATACTATATTATAATATGTATTATTTTATTTTAAAGGTACTTACAATAATCAAAGACTGGTGAACTAGTACAGAAATACAAAGACAATTAATGGAGTAGAAAGAACTCGAATAATTTAGAATACAATTGAAGTTGAATTTCAGTTCAATGACAAAAACAATAATTTTTAATGTACACTATAGGGAATATTTACTAACAATTTGGGGAAAATAATAAAGATAGATTACATGATAAACCTACTTCATTTCATGGGGATTAAGAGTTAGATACAACAGAAACAGTAAAATAATAGAAATTTTTAAATAAAGTAAATATTTATGTAAACTTGAAGTGTGGAAAAATTTCCCATGCAGAATACGAAAGGCAGGAATCATATTGGAATAAAATCATGATTTGAAAAAAAATTTTTAATGTTAATATTTATATATATCCCATCTATGTATCTATGAAGCTTAAAATAAGCATGAGAGTTGAATCACTAGAGGAGCAAATTTTGAAACATATTAGATATAGGATACATATTCTTAGTATATAAGAAGCTATCACAATTTCTTTTTAAGCCCTTTATTTTTTATTTTTATTATTATTATTTTTTGGCTGCTTTGGGTCTTTGTTGCTGTGCACGGGCTTTCTCTAGTTGTGGCGAGTGGGGGTTACTCTTTGTTGCAGTGTGCAGGCTTCTCATTGGGGTGGCTTCTCTTGTTGTGGAGTGCAGCTCTAGGCGTGTGGGCTTCAGTAGTCGTGGCACACGGTCTTAGTTGCTCCGCCGCATGTGGGATCTTCCCAGACCAGGGATCGAACCCATGTCCCTGGCATTGGCAGGCGGATTCTTAATAACTGCACCAGCAGGGAAGTCCCAATCACAATTTTTTTTTTTAACATCTTTATTGGAGTATAATTGCTTTACAATGGTGTGTTAGTTTCTGCTTTATATCAAAGTGAATCAGCTATACATATACATATATCCCCATATCTCCTCCCTCTTGTGCCTCCCTCCCACCTTCCCTATCCCACCCCTCTAGGTGGTCACAAAGCACCAAGCTGATCTCCCTGTGCTATCTGGCTGCTTCCCACTAGCTATCCATTTTACGTTTGGTAGTATATATATGTCCGTGCCACTCTCTCACTTTGTCCCAGCTTACCCTTCCCCTTCCCCATGTCCTCAAGTCCATTCTCTACATCTGCATAGTTATTCCTGTCCTGCCCCTAGGTTTTTCAGAACCTTTTTTTTTTTTTTTTTAGATTCCATATGTATGTGTTAGCCTACAGTATTTGTTTTTCTCTTTCTGACTTACTTCACTCTGTATGACAGACTCTAGGTCCATCCACCTCACTACAAATAACTCAATTTCTTTTCTTTTTATGGCTGAATAATATTCCATTGTATATATGTGCCACATCTTCTTTATCCATTCTTCTGTCGATGGACAGTTAGGTTACTTCCATGTCCTGGCTATTGTAAACAGAGGTGCAATGAACATTGTGGTACATGACTCTTTTTGAATTATGGTTTTCTCAGGGTATATGCCCAGTAGTGGGATTGCTGGGTCACGTGGTAGTTCTATTTTTAGATTTTTAAGGGACCTCCATATTGTTCTCCATAGTGGCTGTATCAATTTACATTCCTACCAACAGTGCAAGAGGGTTCCCTTTTCTCCACACCCTCTCCAGCATTTATTGTTTGTAGATTTTTTTATGATGGCCATTCGGATGGTGTGAGGTGATACCTCATTGTAGTTTTGATTCGCATTTCGCTAATGATTAGTGATGTTGAGCATCCTTTCAAGTGTTTATTGGCAATCTGTATATCTTCTTTGGAGAAATGTCTATTTAGGTCTTCTGCCCATTTTTGGATTGTGTTGTTTGTTTTTTTGATATTGAGCTGCATGAGCTGCTTGTATATTTTGGAGATTAATCCTTTGTCAGTTGCTTCATTTACAAATATTTTCTCCCATTCTGAGAGTTGCATTTTCGTCTTGCTTATGGTTTCCTTTGCTGGGCAAAAGTTTTTAAGTTTCATTAGGTCCCATTTGTTTATTTTTGTTTTTTTTTTTAAACCCTATGGTTATATATTTTGGGTTGTTTATGAAAGTACAGTTTTTTTTGTTTTTTGTTTTTTTTATCAAACCCGTGTTCCCTGCATTGGCAGGCAGATTCTTTTTTATTTATTTATTTATGTATTTATTTATTTATTTATGTATTTATTTATTTATGGCTGTGTTAGGTCTTCGTTTCTGTGCAAGGGCTTTCTCTAGTTGCAGCAAGTGGGGGCCACTCTTCATCACGGTGCGCGGGCCTCTCACTATCGCGGCCTCTCTTGTTGTGGAGCACAGGCTCCAGAAGCGCAGGCTCAGTAATTGTGGCTTACGGGCCTAGTTGCTCCGCGGCATATGGGATCTTCCCAGACCAGGGCTCGAACCCATGTCCCCTGCATTGGCAGGCAGATTCTCAACCACTGCGCCACCAGGGAAGCCCTATTTTTGTTTTTATTTCCATTTCTTTCGAAAGTGGGTCGAAAAGGATCTTTCTGTGATTTATGTCATAGAGTGTTCTGCCTGTGTTTTCCTCTAAGAGTTTTAGAGTGTCTGGCCTTACATTTAAGTCTTTAATCCATTTTGAGTTTATTTTTGTGTATGGTGTTAGGGAGTGTTCTAATTTCATTCATTTACATGTAGCTGTCCAGTTTTCCCAGCACCACTTATTGAAGAGGCTGTCTTTTCTCCATTGTATATTCTTGCCTCTTTTATCAAAAATAAGGTGACCATGTGTGCGTGGGTTTATCTCTGGGCTTTCTATCCTGTTCATTGATCTATATTTCCATTTTGGTGCCAGTACCATACTGTCTTGCTTACTGTAGCTTTGTAGTATAGTCTGAAGTCAGGGAGCCTGATTCCTCCAGCTCCATTTTTCTTTTTCAAGATTGCTTTGGCTATTTGGAGTCTTTTGTGTTTCCATACAAATTGTGAAATTTTTTGTTCTAGTTCTGTGAAAAATGCCATTGGTAGTTTGATAGGGATTGAATTGAATCTGTAGATTGCTTTGGGTAGTAGAGTCATTTTCACAATGCTGATTCTTCCAATCCAAGAACATGGTATATCTCTCCATCTATTTGTATCATCTTTAATTTCTTTCATCAGTGTCTTATAGTTTTCTGCATACAGGTCTTTTGTCTCTTTAGGTAGGTTTATTCCTTTGTATTTGATTCTTTTTGTTGCAGTGGTAAGTGGAAGTGTTTCCTTAATTTCTCTTTCAGATTTTTAATCATTAGTGTATAGGAATGCAAGAGATTTCTGTGTATTTATTTTGTATCCTGCTACTTTACCAAATTCATTGATTAGCTCTAGTAGTTTTCTGGTAGCATCTTTAGGATTCTCTATGTATAATATCATGTCATCTGCAAACAGTGACAGCTTTACTTCTTCTTTCCGATTTGAATTCCTTTTATTTCTTTTCCTTCTCTGATTGTTCTGGCTAAAACTTCCAAAACTATGTTGAATAATAGTGGTGAGAGTGGACAGCCTTGTCTTGTTCCTGATCTTAGAGGAAATGGTTTCAAATTTTCACCATTGAGAACAGTGTTGGCTGTGGATTTCTCATATATGGCCTTTATTATGTTGAAGTAAGTTCCCTCTATGCCTACTTTCTGGAGGGTTTTTATCATAAATGGGTGTTGAATTTTGTTGAAAGCTTTCTCTGCATCTATTGAGATGATCATATGGCTTTTCTCCTTCAATTTGTTAATATGGTGTATCACATTGATTGATTTGCATATATTGAAGAATCCTTGCATTCCTGGGATAAGCCCCACTTGATCATGGTGTATGATCCTTTTAATGTGCTGTTGGATTCTGTGTGCTAGTATTTTGTTCAGGATTTTTGCATCTATGTTCATCAGTGATATTGGCCAGTAGTTTTCTTTCTTTATGACATCTTTGTCTGGTTTTGGTATCAGGGTGATGGTGGCATCATAGAATTAGTTTGGGAGTGTTCCTCCCTCTGCTATATTTTGGAAGAGTTTGAGAAGGGTAGGTGTTAGCTCTTCTCTAAATGTTTGATAGAATTTGCCTGTGAAGCCATCTGGTCCTGGGCTTTTGTTTGTTGGAAGATTTTAAATCACAATCTCAATTACAGTGCTTGTGATTGGTCTGTTTATATTTTCTATTCCTTCCTGGTTCAGTTTCAGAAGGTTGTGCTTTTCTAAGAATGTGTCCATTTCTTCCAGGTTGTCCATTTTATGGCATATAGTTGCTTGTAGTAATCTCTCATGATCCTTTGTATTTCTGCAGTGTCAGTGGTTACTTCTAATTCTATTGATTTGAGTCTTCTCCCTTTTTTTCTTGATGAGTCTGGCTAATGGTTTATCAATTTTGTTTATCTTCTCAAAGAACCAGCTTTTAGTTTTATTGATCTTTGCTATTGTTTCCTTCATTTCTTTTTCATTTATTTCTGATCTGATCTTTATGATTTCTTTCCTTCTGCTAACTTTGGTATTTTTTTGTTCTTCTTTCTATAATTGCTTTAGGTGTAAGGTTAGGTTGTTTCTTTGAGATGTTTCTTGTTTCTTGAGGCAGGATTGCATTGCTATAAACTTCCCTCTTTTGCTGCATCCCATAGGTTTTGGGTCGTCGTGTTTTCATTGCCATTTGTTTCTATGTATTTTTTGATTTCTTCAGTGATCTCTTGGTTATTTAGTATTGTATTGTTTAGCCTCCATGTGTTTTTATTTTTTACAGTTGTTTGCCTGTAATTGACATCTAGTCTCATAGCATTGTGGTCGGAAAAGATACTTGATACAATTTCAAGTTTGTTGAATTTACCAAGGCTTGATTTGTGACCCAAGATATGATCTATCCTGGAGAATGTTCCATGAGTACTTGGGAAGAAAATGTATTCTGTTGTTTTTTGTTGGAGTGTCCTATAAATATCAATTAAGTCCATCTTGTTTAATGTGTCATTTAAAGCTTGTGTTTCCTTATTTATTTTCATTTTGCATGATCTGTCCATTGGTGAAAGTGGGGTGTTAAAGTCCCCTACTATGATTGTGTTACTGTCGCTTTCCCCTTTTAAGGTTGTTAGCATTTGCCTTATGTATTGAGGTTCTCCTCTGTTGGGTGCATAAATATTTACACTTGTTATATCTTCTTCTTGGATTGATCCTTTGATCATTATGTAGTGTTCTTCTTTGTCTCTTGTAATAGTCTTTATTTTAAAGTCTATTTTGTGTGATATGAGAATTGCTATTCCAGCTTTCTTTTGATTTCCATTTGCATGGAATATCTTTTTCCATCTCCTCACTTTCAGTGTGTATGTGTCTCTAGGTCTGAAGTGGGTCTCTTGTAAGCAGCATATATACCAGTCATTTTTTTGTATCCATTCAGCCAGTCTATGTCTTTTGGTTGGAGCATTAATCCATTTACATTTAAGGTAGTTATTGATATGTATGTTCCTATTATCATTTTCTTAATTGTTTTGGGTTTGTTATTGTAGGTCTTTTCCTTCTCTTGTGTTTCCTGCCTAGAGAAATTCCTTTAGCATTTGTTGTAAAGCTGGTTTGGTGGTGCTGAATTCTCTTAGTTTTTGATGTCTGTAAAGGTTTTGATTTCTCTGTCGAATCTGAATGGGATCCTTGCTGGGTAGAGGAATCTTGTTTGTAGGTTTTTCCCTTTCGTCCCTTTAAATATGTGCTGCCACTCCCTTCTGGCTTGCAGAGTTTCTGCTGAAAGATCAGCTGTTAACCTTATGGGTATTCCCTTTATGATATTTGTTGTTTTTCCCTTGCTGCTTTTAATATTTTTTCTTTGTATTTAATTTTTGATGGTTTGATTAATATGTGTCTTGGCGTGTTGCTCCTTGGGTTTATCCTGTATGGGACTCTCTGCACTTCCTGGACTTGATTATTTCCTTACCCATATTAGGGAAATTTTCAATTATAATCTCTTCAAATATTTTCTCAGTCCCTTTCTTTTACTCTTCTTCTTCTGGGACCCCTATAATTTGCATGTTGGTGTGTTTAATGTTGTCCCAGAGGTCTCTGATACTGTCCTCAGTTTTTTTCATTCTTTTTTTTTATTCTGCTCTGCGGTAGTTATTTCCACTATTTTATCTTCCAGGTCACTTATCCTTTCTTCTGCCTCAGTTATTCTGCTATTGATTCCTTCTAGAGAATTTTTAATTTCATTCATTGTGTTGTTCATCATTGTTTGTTTGCTCTTTAGTTCTTCTAGGTCCTTGTTAAACATTTCTTGTATTTTCTCCATTCTATTTCCAAGATTTTGGATCATCTTTACTATAAATACTCTGAATTCTTTTTCAGGTAGACTGCCTATTTCCTCTTCATTTGTTTGGTCTGGTGTGTTTTTACCTTGCTCCTTCATCTGCTGTGTGTTTCTCTGTCTTCTCATTTTGCTTCACTTACTGTGTTTGGGGTCTCCTCTTTGCAGGCTGCAGGCTTGTAGTTCCCGTTTTTTTTGGTGTCTGCCCCCACTGGCTAAGCTTGGTTCAGTGGGTTGTGTAGGCTTCCTGGTGGAGGGGCCTGGTGCCTGTGTTCTGGTGACTGGGGCTGGATCTTGTCTTTCTGGTGGGCAGGACCACGTCCGGTGGTGTGTTTTGGGATGTCTGTGACCATATTATGATTTTAGGCAGCCTCTCTGCTAATGGGTGGGTTTGTGCTCTTCTCTTGCTAGTTGTTTGGCAAAGGGTGTCCAGTACTAGAGCTTGCTGGTCGTTGAGTGGAGCTGGGTCTTAGCATTGAGATGGAGATGTCTGGGTGAGCTTTCGCTGTTTGATATTACATGGAGCCAGGAGGTCTCTGGTGGACCAATGTCCTGAACTCGACTCTCCCACCTCAGAGGCACAGGCCTGACACCCAGCTGGAGTACCAAGATCCTGTCAGCCACACGGCTCAGAATAAAAGGGAGAAAAAAAAAAGAAATAATAATAAAATAAAATAAAGTTATTAAGATAAAAAAAGTTATTAAAAATAAAAAAATTTAAAAGTCATAAAAAAAAGAAAGAAGAGAGTTACCAAACCAATAAACAAATTCACCAATGGTAACAAGCATTAAAAACTATACTAAAAAACAAAACAAAACAAAAAAAATGGACAGACAGAAGCCTAGGACAAATGGTAAAAGCAAAGCTATACCAACAAAATCGCACAAAGAAGCATACAGATACACGCTCACAAAAAGAAAAAAAGGAAAAATATCTATATATCTATATATATAAGAAAAAAGGAAGAGAGCAAGCAAATCAATAAACAAATCTACCAATGATAATAAACTCTAAATACTAAACTAAGATAAACTTTAAACTGGAAACAAATTAGATGCAGAAAGCCAACCCCAAGTCTACAGTTGCTCCCAAAGTCCACTGCCTCAATTTTGGGATGATTCGTTGTCTATTCAGGTATTCCAGAGATGCAGGGTACATCAAGTTGATCGTGGAGATTTAATCCACTGCTCCTGAGGCTGCTGGGAGAAATTTCTCTTTCTCTTCTTTGTTCACACAGCTCCTGGGGTTCAGCTTTGGATTTGGCCCTTCCTCTGCAAGTAGGTCGCCTGAGGGCATCTGTTCTTCACTCAGACAGGATGGGGTTAAAGGAGCAGCTGATTAGGGGGCTCTGGCTCACTCAGGCCGGGGGGAGGGATGGGCACGGAATGTGGGGCGAGCCTGCAGCGGCAGAGGCCGGCGTGATGTTGCAGCAGCCTGAGGCGTGCCGTGCCTTCTCCCGGGGAAGTTGTCCCTGGATCACGGGACCCTGGCAGTGGCAGGCTGCACAGGCTCCTGGGAGGGTCGGGATAGTGACCTGTGCTTGCACACAGGATTCTTGGTGGCTGCAGCAGCAGCCTTAGCGTTTCATGCCCATCTCTGGGGTCCAGGCTGATAGCGGCAGCTCGCTCCCATCTCTGGAGCTCGTTTAGGCAGTGCTCTGCCTTCTGTGGGCAGACAGGGAAGCAATCCCCTCTCCTCGTGCACCCCAGAACAATGGTCTCTTGCCTCTTAGGTAGGTCCAGACTTTTTCCTGGAATCCCTCCCAGCTAGCTGTGGCTCACTAGCCCCCTTCAGGCTGTGTTCACGCAGCCAACCCCAGTCCTCTCCCTGGGATCCGACCTCCGAAGCTGGAGTCTCAGCTCCCAGCCCCCACCTGCCCCGGCGGGTGAGTAGTCAAGCCTCTCAGGCTGGTGAGTGTTGGTCGGCACTGATCCTCTGTGCGGGAATCTCTCTGCTTTGCCCTCTGCACCCCTATTGCTGCGCTCTCCTCCGTGGCTCTGTAGCGTTTTCCCTGCCATCCCCCGTCTCTGCCAGTGAAGGGGCTTCCTAGTGTGTGGAAACTTTTCCTCCTTCACAGCTCCCTCCCAGAGGTGCAGGTCCCATCCCTATTCTTTTGTCTCTGTTTTTTCTTTTTCCTTTTGCCCTACCCAGGTACGTGAGGAGTTTCTCGCCTTTTGGGAAGTCTGAGGTCTTCTGCCAGCGTTCAGTAGGTGTTCTTTAGGAGTTGTTCCACATGTAGATGTATTTCTGATGTATTTTTGGGGAGGAAGGTGATCTCCACATCTTACTCCTCCGCCATCTCGTAGCCCCTCCTATCACAATTTTTAAAATCAGAACTGCACTGCAATAAAAAGTATGTAAGGCCATGGGTAATTAATTCACCCACAAATACACAAACACAGAAACACAAAATCTCCAAGTAGAATAGCTAAATACTTTATTTCTAGTTTATCAAAATAATTAAAGGATAAAATTTTTAAAACATAGTAGCCAAAAATGTCAAGAACAGGAGACCCAAAGAGCTTCATATAATGCTCTTGGAATTGTAAATTAGTAAAACTATATGGTATTGTAAACAGAGAGAATTGAATATAATGAATTATTATCTATAAAAGTGAATCGGCAAAATGAGGAATTGGGTAGTAAGAAGTAAAGAGAATGGTAAGCAATATAGGAATGACATATATACTGTAAGAGCGGATAATATAATATAAAATATAATATAGTATAAATATATAATTGCATCATATAATATAATAAATATAATGTAATGTGTAATATAGCCACAAGCCATAGCAATGTGATACCACCCCTCCCCCTAGGGCTGAGATGCAGACCTCATAAGAAAGTTTTGGCTGTGACAGAAAATTCACTGTGATGCTGCACCTGTGGAATTTGCTGGAAATAGAAATCCTTCCTTTAGGGTGCTGGGGAAAGATTTTCAAGGGGCATTGTCTCAGCAGAGGCACTTTGCTACAAAATCACCTAAGAGAATGTCTGGGGGTTGCTGCTGCGTGCTGGGCACCACTAGAGCTGATTGTTGGAGAAGCTGTGAATGTTGCAGTGTGATGCAGTGTGAAGTGTGATGCTGGAGAATCTGCATGCAGGGCAGAATCTGGACCTGGAGTAGTGGCCCAGGCTGAAGAAGCAAGGTAAGTTGTAGGAGACTACCAAAGAAACACACTAGAACCAGGGATCAAAATCCTTTCCTCCTCCAGTCTCTTTCCAGTGCTCTCAGCTGACAAAGCTTAACACCTGGTCAGTTGACAAAGAAACCACTTTCATAGAACGGGTAAAAATGTTGAATTTGAACTTGGAGTTGAGTGGCAATAAATTGATAACTAACACACCACTGTTTTAGAATACTTGTAGTTGTGTTTAAGTGGATACAACATGCATAATGGTGGAAATGTGGAGGCATTAAAGATACAGTTTTCCGACTTTCCAGTTTGCCTGGGGCTCTATGCTTGTTGTGAAGCTGAAGTAATCTTAGTATCTAATCATGCCTCTGTAGTTCATTGAAGTCATGAGAGTTTATTTATTTTGCATTGTTTCATATTTAAGTTTATAACTCTGCCAATTTTCACAACTCCAGAGGATGCTTTACCAGTTGTATTCTGTGGAGAGGGTGCTCCTTGGAATCACACAGTATTCAATCTACATGGCCTCATATGTTGGTCCTGCCAACTACATATATCCTTGATGAAGTAGCGTACCTTCTTTGAGCATTAACTTTCTCATAAATAATATCAGTGGTTTAGACTAGAATATCTCAAAAGCCTTAAGACTCTATGCCATTTCTGATTTCTAGCAAGCTCTTTTAATGCTGTTTAGAAGTGAAAAACCTGTGTAGGACAGTTACATATAGACACACCTCATTACCGGAAGTATTATATTAGCTTCCGTTTAAAATACTGCCTAAAATAAATGAGGTAAGACTGTACATTTTAAATAATAATTTTTCAATATCTAGTTACATCACCACAGAGGACATTAAGTTGCTTTTAAATTTCCCCGGACACCCTAAACTGCTTATTATTGACACAACCCAGGCTTATTGATGACATCTAATGACCCTGTGTGCTCAAAGACTATACAGTATTTCAATTGGTCTTGTGGTTGTCTGTTACATGGCAGAGACCACTCCCATAGTTTTGTATCACATCTTCAGGTGACACTACCATTTTTTACTGCCTGTTGGATTACATTATTTAATAAATTATATGGAATTCCTATATGCCAGTTCTGGCTGGCTCATATTAATAAATGTTTTGGGGGGCCATTAGTTACACCATGCTAAAAAAAGAGTTGGCTCCTTGCGATACTTCATGAGTGTTTCACATGTTAAGAAATGACTTATCTAGATGTTTAAGAATCTTTCCTTTTTCTATTGAAAAGTTGCAGAAGATACACACACACACACACACACACATACACCCCTTCTGTAAATTTTACAATTCCTCATCTTCTATCTTGAAGACGGAAACTGTGTTGTTTGATTCACTGTCATTTTGTTTGTCTATATAACCTAGTAGCAGGGATTCATGCACACTTAGGTGCTTAATAAATACCTAATGCATAATTTTAAAAATTAAAATAATGACCCAGTCATCATATTACGCAAACTCTCTCCTCATCGTTGGGATTACTAGCAGAAGGTGAATATGAAATGGCAAAACAGTATTGGGCATCTCTTCTGTAAATGGCATTCTCTAGTCTTCAGTCTTATCTCAAATTGTGAAATATATTTTTAAATATTGGAAAAAACGATCATTCCAATGAAAAATATTCTTATTAGACAGACCCGATGTGTATACCTATTTCTTAACCTCTTTATTCTCTATATATTTAAAAGATGAGTTTAGTCATTTCTCCAGTACCAAGATTTTGCTTACTTTTCAGAATGGATTTTGTGTGTAACAAATATTCCTGACAGTTTGAATAGTGTAAAAATGTTGATTTCATATTTGCAAGCTTTGTCATTGGGAATTTTATACTGAATAAACCATGTATATATACATAAATAGTCCACAGATGAAGATATATCTAATTTATTTTATATTCACACAGCTACAGAGGTCTTTTTGTCTTTATACGGCCAATCCTGACACCTTGCAATGGTGGACATGCAGTTACACACAAGATTCCATGTTGCTGCAAGCAGTCTGGAGGCAACAAAAACAAATTGATGGCGGCAGAAATAGGAGAATCCCACTCTGTCAGAAGATGAATAAGCTGAACTTGCCTGACATGAACCCTAGCTGACACAAGCAAGGTGGAATCAAAGAGTGGGCAACATTCGACAACCCATGCTTCACAGCCCTGACCACTGTGGATGGCCGTGATTATCTCCAGACAAAATGACTGTGAGTAAAAGGCTTACATACACTTAAATTAAACACAGCAGGGTTTTAGTAATCTCTGTTTGCATTTTACTTTCTGTTAGGAAGGAAATTGCTTGGACTTGGAACATTTCATTTAATGGCATTTTTAGTTACCTTTTGTACTTCTAATGCCACAGTCTAAATTCACTCCAAATTACCCAGTAAGACATAGGACACTTTTGTCTTTTTTGTTTATTTTTTTTAAATTGCAGTAGCTTCCTTACCAATTTTACTAAATTAAATGTGTTTTAAAGCATCTCAGTTCTTGAAACTTAATTATCCCAATCTCTGGGTGAAGTATAGCAAATAATACAAACCCCATTTATGTAATTTATTTTGCAAAAGACAATAATGGAATGCAGTTGTGCTAATAATATATGCATTTCTGTATTTTTTTCCTTCTTAACAACAATTTATCAAAACCATGTCATTTTGAAACAAAAGCTTTAAGGGCATATGGAGGGTTTGGTTTGTCCGTATACTGCTTTTTGGAGAAGGAGAAAAACTGCATAATATTATGTGCCATTGGAATATTTTGAAAGATTGTGTTTTGTTTCCTTCATTTTATTTTTCCATCAGTGAGTATTATTGACAGACACTCATAATAAACTATGAATAAAGATCATGGTTTGTAATTGTAATGCATAAATAAGAAGAAAAATATGTAAGTACTTCAGTAGCTGAAGCACCATTTATTATGTCCCAGCAGAGAAAAATTTAATTGTTAGACCACATAGGGTCTAGGAAACTTTGGTTTAAACTCAAGCATAATAAGGAAATCTCAAGCAAATAAGAAAATCTATCATTCTCCTTCTTGTTTAAAATGAGTGTTTTGAAATCCCTGAGTCCATGATTATGTATTGTTTAATACTGATATTCTTAATGCAATCAGTTAATTGTTCTAATTTGCTGAATTACACCTGCTGCATTACTTAAAGCCTAATTAATTGGCTTATTTTTTACTCTTGAAGGTGGGTAACTAGACTCTGGTCCCAAGATTGTACTGCTAGATGAGTCGGTGAGTGGTTGAAGGATGCGACCATTCAGAGAGTTGGGGCGGTGAATCCTGTTTAGCTCAAGCCCAAACAGAACAAATATAAAAAGTACTTTCTCTATGAAACAAATCTGCAAACAAACAAAAGTCAAAATAAAAATAAAGAAATAATAAAAACCCTCGAGCAAGCTAGCTAAGTATAGGTAAATATGCAGACATGTATGCTTTATGTATACACATCTTTCAGCCTGTATATAAACATATACAGGATAAATATTTTAAAATATTATGCAATAGATTGCACAATATTGTACAAAAGAATAAATATTATGCACACACAAATATGTGTAGATAGACAGATACGTAAGTAGAATGAGAGAATTTTGACTTATTCAAAGGCAGAGGTCTTACCGGCTTATAGATTGAGTTTAAGTTGCAGCAGGAGCAAACCAAGTGCCCCCTTTTTGGAAGGCAGTGGAGGGAGCTGTTAGGTCCCCATGGAGCAGAGTTGTGGTCACAGGTCTCAAACCACCTAATGATTTGGTGGGAATGTGAGTGGGAGCCCTGTTCCTCCTCCCTCCATGCCCCTTACTGCCAGCCCCTCCTTTCCTTAGTGACCCAGTCTTATGGCTTGACTGCATGGCTTCTGTGCTGAGGGAGCTGCGATCATGATCTGATTGTTAACTGCCTGTTGGTCAGGCTCATCCTAGAAGTGTGAGATATTCAAGTTCCTTACTGCTTCCTAACTACAGTTAACTTACTTTGACAATCGAAGATTGATAGTAAAATTATTTTAATAATGATTTGAATACACCCTTTCTTCCCTGACCCACCCTCTAATTTTTAATCCTAATTAGGTGAGAGTTAATTATATATGTTATCACCCCATCAATATTTTAATTGTTCACAGGGCAATGTAGATGCTCCACATACTACACTTAGGAAGCACATTTTTGACTTTATTATTGATTTCACAAGGATGAAACACTGGTTGGTGAAAGAAGGCACTTCACCTTATATCCTGAACCTTCTGTTTCCTTAGAGATAGACTTGTCTACAATATCATTAGGGAAAAAAAGAAATAATTTGTCTACTCTAAAATTTTATTTCAGTCTTCTGTGATTATAAACAAGGTGACATTCACCGTATTAGATAATGTAGTTTTTCATATGCTGATCTTTCCTGAGGTGGTCAAAGAAGGAAATCTAGGTGACAAGGACTGGAGACCTATCCAGTATATTGTGCTGAGCAGTGGACACTGAGGGTCCTCAAGACTATTTACACCTTAGTGATGTCTCCCTGATAATGATATCTTATTTGACACACTTACATACTGTGTCATATTGTGAGAGTTCACCTAAAATTTCACTCTTACCTAATTTCATAAGTGAAATCACAATTGAACCATGAGATTTAAAATATAAAATTTTATGGATTGGCTAAAAAAAGCACAAATTGTTCAAATGTGAAGATTGATGTGTGATCATGCACCCCTAAGCATATGAAAAAAGCAACATATGTATGTATGTAATTATGGGTATATATATGCAGTATGTATATGCACACACATATATATATAACAAAATAAAAATTATACATAGAGTACTAAATTAAAATTAGTTTTCCCATTAGCTAGCATATGTTTATTTATGCAGAACTCAGAAGATCTGAATTTCATCTTATCCTCTCAGGTTTACAGACATTTAAGCACATTATTAGGAACTGGGATTATTCAGCACACCAACACTCAGGTATCACACAACTTCATTACTACCTGATTAATTAACCTGCTTAAAGTGTGAAAGTTGGCACCTTGTCATTAGAATCCATGGGAATAACTAATGAGAAACTATGAAATAATTTGTTCCTCAATTAAAAAACCTGAAAGAAGAGGTTTCATTATTCTTGTTTCCTGTTATCACCTATACAAAGCCAAGAAGATTTTGCAAAACTTACTGTCTAAAGAGAACAGGCTATGTAACATCTCAGGGAACATTTCACAGATATTTAATAAAATGTGGTGTTATTCAACAGCAAAAGGTAAGCCAGAAAGGCTCCTGGGATAATATATTCATTATAGAGCATCAATGTGAAAACGAGGTACATTCATCTCATACCTGATGTTGAGGTTTAAATGAGGTTTCTAGATAAGAAAAGAGAGAAAGAAAAGTAATCTAGTTCAACTTAGATCTGTCTAAAGAGACTTCAGAAAAAATATCAGGAGAGGTAATTAGTATTAGAGAACTATTAAATTACAACATTTCCGTATATTAAAAAACACAGCCCCGAGCCCCAATTTCCCTCAATGTGACTGATTTTATTCAGTGGCCACATTTACACTATCACTCATATTGGGAAAAAGGCAGTAAAGGTATTCATTTCAATTGCTTTCCCTTGTCCACATTCATGAGATCATGCGTATCATATAACAATGCTGAAGCATCAAAGGTACTTTCCTAGCTTAGAACTTTGTGTAATATTTATAGATCTATCCTCCTCCCCACAAGTTATTCATAGAGTTCACAAATGCCAATGAAATAAATGTCTATTGTTTAACATTAAAGTAAAGAAGCCGAAAGTTTTTCTTGGAGGTAAAGTGAACAATCTTTCTCACACTGATTATTTTACATACATCTTTTCAGTTAGAAAGAATTTCATGCTCTGAACCATGGCAGGATATAGACTATAGAATCTATCCAATGTAAAGCTAGGCATAAATGAATACAGATGTTAATTAATTGGATATCCCTATTTAAATTCCTTGAAATATATTCTGGATCATGTCTCCTGCTTCCTCGTATAAATCTTTAAACTGAGGCCACCCGCATTTAGTGAAGGAAATAGTCAGATTTTTAAAAACCACATGCATGTTTTTCCAAAATCAAGATTTTGTGAAGATAATCACAAAGTTTCAAATAACAAAATTTAATTAATCCACTTTAGAAAAAAGATTCATATCCGTTTTTTACTCTAAGCTTTATAATTTTATTCAGTTGCAAAATGTCCCGGAAGAAAAAAAAGAACAGGCTGTTGGTTGGTAACACACTCGAAAAATCTCTGCTTTATTTCCTGAAAGAATTTCAATTAGCATATAATGAAAAATTTAGAGTCAAGTCCAGCATATATTTAGTGATAATAGCTGCTATTTTTTGAGCATCAATGGCATAAACTGTGTGTTAGGCATTTCACATGCAAACCTTATTTATATCTTAGCATTATCAAGAGTTTGTATAATTATACCTATTTACAGACAAGAAAACTGAAGTCCAGTTGTGTTTTATATCTTGTCAGACTTTATATTCTGACATGAAATTCCATAAACTCGCTGGAAATTGCTTCTAATCAACAAAGTATTCTTATTTAATACAACCTATTAATAAATGCCTAACTACACTACAGCATGGGATTATTTATTTGTTTTTAAGGATGTGAAACAAAATTTACAGGTAAAAACAGTTTGATATAATCAATTGTAAAACAAAAACAGTAAAGTTATATTCAAAATTAATCACACACATTCTTCAGAAATTATATCTGTAATAGTTTAACATTATTGACAGATAGTATCATGAATATTAAATTGAGTAATTAAAATTTGCCAAAAATAGAGAACCAAGAAAATAATTTGCTAAACATAGAGGTATCAGGGAAAAACTGCATAGTCATTTTAATAAGGTATATCCTGCTAAGTAAAAAAAGAGAAAGAAGGAAGGAAGAAATGAAATAAAGGAGGTTCCGGTCAGGGCAGCTTTTTTATCTTATTTGTATAAGATTAACTGTTTAAACATTTATGCCAGTCCAAAGTAAAGGGAAAGAAAATGACCTAAAACTTTAAAAGCATCAATATCATTTCAAGGTAAAAAACAGCTGCATTTAACATGATGAGAAGATTACCTGTGCTTTCTTTTTTAGGTCAAAATTTAAACTTTAAAAATAAAGTGATACTTAAAAGATGATGTTTTGAGAACAAATATTTAGGGCAATAGAAGAAGAAAAAAAAGTAGATTTGAAATTATATGATGACCAATAATGTGTCATGGGAAAATAATTAAATAACAAATATAAATAAAACTGAATAGACTGAAAAATGAACCACAGATAAAGACACTATCTTAAGGAGAGTAGCTAACTCAATAATAAAAGTAGTAGTCTGCCCAGAATAGCAAGGTGTTCCCAACCCTTATATATATTTGATACTAATACTTACATCTTTTATTCACTAATATGCAATATATTTTGTGTACAACCCCTCAAAGACATATGAGGGGCTGTATTCAAAATACAACCTGAACACATCCTGTTGTGTTCAGTGATGTATTTATCATACCTTAGTACTCAAATATATGAATTTATATGAGTATACATGTTGCATGGCAACATCTAGAAGTCTGTCTCCATTATTAACTAATATAAAACATTAAATTAAAAAAGTTCATAGTTTCAAATTGCCTGCTGTCATTACCAACTTTCACGTGTAAATCGACATTCTTCTGGCTTTTTTTCCACCTATGAATCATTCTATAGGTGTAATAGTTACGTCACTGCATTTTGATCCGTTTATTCGCAGGTCTCCAGACTACCAGGAAATGGGTGTCTCCACTGGGATTGTGATTGGGAAGCTCTGAATTAGTGGCATTCCTGATAATGTTTTCAATTTATTTTTATGTCAGTAGTGAGAAGCATTACTATTGTTTAATCTTATCTCCACTTCAGAACTTAAAGGGAGCGTATTGTGCAACTTCCTTCCTTTGTTGTCCCCATTAGCAGGGGTCAGGTTCTACCTTATTCAGCATACACTGGAAAGGAACACAAACAAGAGTAAATCAAGCTAAAAATAGTCATTTCTCCTCACATCACTGCTTTGAGTCCAACCAGACTTCTTGCATGTCCCCTCACTCATGTACTAAGACTGAGGTCTGAGCACCTCTAAGAGGCTACATGGCCATCCTAGGGTTCTTGACATGGTCACTGTCATCAACTACAAATGCTAGTGCTTGAAATTCAACTTAGCTCATATCTAAAAATGAACAATGGAACAGCATGGGAAACTTTCTCAAAGGTGTCACTCCGTCTCCGCAATCAATTCATGTAGGAAACATGAAGTTGTTCAGTTTCTGAAGACAGCACTGCCCCTCCTTTAAGATATTATTCAAGAAACACACTGAACACTACCTAGAACACAACCTGGGAAATTGGATCATGATTGTAGACTTTTATATCAATCACACAGGATATCCTTATAAATGGGATCCTTGAAAAGAGGTTGTACTCTATTAAACAAGCTATAGTCATATTTAAATGAAGCAGGGAATATATTTTAGAAGTGTTTTAAAATTTAAATTTTTCAGTAGGTTTTTAATCATGAGAAATGTACATGTATAAAACCCTTCTTTGCATTCAGTTAGCCCAGGTCAGTTTCCACTTTTTTAAAAAATATGAATACCATCTATTCACCCACTGAAAATATTATTCCTCTTAAGAAAATAGTGTGATACTTAAGAGTTGGTAGCTTCCTAGATTGTATTAGTGATGGCAGGTAAGATATGACAAATGTTTAAATCACTATCGGTACTTGATCACTGTGTCCGGTTACAAAGGGTGGGAACAGAGTTGGACCATGTTCAAGTACCCTAATGCATGCTAGATATTTTATGCACTTTGTTCACTTTTTACAACATTCTGAGTGGTAGAAAGTATCATCCCATTACATAAGTGAGGATACAAAGTAGAGGGAAAGTAAGTATCTGATTCAGGAACATTGATATTAGTTGTTGAGCTAGTATTTGGACTCTCCATAGTTGTCAATTCTAGATATCATGTTTACTTATTTAGCTGGTTGTTTTTTCTCTCTAAACCATGCAGTTTCCTATCAGTGACATGTGAATAGCAGGTTACCTTAAGGAGCGAAACTCTCTCCATCAGGACTAGTGGGTAGAAATGGATGAGTGTGACATTGATAGAGTCAGTGTGCTTTGTGGCCATCAGCTCTCTTCCAGGTGCAGCACAGGAACGCAGGGGTCTGAAAATGCAATTAACTACTTCAAAAGCTTTCTGCCCATTGCTACTCTGACATTTAAGATTTTTGACAACTTGCTACATTTCTCATCTTCCCTTGAAATGCTGTTTACCAAAGGAACATAATCCTTGTGTCTAATTTATATTCTACTTATTAAGCAATCATGGACTTGTCACTAGGATATTAATTTGAGTTTAGAAACAAATTAAGTTATTTAACTTGAATATGTCGATGGTGTCTTTACTCATGAACAGATAAACTCAACTTATTTATTGATAAGGAATTATTTTTGAAGACTCAGAATTATTTCTACTTTTTTGAAAAAATAAAGTATGATGTTTAACTCTCCAACAATATTTATATTGTGTTTGTATCAAATCATGGAGATTATCATGTCATTTGTAAATTCCCATTTGTACATTTCCTTTGGTATAATGGTATAACTTTTGTTTTAAGTAGTGGAATCTCAAAATAAATTGCAAAACAAATCAATCTCCAATAGATAAATGAAAAATGTGCAATGAAGCTAAAAATACCCTCCACCAAGGTGCTAGTTGGCTGTGTTGCTTAGCTACCCATGACCAAACAGGCTGACAGCACCATGAACTTTCTGGCTGAGCTGGGTATAATTACCAACCAAGTTTCCATTTCATTAAGTTCCACTTACAAATCTTGAGAATTTTGAAATGTGCATATTTAGAAGATTTCACCATCATAAATGAGGACAAAATTTACTTCTTTAAAACAAATGATATTTCATGATGTGCCTCTGGGTAACTTAACTAAAACTTTCAAAGGTTGAAATATGACATTTTTGAAGGCAAAATTCTATTTTTAAAGGAAATAACTATAGTCAAAGACTGAGGGGCAGGGAATATTCTTTTTCTTTTTTTAATCATAAAAATTGTGTTTTTTAAAATTTTTCCTTTAAATACAAATAAAATTATGAATGGGAAACTTAGGATTGCTTTGTCTTCCTGCAAAGCTACAAAACATTGATTTTTCTTTTCTATCAGAGGTAATCGTTTCATGCTTTTGTCCCCAGTTCTAATGTTTAAATGGAGGTTAATTTCTGAAATATCTTAGATGATTTAGCAGAGTCCTGTACAGGGAACACAGTAATTCAGTTCATCAGACAACAAAGCCCATTAGCAGATATTACCAAGTCACTACTAAAAGGCAAGAATAAAGGAAATGCAAAGATTCATATCCCTTCATAATTAACACACAAAGCTTTGAGTGCAGATTACAGTAGGATTATGGTGAATTAAAGAAGTACATCTGATGCTCCTTTTATAGATTTCTTATTGTTTATCATACTTACCCGAAATATATATGTGTTCATTTAATTCCGTAAGAGTATAATTGAAACAAATAGCTGAAATCCATTTATACCATCTGAAAGTAAAAAAAGATTATGTCTCAAGCACATTTGCATCCATTTACAATGTAATAAACTGGACAGCATTTTACTGTTCCATTTCCTCTACTCTCTGTGTAGAGACAGAATTTTGTCCCTCTGATATTGGCTGAATTTGTGTTATTTTAAAAATAATTTTTAAATATATTTATCAAAATAATACATGCTTAAAGTATTACAGCCCATAGTACAAACAAGTTTATGATGAAAATAACCAGTCTCTGGCTTCTTTCCTTACTATCCCAGTCCTACGGTTTTGGGGTTTTTTAAGAAGTTGATGTCTTTATTGAGATGAAATTCACATAGCATAAAATTAATCAATTTAAAGTAAACAATTCAGTGACATTTAGCTCATTCACAATGTTGTGCCTCCACCATCTCTGTTTAGTTTCAAAACATTTTCATCACCCTAAAGGGAAACTCAGCCCTTCTCTCCAACCCTGGCAACAGCCAGTCACTGTTTTGTCTCTGTAGATTTATCTATTCTGGATATATCATATACATGGAAACACACAATATTTGACAATTTGTGTCTAGATTCTTTCACTTAGCATAGTGTAATAATTTTGATTTTAATTCTTCTGGAGAGTATCCTCATAATTTTTGAAAGTATATTTATATCTCTGTGTCAGGCAATATCTGTTGACTTCTTGATATGACATAAGAGCATTCATCGTACATTCACAATTCTCCAATCTTATTCCAGTGTTTGAATTACTTTACTATTTTTAGTTTTTCCATTGGTTGCTATTGTAAGTTAAGTGATATATTTAAACTCAGATTTTTTTTCCTTTTTTGATAGTATTTTACGATTCTACATTTTGCAAATCAGGGTATTCAAATTGTTACATTTTCTTCTTTCTTTTGTTACGTTTTATCTTCTCTCAGTTATGCTGTACTTTTCCATTGTCAAAATGCATGCACTTATTAATTTTTCAAATATTTATTGAGGAGCCACCTTTATTATGGACATAATTTTAATTTGCTTTTAATTTGCTTTCCCTTGCATGTTTATTTTTCTAGGCATTTATAATTTTATATTTATCTGACATCTGACTTTATATCAGATCCCCAATTTTCTCTAACCTTTCAATCAGAATTTTTTATGCTTTAAGACTCTTTTTAAAATAAAACTTTTGTCTAAAAGCTGTAATCCTCCTTCGTCCATGTGGAACATTTACTTCTTAATTTGTTATAGAGCTTTCACTGTGATCCTTCCCTTCACAGACATGAAGAATTGCAGTCATTATTTCCTGGAATACATAAGTCCATCTTTTGGGTTTATTCCTTTATTTTGCCATTTATCTTCAAATATCTCCCTATGAAAAATACATTGGAGGTAAATTTTCTGTGGACTTGCATGTTCAAAAATCCTACTACTTTTATTTTACTTGAAAGACAGTTTGTCTGGGTATAAAATTTTGAAAGCATCACACGTTTTCCTTCTAGCATTCAGTGGCACTGATGAAAATTACGGTTCCAGTATGATTTTGTTTTTTATAAATAACATTTTTCTCATCTACAAGTTTTGAAGATCTTCTGATTCTTTAGTGTCTTCATTTTCTGTTTGTGGAAGAAATTGCATATCAGATCACCTAGTTTTGTGTATTTATGTTTCATATTTTCCAATTCTTTTGCTTTGGAATTATGTTCTTTTTTTTCTATTTTCTAGTCTTATTGGATTTTTTTGATCTACAAGAGCTTTCTCTTTTTGTTTGATGTCATTTTTTTCTATTCTAATATTATATTTGTGTTTTCTAGATGTAATATAGCTTCAGTTGTCTGTTAGCTCATTAGATTCTTGCCGAGTCTCTTCTGTTGGTGAAGATTGTACATGAGAACCATGAACTGATTTACTCTCCCACTTTGCTTTACATTGAGCTACAGTCATTTGTGCAGTCTTTGGGGTTGCAAAACCATACATGTCAAAATAAAAGTGACTTTATTTTAGGTACAGTAGAGAAATATTGGTGATCCTCAGACTTCTTGTCTAATTTGTTTAAAAAATAGATTTGGATGTTTGCTTGGGTATTCATTATAGTCTGTGATCTCATCTCATCTAAATCTCTTTGTGTGTGGTGTGGTGTGTGTGTGTGTGTGTGTGTATGTTCATGCACTGAGGAGAAAGATTTGTTGTGAGCATATTGCCAAGTTCAGTTGTATAATTTACCTCCATATATCTCTACTGGGCTCCCTGGCAGTCCCATTAACTTGGAAGCTAGAACTTCTCAGAGATTTTATTCAGAAGAACTTCCCCCAATATTGACATGATTCAATCACTTACCTCCTTCAACTTATTGCTCAGATGTTAGTTTCTCAGTCAAGATTATATTCTAACTACCCATTTAAAATTGCAATCTGCATCTTCCCCCAGAACTCCACATTCTTCTAGTTCTCCTCAATTTTTTCCATTCCATTTATCATATTTTAATGTACTATAATATACTTATATAACTTGCTATGTAATTTGCTTATTTTTGTTTTATGCTCCATATTTTGATAAAGGGGCTCTCATTTACATATTTGAATTAGTATTAATTTAAAAGGCTGATGAAGTAATGTCTTACCTAGCAATTTGACTGTTGGAAAAATTTTAATGGAAAACCATTAGTTTATCAATCAAATTTAGTAGAGCAGGAAAACATGTTAGGACTTTTGCACAGTAGCCCATTCTAACTAGAGGGAAGGTGGTCATTTTGGACTTTAGCTACTAAGAGAAGTGCAGCTCTTGTTCATATTTATTGCACATCCCTTGGTTTCCTGTTGGTTCATGACATTGCCATAATGATTTTTTAATTGAACTTTTCTGGTTAATATTTCCTTGAGGTTTTATTTTTCTTGTTTAAAAAATTTATTGAAATATATCCCAAAAAGAAATATTTGGATTGGATCAATTAGTAGCTTTCAAAAATGTGTTAAGAGGAATTGGATAATGGCCTAATGGGATTATGTAGAAAACCCCAAAGTATTCATATTTTTAAAGCCAGCAATAAGGAAATCTTAGTCTGTCAGCTAAAATCACCTAGCTGGGAATGTAAGGCCAGGTTTTATACATTTCTATACCCCTATGGGAAGAATGAATTAATTACAATCCCTCACTTAAAGTCAAAGAAATTGAATTTCTGTTAAAATATTGGAAGATGTTAACAAAATGTGCAAGGCTATCAGTTATTTCCAATGGCTAATTTCTTTTCAAGAAATAGATTCACTATTTTGTAACGTAGAAGAATTCAGTATGAATGGGTACATACTGATGATTTTTAATCAGGATCATTTGTTTCTGTGGGTTCATATTAGATGGTATTTACATCTTTGAAAAGTTTTGTTACGAGGAATTAGATGTCTCAATACCTTGTGTGTGTGTGTGTGTGTGTGTGTGTATCAATGTTTTCAGGAAAGATCAATAACTTTTGGTTGAAAAACAGCCTTTTTAACTTAGGAAAATGTATACCTTCTCCCACATATATTTTCCTACTTTATTAAGCAAAATTTCATCCACAAAACAGTCAAATGCTTCATTGCCCTTCCTTTCAATTCTCATTATAAAAAATTCTAGTGCTGCTCTCCTTTTTTGGCATTAGAAACAAGTAAGAGGTGTTAATACTAAGAGAAAAAAGAGCCATTATGGTAGTCTCCTGACAGACAGCCATAAAAACAGATAACCGCCTTTCCTTACCAGTTGACATAATTAACTGAGCATCCAATATATGCACAGCATTGCACTTGCTCCCTTGAAAAATTTTCAAGAATTTAGGGGCTTTTTGCTCTCTAGAGTCTTAAAAAATAAACATTTCTAATAAATAACTTTACTTACTAAATTATATATTATTTTGTTTTATTTATTTTTTGAAATAAAACAAATAAAGGAATATAATATTCTTGGAATGGGTTAAGTTCTGTCATCTTTCCCCTGGTTTTTATTACTCCATTTTTCCTACCTACCTTGAGCCCCTGATCAAGGTAACAGCAGTGTGAGTGAATCTGTGATTTGAATAAAATGAATGTGCTTTCAGGAAACAGCAGTGGATGTCGCTGCTACCACTCCCACCTGCATGGTTACGTGCCCCTTAGTGCTTCCCCTCCTATAGGATTGCAGAATGGAAGAGGTGTCACTGAATAGGGCTGGTTGCAGAAATCTCCTGTCATGGATACCTCAACTTATCAGATCTAAAGTGAAAGAAGATTGCCAAACTGGGAAGCTCTTCTCAAAATGGAAAAAAAGGTGGGGAACTCACAATAAGGCAATAAATCTAGCAATGGGGGTATAAATAAGAAACAATGAAGAAACATTTCTCTAAATCCAAGGCGGGTCTGGCTTCTGATAAGAAAAAAATTGATTGGACAGGGCAAGTCTTCAATGAATAAAGTGATTTTAAAATGTAAAGTTATATCATTTTTTTGAGTTTGAATAAGTTTCATTTTTGAGCTATCTTTGCTATGTATGGCCAATACAAGTTGATAGTAAATCTTTAAGTGCACTTCTGAAAACACTACTCTATACAGTAATTTTGTAATTTGTTCCAAAGATTACCAGCTAACATGTAAGTACATATGACTCAAGTCATGTCCATATCATTTATTCATTCACTCATCAAGAAATTTAGTAGCTGTTCCATTAGGTTTTCTTTAAATGTATGTATGCATACTGGGGTAAGGGGAGGGAGAAGAAAAGAGATTTGGAGAGGAAGATTGCCACAATAAAATAAAATTATTCTGGGATGCTTTCCCAAATGAGAAATTAAGTGAAGGAATAATAATGATAATAAAGATAATAATTAAAGAACGATGTATAAAAATTTACTTAAGTTCAACAAAAACTCTTAAGAAAATGATAGGATGAAATTGCTCATTTCTCAAGAGAATAATTGTAATGAATATGAGAAAGTGGTAGTGAAGCAATTCTCTTAGAATCTTCATATCTTAAACGTGATCATCTAATTATGCCAAAATCTAGTCTTGTTAAATCTTGAATAAGTACTTTTTGTGGGAGAATGTAAGCTGTAGTCTTTGGATTTACTCTTTCTTCAAAATTGTGTAAATGTGAGGGGGCTAAGAAAATAGTAAATAAGTTGATGATAACAATATTCTATATCTTGAAAGAGATTTGGGTTACACAGTTGTATGCATTTGACAGAACTCATTGGTTTACATATCCATGATTCAGTATTTCATTGTACGTAAATTTTACATTAAAAGAAGTGTAAACTAATATTGAAATCTAGCTAATGATATGAGTGCCAAAGTATTTAGGAAGAAGTATAGCAATATCTGCAACTTACTTTGAAATGTAAAAATATAATAAGATGGATTGTTGGATGAATGGGAAAGGGATGATTAGACGTGATAAAGCAAGTATAGTGACAATCTATGTGTTGAATACATAAAACATACTGAAATGTATGGAAAATTCTTCCCACTTATCAGTATGTTTGACATTTTTATAATAAAATTAAGGAAAAAAAAGAAAATGGTACTAAACATCCTTTAGTAAACAAATTAAAAATATTTCATGTTCACATATTTTCATGAGTGAAAGAAACCTTCCCAGTTTTTAAAGTGTAAAATCTTTAGGTATGAAAATAAAAATCCCAGTGCAATAACTTAATTTAGTATTTTGAATTGAAGGTGGTGGACTTAAAATATAAATGTTTTACAAACCATAATCTAACATCTTCCACAATCAGTTCAATAAATTGACAAGTCATTGTGGGCTGGGTATGGTATTGGGAGGTATGGGTAGGGCAAGTAGAAAGGACAGAACATGGTACACTCTCTGGGGTGAAGCCCCCAAGACCTGAACCCCTGAACCACTAGGGCTAAGCAGTCACGTGGTGGCATCCTCACAGACAAGTAATAATTTCACAAAGGAACTGAATTGGTTTCTATTTAAAATCGTTGAAAAATAATAATTTAAAAATAAATGCAATTTTTACAAAATTAAAACTTCTTTTTGAAACGTGAGCAACCCTACTAATCTGAGCTAGTGTTTCTCTGCATGTTTGTTCACTTGTTTGTTTTGTGGGGATTCTGAAGTCAGAACTGGCATTCACATATCACAATAAATCTATCTGTAATGTATACCACATCCTAAAGTATATCTCAAATTACACATAACACATTAAGAAATATACTTGTTTATGTTTCTTTAAGGAAGATGTCTAAGGTATTGTTTACTAAAACTTCATATTTGCCTAAATGTATAAATGCACTAATCTCCCAGGAGTATTTCTTTATGTTACATAAAAGTAAGCAATAAGCCTGATTCGAGTGGGGAAATTTGTGAATCTGATCAATGAATTCAATTATGGCCCCATTCCAAGGATTTCTACCCTTCTTTTACAACGATATATAGTTGCCTATACACCTGACACTGCTCCCCAAATCTCTTTAATAAATAGGAGGGATATGTCAGAGCATGTGTGTATATTCACTTTGCCTTTTTGTCTCTCTCTCTCTCTCTCTCTCCTTTCTCTCTCTTTCATTTTACAGCTCTTCTGGGTTCCCAGCTGATTTTCTTCGCAAGGTTAGTTGCTAATACATTCCTAGCATCCATGCATTATTAATGCTCACCGCTCTTCAAGGTGGCAGTGACAAATAGGAAGCAAAATCTACTGACTAGTGGGGAATGTACTTTTTAGTCATGCTTGAATTTTTCAATCCATTCTGCTTGTTGAGGATTTTTCAGTAAAGGTTCTGTGACAGAATGTGCTTTATACCTCTCTTCCCCTTCACTCTCTCCAAACCTTTTTGTTTTTCAAATCTAAGAGGCATTCAAGTATCAAGAAAAAGGATTATGCATCAGGGCTTTGAGGGAGAGTAGAGCAAAAAGTACTTTTGATGGTTGCCAAAGCAGGAAGGTCATTGTTCCTCTTTACATGTTTGTAAGTGGCAGTTTTGATTCCAAAAAGACCATGCATGTAGTCAAGAAAATTATACTATTTTAACTAGGTTATGCCAGCTGTAGTATTCCCTGAAATAATACTAAGTGTGTATCATGAGAAACATTGATTTTTTAATGTGCAGATTTGTTTCTTCAGATATAAAATCCTATTCATTTTGCAACATAAAGAAGCAATCTGTGAAGTATATTCTGAGATGATTATTGGGTACTATAAATCCCACTAGCAGGTCTATTACATTTGTTTAATTCAGAATTTCTGCATTTAAAGTATTATACCTTTGTGCATGTAATGATGAGCTTTTAGAAAATAAATTTGCAGTGAATAACAACTTAATTCACAGAGAACACAAGAATTGGAATTCCCCCAGCGACTGGAGTTGGGAGTAAATCCTCTTTTTTTTTTTACCATATTTCCCCAGCTTGAAATGAAAATAACCGTCTTAACAGCAAATAGTCAATTGCCACAACATCCATGTTTGTGAATTCTTAATAAATATTTCATTTAAATCACAGTGATCCCTAATTCTTGCATGAGAGAAACTAACACTTCGGATAAATTAAAAGATAGTTAGAACCAGAGAAGCAATGGTAGCACCATGGCCCTTTATGAGCAATTTTAATTTTTCCCAAGGGAAGAAGAAGGTGCAAACAAATTTTTGAGTGAATATTTTCTAACTAATATTTTGCTAGGTGCTTTCAATACATTACTCCATTTAAATATGACAAATTTTCTGAGGTAGGTATTATTATATCTGCTTTACAATTAAAAATAAAAACTGAGAGTGTAATTTAGAGAGCCTCAAAAGTGCCAAAACTAATCTGAAAAAATCAGTTTGATGCCAAAGACCATATTCTGTGCATTACACAATTGTTGCCTTCTTAGGCTTTGACTCCCTGCATTACAATATCATTACATTTGATTCATTTAATTTCTTAGCAATGGTGATGGCACATGAAGCTATGTAGTTATTTATAGGTAGGTATCATTGACTTAAACCCACTTAGAAGAGTTTCAGACATGGATAATTGGCTCAAAAGTACAGTTTCTATTCGAGCACATTATGTGCTGGGAACTAACACATATATTGAGCCATGAAAGAATTAGTTAAAATGATTAATGGTCTCGTAAAGGTGAATGTTAAATTAATACCTATATATAATCATAGAATCAGGTATTTTACAAGTGATGAGAGCAATAAAGAAAATCTCTTGGATTTTTAAGCGTGTGAAATAGGTAAATTTGGACTCCCAAAGTGAATATAAAATAATAAAGGAGAAATAGTTACATGACTTTAAAAGTTACTGAACTGCTGGTCCCCATGACTGATTTAATCCAGGTATCTCAATGTATATCCATAAATCTTCCACTAACCATACAGTTTTAAAAGGAGAGCAGATTAAAGCCACCCATAACCCACACATACAGCATAAGCAGAGAAAAGAATGCAAAAACTTCTATTTATATGTAAGTGCAAGAATATACACCAGAAACCAGCAATAATTTCTGACTGTGTTCAGTCAGGTTTACATTGTATCAGTACAAAATAGAGGAGATTACTAGTGATAGTGGTCACACAACTCAGATAATTTAACCTCAAGAATTAGTTGGCCCTATCCTTAGCGGAAAATACTAAAAGCAGGAACAGGTCTGACCCCTTATGGATTAGGACTCTGCTTCAAAAGGAGGGGGCTTGAAAGTGCATGGGCCCAGAGGTGGTAACTTTGAAAAGGTATGCTTCTAGATCACATGGAAGCAATTTGGAAGAGGATGTCATACATCAGAGATTTGGGGGGGAAAGATAAGAAGAAAGCAAGTCATAGTTATTGAGTGTCCAATAGAAACGAAGACTAGATCATAGAATCAGAAACTGCATCAACCCACTCCCAATAGGTGGAGTTTATTAAAGAAATCAATTTTTTTCTATATCAATAAAAGAGAGATCAGCTAAAGTAAGAAACCTAGTAAACTACTCAAGCCCCTACCCCCTTTCCATATTTCACCTATTATTGCTGGTCCAGGATACTCTATGATACTTAAAAATAAACAATAACAACAAAAATGGCAGAAAACACTCATGCAAATTGTTGAAAGAGAAAAAAAGTGTTAATCAAAATTATTCTACTGATCAAAATATTAATGAAAACCTCCATTATGATACAGAATAAAGCTGCAACTCATATTTATCAACATATATTAAACAAATATGGTTTGGCAGATATGAAGTACACACCAAATTAGAAATTTAAAGCTAAGAATAGAAATGATTATAAATTAAAGATATGACTAGAGTTGACTAAAATCACAAAATAAATTTCAAGACAAAGACAAAATTATAAATGAAGACTAAATTACATAGTGCTCATTGAAAAACAGATTTGACTAAAAATCCCAAGCCTGGGCCAGGCTAAGGTTGAAAATGACACTATTATTAAGATTAACTGAAACTGGATTTAGGAAGGTAAAGATGGATAGTTATTTATCCAAGCACCAATTGCACTGGACCAAGTGACATAAATTGTTAAAAAAGCAAGATTCTACCCTCAACAGTTTCCAGTCTCATCAGGAAGATGAAATATGGATACAACTAAAACACCACACTGAAGTGGTTCATTACCTATGGAAGATAGAGATTAAATTCTACTGCAAGTTCAGAGGTGGGAGAAACCATCACCATCTGGTGATAGAAGACATCACCTATTCCAAAGATGCTGTAATTGCTTAAAACATGTTTGCAACTCAAATTTTGAAAATGTTTTCACATTAAAAGCAAAATCATCTTAGTAATGATATTACCAAAATACGTATTTCCCTTTTTGTTTTCCCATTTTTTTGCTAGATGAGATGCCAAATGCCTTTATTCTATTCTTAAAAATCAAATTCACTAATCACAGTAATTAAAGAGGCTATCATTCAAGTTAGTAAATGGTACACTGCAGGCTCAATCTCTCCCAAAAATATTTTCAAATTTGTTATTTTAAATAGCGACATTGTTGGAGTAATGACATAGTGTCTTGCGGTTATGATTCAGAACACCACACCTCTCTGGATATACAGATTTCACATGTATTTTAAAAATCTATCAGATTATAGTCACACATCATATGTACTAAACAAATCATCAAGAGTCTTCCTTCAGGATACCCGTGTCTCTTCAACCAATAGCTGGAGCTGGTCTTTAAAAACATATGTGATTTCAGGTCATGGCCCTGATGAAAACTCTCTGAAGGTTTTAAGGGAAGGGTCACAGCTTCAAGATGCTACCCGAGGCCCTGAATGACGCTAGTCATTATCCCCTTCATGGCCCCTCAGGGACTCCTTTTCCAGCCACACTCCTCATTGTTCCCTGAACAAGCCAAGCTTCATCCTGGCTGAGGACCATCACCCCAGCTCTCCCCACTGTTGGGAAGGCATTTTCCCCAGATCTTTATGGAGCTGCCACCTGTACTTTATCAAACATTACCTTAAAGTCACCTGAACAGATAGCCCTTTCCTGGCCACTTTACCTAAATTAATGCCAACTCTACCCACTTCTGCCCTCCTGGTTCATAGAATCCTGTAGCTCTTTACCCTATTTTATTTGTTTTCATAACACCTACCAGGAGTATATTTGATAAAGTGTTTAGTGTCTGTCTCCACCTCCTCTGAATTGTAAGCCCCATGTCTATCTTGTTCATTGCTCTGTGTACAGTGCCTAGAACATATTTATCAAATAAATGTGTGAATCAATGAATGAATTCATGACAATAAATTAATGAATGAAGGGAGGTAGTGGAATTTGATTCATCTCACTCAGCGTTTTTCTTTCCTTGTAGTTACCAGGGAACAGTAGCTTCCATGTTCTTCCCTCCTACATCTCTTGGTTTTATTAGCATTGAGAGGGTGACTAAGGAAAATTAGTTTAAAAACTGAGATGAATTAAATTGCCTAGTGTTCAGTATTAGGTTACCTAACTGACATGTTTTCCAATCTCCTTCCTCCAACTAAACATTCGAATAGAGATAGTTAACTGAAGTTAAAAATGAGAGAGGGGAAGAAAATCCACAGACAAAATGTGTGTGCAGTTTCACACTTATTGATAAATAAAAATACCTACTGTTTTGCTACAGGCAGACCGACACAAGAGAATGTAAAAGGTGCTTCAGAGTAAAATGACAGCCGGTGGATATTTCCCTAAGTGGACTTTTTAAGCCATTTTCAAAGTTATGCTATGTTTTTCCTTCTAAGTTTCAGAGGCATGAATTTTCTTTGACTCAAAGCAGTGTTTGGGGAAAAGTAACAGGTACCAAAAACAGGGGAGACAGAAGTTTCAAGTTTATAGAATGGCAAATAGAAAGACATATATTTTTATATTTCCTTGTGTGAGTGGATTTTACCATTTCTTGTAGTTATTCAGACATTAAGTAAGAAAGGGAAGCTGTCACTGGCCAGGTATAGATAGAAATGTACAACTAAAGATCAGGAACAGAACCAACCTGTATTCTTTTCAATCCTCAAATGTTTCCTATATTTAAAATTTCCAAGTATTAGTTATGACTGCTACTTTTTAAAGCATTGTGATAAAGAGTCCCAGATCAAGGCGGTCACAAACACAAGAAACATTATTTAGGAGTAAAAAAATAATAATAGTTAATTATTATTATTATTACTGAGGGAAAAAAGCAAGTTGATATTTTTTGATATTTTAAGCTCTAATTTTTTCTTTAGCTGTAGGTACAAATGATATCCAGTCCAGAGGCAAGAGACCTTGAGACCACTTCATGGTGCCTCTCCTGGGAAAAGCAGTAATAAAGAGAGAAAGCTTGGAATGAAAATAGCAGAGATGAAGTCTGTATTCAAAAAGATTACAGAAGCTAAAATATTGATTACGTATGGTGATAAACTACCTTACCTATAAGCTATGAATATCTGCACATATTTCTGAGTGCCAAAGCCATACATGTAATTGTAGTGAAGGTTTTGTAAGAAAGTGTGTAATTTGCTGCAGTGCCTCATTTCATTGTCATATTATTCCTCACACGGAATCCGTACCTATACCTCACTCAGGCTCTGTCAGTTAGGTTCCTGGATAGATTTACTTAAAATCTACAGAAGGAAAAAAAGAAAAAGAGAAAGAGAAAGAAAGGAAGGAAGGAAAGAAGGAAGGAAGGAAGGAAGAAGGGAGGGAGGAGGGAGGGAGGGAAGGAGGGAGGGAGAGGGAGGAAGGAAGGAAGGAAGATTAAAATGTTAGCAATTGCAAAAATCATGGTTTATGAGGGAAACTAGTCAAACAAGATTTTTGGCAAAGTTTTCTAATCAGTTTGATGAATTAGCTTGATATGTATTTATCCAGAGAGTCTCATTCTATAGGGGAATTTACTATATAAGTCCTTGAAAATGTCATAAAGCTTTGGCCTGGTAGTTGTTTCAGAGCCCTGTATGTGTAGATTTGCATTTTTCGAGAAAGGAAAATATCATGACACATGCATCAGCTAAATATTGTATACTCTGATTATTTTTCTCTTATCTTAAAGAAATTTTACTTTCTTTATAATTTTTAAAAAATTATCCTGTAACCTATACTCACTTAGGTAGGTAATATTTTTATTATTTAGGGCATAAACTATCTATGGAAATGTATATTCAAATACAAAGTCAACACCACTATGTGATTGCACTTATTCTTTTGCCGTTAGTATTCACCACTGGGACTCACCATTATTATCACATGCCAGGATTAAGTACCATATTCCCAGATCCCAACTCCATTAGGAACACATAGACTCTTTGTCACTCTAGGTCAGCTGTGAAAGTGAAGAAGGCACAAGTGCAGAAAGGCCAACGGGGTCCCTCTCCCTAGGTAAAAGGTTTAATGCCATTTTTATCATGCATTTTAACCCAGTGATTTTGTCATAATCTCTGGGGAAGTTTCCCATTTACTTAATAAATTATTTATTGGTTATGGTATCTACAACAAAAAGAATTCATTTACACACAAGCCATTTGCTGGTGACCTTTAAGTGAGGTGCTTCATGTACTTTCTAGTCCTTTCTGAGGTCTGTAATGTAACATCCTTGACTAGCAGTGAAAAAATGGCATAGGGAGTTAGTGTCTGGTTCCAGTTGAAATAGTTACCTGTGATCACACTACAACAGGGATTATTTTTAACCTTCAGGCTTCTATTGGCATCATATTCAAAGCATGGGCTAAATTTACAGTAATCGTAGAATTTATGGTCCAGGTCACAACTGTTTTGGGAGGAAAAGAGAGCATTAGTAAATACACCAAGAAAACAGGTATGTCCCAGGCAAACTGGATATATGATCACTTAATTATCTCAAGATACCACCAAAGAAAACTCCTTTTTAACTACAAGCAGGTTAAATTACTTAAAAACTGCACAGTTCAGGGGAAAATCTAGGTGGGTCAACATAAGTTCACTAGGCCCCGGGGAGAGGCTGAGATGAGAAGAGGGCGTGTTAGATTTATGATTTTCTCTTAAAAATTTTTGCATTCACATTAAATGTAACAAAATCTTATAATTTCTAGAAAACAATTGAGTTACATTTTTTCTTCACTCAAAATAAATATTAATTCCCCGTTGAGAAACATTTGTTAAGTTCTAGAACATTCATTCATGCAGTCCTTCTTGCAATTGTTTTTTTTTAAGAATTATTAATACTTTACTGTGTCCAGGCACAGTGGCAAGTGCAAGGACTACAAATATAAGTAAGATAAAGTTACTGTCCTCAAGGGGTCACATAAGAGCAGGAAAGACAGTTGCAAACAGTATAACAGGTATATAATGATGTTGAAAATTTGCACAGTGTATTACGGAAGTTCCCTGAAGAAGTCAGTGGCTGGCTGACACATCTGCATTCTGTAAAGTATGAAACAGGGAGACCCACATAGACATGGTCTTTCCCCAGGGAAATGATGACCGGAATCTGACTTAACATGAGGGTGGAGGGAGAGGACAGAAACCACAAACAATGAACTGGGTATTGAACACATGAAAAATTTAAGGAGTAACCAGCAAAAAAGATTTTGTCTTAAAAGTGTGTAATACAGATTTCAAAAGAAATGGGCACAGATTCTTTGCTTTCCAATGTATTTACAGCTCCTTGAATTTGAACTAGCTTAGTGACTTCCCAGACAAATAGAAGATGGGAGAAGCAGGGTCATTAAAATTTTAAACTTGGGATTGAAGAGACCTTGCGTACTTCCTTTTGCTCTAGAGAGCCCTCTTGGGGGATGAGAACCTTGCTGGAGAGGACCTGTGTGCCCTAGCCATGAACCAGCTAGCTCTCTGCTGACCCAGCACTGACTGCAGAAGTGTGAGCAAGTCCAGCAGAGACCAGAAAAACATCCAGCTGAGCCCAGCACAAATTGCCAAAATGCAGTCATAAATTACATAAACGGGTAATTGTTTTAAGCCACTTAGTTTTTTGAGTAGTTTGTCACTCAACAAAAGCTAACTTATTTTATGTATAAATACCCACACTGTCATGTATGTATATGTGTGTGTAATATATGCATATGCATATACATATATCTTTATATGTTTATATAAATAACAATACAGTATGATATGATATGAAATACATAATTATGTGCATGTATGCATATTATAGGTTTTATATATGCATGTATATTATATATACATACATTTAGACAGGTATGTATATATGAATGCATATAGATATATGTCTCTGTGTATGTATACAGACATATACATACACCATATGTATATAGAAATACATACACACACACAAACTACTTTAGTGTTCTTGTTGAAATCTTTACTCAAAATTACACTTATAAAATGACAAATTACAATAATTTTTTGTGATTCTTTTATAGTTTTGTATAATTCTTTTATAGTTATAAATAAACTATGTAACAGATTATTAATTTGCTGTTCGACCACGTGATTCCCAAGCACTTTTGGACTCCTTTTTCCAAGGATCTGATTGGTTCTGATGAAGCCAACTGAAGCTCAAGGAATGTGAGTTTTAACATGACCCCAAAGTCCTACATTCACTTTCTTCTTGCAACTCACCGGGAAGAGCTTCCAGGTGAGAAGCTCCAGCAAACATTTGCATCTTCCAAAATAGATTAGAGAGGTGACAGAAGTATTTCTCATGCTGGCTATGTGGACCTGCTTTTGGATTGTTGGTACATGGGGAATAACTGCTCAAAGGAGGTGCCCAGTTATTAGTAACTACTGCCCCAGCTTATGCAAAATAGTGCTACCCTTGCTATTAAAAGGAGAGGAAAGAGAACAATGGGGGGAAAATGTTTGGGGGTATTGGCAGGAGGGTCCTTACAACAGCTCAGGTTGTTTCTTTTCTCTTCTAGAAATTTAATGGGAAGAATTTGCTTTTATATATTTAAATAACTTGAGATATATTTAGGTTAACACATATTTCTTGTAAAAGGTGTTTGTGTTACATGTCTGTAAATTTCTTGGTTTAGCATATCTAAGCTATATAATTTAAGGAAATAGGAATTTTGACTGGAAATTTAAGGAGAAGAGAGGGGAGAAAAATATATAGAAATATTGCACATACATGAATTTACCCTAGATTAAACACTTCCTATATGTTCTAACTTGGGAGTAAATGAATCAAAGTAAACTGAAACCATTAAACTGGGTATTTCAAACGAATCATCGAAGATGAATTGAGATGGCCTAGAGACAAAAAGAAAAATTAAACATAAATCAATAAAGAAAATAAATGAAACATTGGAATCATGAATAACTCAATCCTAAACCCACTTCCCTTCTTACTCTGTCCTCTCACCTCTCACTCCATGAATCTACTTTTTTGCCCATAAATTTGTTGATCAGCATGCCAATGACCCTCAAGTGTTTATTTTCTAACCAGAAATCTCTTCTGATCTCTATGCTTGTATATCCATTTGAATATGTCACCTTTAAATGTTACAAAGACATTGCAAACTCACTAAGTCATTAATTGAAATTATCATCTTCACATCCAGATTGGATTTTTTTTCTTTTGTTAGTGAAAGACCCTGGCATCCATCCATTCCTGCAAGTCAGAAATCCAGGCATTATTTGTGACACTTGGCTTTTCCTTACCCCAGATCCAATATCTCATTAAGTCTTATCAGTTTTACTCCCTAAAACTTCTGGAAGACGTTCACTTCTCTCCATTTCCATTGCCATTTGCCAGGTCCAGCTTTTATCATATCATGTCTGGATTACTTCCACGGCCTCAAACTTTTCTCTCCACATCCAGTCTTATTCCTTACCCTCCTCCACTGCAGCTAGAATGATCTTGTAAAAACACAAATATGGTCATTTTCCTGCTTAAAAATCTTCAATAATTTTTCAGTTTTGTTATCACCAAGACAAAAATATTTATTATGGCCTAGAAGGTTTCACATGAACTGAAGCTTGCCTACTTCTCTCTCCTATTTATTACCCCTTTGAATTCAGATGTTGAGGTGATAGAGGCAAAGTGGAGAGTGAAGTAAACCTGCAATAAATTTGATTCTAGGTATGGGGCACTTCCCTTTCCTCTTGTTTTGCATATCTTGCTCACGTTGCCTCCACCCATCCCTCCCTGTCCTCCCGCAGTTAACTCCTATGCATTTTTAAGATGTTATGGAAATGTGACTTCCTCAGGAAACCCTTTTCAGACTATCACATCCCAGGCTAGTAAGGTCCTCCTGTTTAACTTTATTGTTCCTATTACTTTTCCTTTAAAACAATTTTCATAATTTGCAATTATATACTTTCTTAATTTGTTAGATTAATGTCTGTCTAGATTAATACTGACCAATATGCTAGCCACTAGTCACACATGACTATGTAAATGTAATCTAATTTAACTGAAATTAAAAAAAAATTATTTCCTTAGTCATGCTATCCATATTTCAAGTGCTCACTAGTGTTAAAGAAAAATCAGAGCTGGACAGTAAAAGGTAAGAAGATGTTAATCAGGGCTGTTGATATAGGGGAAAAGAAATCTTAATATAGAACAAGGCTCAATTCCTAATGCAGCATGGACAAATGGGAATTTATAGCCAAGGAGCAGGGTGGGGGTCACTGGATAGAAAATTTCTGAGAGGAAACATTGGGGTTATAGGAGATTCTGGATAAACTGACCTAGTAGGATTCTTGCTGAAGGCAACCCAGGGTGATTAAATGTCACCCTAGGGATTGTGGAGGATGAGAAACCCAATAAGATGTTGAGGATGATCAGATATAGAAGATGGGGGATTCTAGCTAACCAACTTAGCAGGATTTTGCTAAAATTGGACAATGCAGAGATGAACACAAGTCCATAAGTTGAGGCCTATTTGGAAAGTTTGGAGGAGGCTGAGTAGAGTTTGGTCAAGAAGAGACTTTTTGTCAATAATCACATATGGCTCGTTGCTACTGTATTGGACAGTGCATTAAAAAACATTTGCATCACTGCAGAAATTTCTATTTGGGAACAGAGATTTAGACCTTAAGCTCTCTGAGAATACAGTCAATACCTGTTTGCTCAACATTAAAATCTGGTTCTAGTAGATGCCCAATAAATATTGGTTGCTTATTATTGAAAGAAAAAAAAATCTTCCCCAGGCTTCATTTCAAGTTTCTTTTTCTATCTTATGAAATGATTTAATTAACATTCTTCTTATTGGATTTTTTCACTTCCTAAAATATTAATGAATTTGCTCCTATGTTCATGTCATCATGATTTAATATAACTCTCGTTGATGGTCCTGTCTTCAATTCAGTATTGTCCAATAGCTCACAGCTAAAATTTTCTTAAATCTGACTCTAGGTAATAATGATTTAGTAACATCTCAGGATTAAGAACCTCTGTAGTTTAAGGGCAAACAGTTCTCCTCAAAGCTTCCTAAATCACAGCTGCCTCTCCTTTTAAATTGCAGTATCACCTTTTTCTTGTGTAGATTGATTGTGGGCCAATTGGCTTTCATCCATATCTGTAAATCAACCATGCACTGGTAAAGCTGGCAGGTTGCAGGAGGAATTAGAAACAAGGCCAATGAAGCTATGCTTAAGTCGCTCTATATGTAACCTTGAGTTAGGATTCCTTTCAGTCTGTGACCTCTTCAGGAGGGACTTGAGGGGTGGTTCCACCTGGAACTCTCATTTCTTTTAGATTTTACTTCTACTTTCACCACCATATTGAGAAGTTTCCGCTAAACCACTGGGGACTTTAAAAAAAACTGAAAAGAAAGACAATTATTTGTATGATTGTGGGATCCAGATTTCTGACCACTGTGAAATAAATTGAACTGTCAAGAAGGCTCTGGAGGGTTTATATCTGATCCACCACCTAAGGTTAAACACAGTCTGGCACCTTCCATGGATTGATGCCACGGTAAACATTCTGAATGAACCTCAGAAATTCTCTGGGATGCCACAAAAATCTAAACAATTAGAGTGTATAAGATGCCAATTAAAAAATAAAAGACTAACTTTAGTGAATAAAACTCTGCATATCAGTGCCATCAAAGAGAGTAAAGTTTCAGAAAGGAATGTTGGGAGCATTTGTTACTTCTATATAATATGGGAGCTATTTTTGGATCAGTTATAAGTAAGAGGTGTTTGTTTCCTGCAGTTCCTAAACTATCCTAAAATTATTCTTCTATTATCGCCATAGGCAAAACAATAGATGAACCAGAGAGACTTAGGAAACAACAGGACCACTCAAGTAGAAAAAAGACAGTCATATTGAATTAACAACTCTTAATAGCTATTTTTACATAGTCTATTTGGAGAAAAAAAACCCACTTCAATACATAAGAAAATGAAGAATTTTGGACCGTCACAATTCAAGAAATATATAATTCTTTCCAACTAACACTGACTCTAAGAAAATTATCATCATAGTATAGATAAGATCAGAGTGCTTACAAAGTATAGGATATGCAGAATATAAATCATAAAACTTTTGAATTCAGAGTCTAAACAAAAATGGTTTGGGTTTGGGTTTTTGTGTTTTTTTGTTTTGTTTTGTTTTTGCTATATCCTTGGTTAGGATTGAAAGTTAATATCAAAAGCAAGCTATCTGACACTTGTGGATCATTGTTTATAATTATGCATAGAATAAATGTATAATTTTCCCATATAGATGTTATTCAATAGTGTTATACCATTCATTCTCAATGAGATTTATAACGTCCAAATTAACCAACACTGATAACAAAGTAAATTTTAGACAACTCAAATATTAAATATACTAAATATTATCTAGATCAAGCAGAGATTGGGGAAAGAAAGAGAAGGGTGAATCAATGAAACATGTAGTCAAAGTTTACTACTATTCAGCTAATCACCACGTGACAATATGGTAACATAAGAAGCCCATTTCTTTATTAATATTTTACATGAACCTGTAAGGCAGTATAGTTAAGAATATAAATTTGTGAATCAGCCAGTGCCAGCTTTAAACTTTCATTCTGCAGCTAACTAAATAATTTACATGAACGTTCTCACTGTTCCTGTCTATAAAACAAGGCTACTCATTTTCCAGAGTAACTGTTAAGACTTAAGAAAGGTGATGCACATAAAAGCACCTATCACATTGTCAGTTCATAATTGGCACCCACTAAATGAAAATATTATATCTAAGAAACAGAATTGTTTTCTTATTGGAAAATTATTAGATAACATGAGCATGGTTTATGATCACATGACTCCTGAGAAAAGTTAGTTAATATAGTTTTAAAATTATTTTAGGATCAGAGGAAATGTACCATATTCACCAGCCCCCTCACATCCAACAAATTTGGTCAATATCTGGATATTTCTAAAGGAATAGACCAAATATATGCTTCTTTAAAGTTGATTTTATTCTAGTCATTATCTGGGTGTTTGAAATTATGAAGAAACAATTCAGTAGCAAAGATATATCAAATACGAATGGGAATTAGTACAATTATAAGGCTGAGGAATATTTTCCAATTTTAATGAAAATGTTTCTGGACTCAGTTTACTTTTTCAAAGCATGAAATAATTGTTTCTGGTCAAAACCTAAGCATTTGGGAAAGGCTAGAGATAATCAAAGTAAAAATTTTGTTCAGGGATATCTTCATTAGCTTTTTAATATGACAAGAACTGGTGTCATATTTGTCGTTTTTTGCACTGCCCATTTTTTTATGTGTACTGAGAGCAAAGACAATGATGAATATTTAGCAACATGTTGAGAATAGCTTCAAAACAGATGAATTTTTATATACGTGGTTAAATACTTAAAATTATGTATATTCTAAATGCAGTTAGTCTTTGCCACTGTCCTGGTATACTGAGTAAATCTGTATTTCAGAAGTTTCTTGATAGAGTCATGTTATATTTCCAAGAGTTTAGAACCCAAGTTTCAGACATTGTATAAAAAGTGAATTATAACAGATCTTATCTGTGTTGAAAAACCAATGTGCTCCATCATCTAATTTCACAAAAATATACTGTGTGCTAAATTGCTGAGAAAATGGTTTGCAAAATCACAAAAACTAATATTGGTACCAAAAATTGGCCCTTTAAGACCTTCCTCCTTATCAAGGCCTGAACTCAAATAGGACAAGGTTTTGGCAGAAAAATAATTTGTGTTTTCTAAGTGAAGCCACTTTGTGCCAACTTAGTGTTCCTTCTTTCTTCTTCTTTACTTGGTAACTAAGGAAGGCCAAGTGCATTTTATGGTTTAAAAAGAAACATTGCTACTGGCTTGGGACCTAGCCCATCAAGTACTGGCATGGAGTTCATTTTGTCAGTCATTGGTATACCCAGAAAAAGAGGGAATGATGGGCAACAGGAATGTCGACAGACAGCTACTGCGACACAATTCTAATTTATCTGCCTTGACTAGTTTCTTTTTTTCTTTTTCTTTTTTGTCTATTAGACTTAAAATGATCTAAATCTGTTTACTTCTGGCTGTCAGTCTCCACATATTCACCTTTCCTGCCAATGCAGTGTCATCCATCTGTGACTGGGTTTTTTGGTTTTTTGCTTTTGGTCTCTAATTTATAAAGCCAATATTTTACTTTTCCAAGACTCCCACAACTACCACTCTGCCATTCGCTGCTGATGTGGAACTCTGTCAAAAATGCTTTCAAAATGCAAGTGTTTTATGAGAATCTGTGCAGTTTGTTACAAAAAATTTTTATATTTATCAACAAAATAATTACTTTTTTATGGCTTCACCTAGAGCCATAGATTTTAAAGATGAACAGAGTAAATATAAGGTCTAGAGGCTAGATTCTAAAATTAAAAAAATAATAATTGTGTATTTTTATACTTGAGATGAATAGCTAATATCACTAGAAAACATACATTTTATAGATACGATTTGATCAATTCATAAAATACTGGAAAGTCTTGACATTTAATCAGTTTCCCTATGCAGAGAAAATATATCATATTGCTTAGTTTTTTAATATCACCAGGTAAAATTTTCCACATGTTAAATGCTCAGCAAACTTCAGAAACATAAGCTTATGCTCTTTAGAATAGGGAATTACTGAATATTACTAAAAACAGAATAGGGAATTACTGAATATTACTAAACACAGATTAAGAATATAAAAATAAGCCAGGGGAGATGGCTCCAGCTTGTAGTCCCAGCTATAGGAGACAGGAGGATGGCTTGAGTGCATGAGTTCTGGGCTGTATCTGCACTAAATTCAGCATCAATATGGTAACCTTCCAGGAATATAAACATTAAAATAATTTTGAAGTGAATCAATTTATTGTTAAGCACAGTAAAATATTTGATGTGGCAAGGCAGGATCCTGACAGTACCATGAAGACTATCATTTAGCGACCTATACAATTAGTAAAGCGTATTTAATCTCTCTCGATCTTTTTTTTTTTTTTCCCCTTGAAACATTAACTGGAACCAAAGACCTTGAAAAGTTAGTAAGGTAAACAACACCATTAAACAAACAAAATCAATTCAGATATACTATGAATAAGATGTTAAAAAAACAAAACTAAACAAATTGCGATCTTACATTTTAACTCCTGCATTATCTATTATTACCTGAAAAAAAGTTCCCCAAATTTTGTTCCACAGCACACGCAAGAATGTTTTACAGTAGAAAAAAACTACCACATTTAAGTCAGTTTGGGAAATGCTGCATGTGATATCTCTGTCTTAGACATGCAGATTAGCATATTAATATGAATATATTTAACTGTGTGGGGAGTGAAATTCCCTTCACATATTTTAGCACAGAATGCTTTTGGTAGCATTTTACCAGACTGTCTTCATTTTTTTTTTTTTTTTTTTTTGGATTGTTTATTTGAGATTTTTCTTGTTTCTTGAGGTGGGCTTCTATTGCTATAAACTTCCGTCTTAGAACTGCTTTTGCTGCATCCCGTAGGTTTTGGATAGTTGTGTTTTCATTGTCATTTGTCTCTAGGTATTTTTTGATTCCCTCTTTGATTTCTTCAGTGATCTCTTGGTTATTTAGTAACGTATTGTTTAGCCTCCATGTGTTTGTCTTTTTTACATTTTTTCCCTGTAATTGATTTCTAATCTCATAGCATTGTGGTCAGAAAAGATACTTGATATGATTTCAATTTTCTTAAATTTACCAAGGCTTGATTTGTGACCCAAGATGTGATCTATCCTGGAGAATGTTCCATGTGCACTTAAGAAGAAAGTGTAATCTGCTGTTTTAGAATGGAATGTTCTGTAAATATCAATTAAATCTATCTGGTCTATTGTGTCATTTAAAGCTTGTGTTTCCTTATTAATTTTCTGTCTGGATGATCTGTCCATTGGTGTAAGTGAGGTGTTAAAGTCCCCCACTATTATTGTGTTACTGTCGATTTCCTCTTTTAGAGCTGTTAGCAGTTGCCTTATGTATTGAGGTGCTCCTGTGTTGGGTGCATATATATTTATAATTGTTATATCTTATTGGATTGATCCCTTGATCATTATGTAGTGTCCTTCCTTGTCTCTTGTAACATTCTTTATTTTAAAGTCTATTTTATCTGATACGAGTATTGCTACTCAGCTTTCTTTTGATTTCCATTTGCATGGAATATCTTTTTTCATCCCCTCACTTTCAGTCTGTATGTGTCCCTAGTTCTGAAGTGGGTCTCTTGTAGACAGCATATATATGGGTCTTGTTTTTGTATCCATTCAGCGAGCCTGTGTCTTTTGGTTGGAGCATTTAATCCATTCACATTTAAGGTAATTATCGATATGTATGTTCCTATTACCATTTTCTTAATTGTTATGGGGTTTTTTTTGTAGGTCCTTTTCTTCTCTTGTGTTTCCCACTTAGAGAAGTTCCTTTGGCATTTGTTGTAGAGCTGGTTTGGAGGTGCTGAATTCTCTTAACTTTGGCTTGTCTGTAAAGCTTTTGATTTCTCCATCGAATCTGAATGAGATCCTTGCCGGGTAGAGTAAGTCATCTTGGTTGTGGGTTCTCCCCTTTCATCACTTTAAATATATCATGCCACTCCCTTCTGGCTTGTAGAGTTTCTGCTCAGAAATCAGCTGTTAACCTTATGGGAGTTCCCTTGTATGTTATTTGTCGTTTTTCCGTTGTTGCTTTCAATAATTTTTCTTTGTCTTTAATTTTCGTCAATTTGATTACTATGTGTCTTGGTGTGTTTCTCCTTGGGTTTATCCTGCCTGGGACTCTCTGAGCGTCCTGGACTTGGGTGGCTATTTCCTTTCCCATGTTAGAGAAGTTTTTGACTATAATCTCTTCAAATATTTTCTCGGGTCCTTTCTCTCTCTCTTCTCCTTCTGGGACCCCTATAATGTGAATGTTGTTGCATTTAATGTTGTCCCAGAGGTCTCTTAGGCTGTCTTCATTTCTTTTCATTCTTTTTTCTTTATTCTGTTCCATGGCAGTGAATTCCACCATTCTGTCTTCCAGGTCACTTATCCATTCTTCTGCCTCAGTTATTCTGCTCTTGACTCCTTCTAGTGTATTTTTCATTTCAGTTATTGTATTGTTCATCTCTGTTTGTCCTTTAATTCTTCTACATGTTTGCTGTTTAATTCTTCTAGGTCTTTGTTAAACATTTCTTGCATCTTCTTGATCTTTGCCTCCATTCTTTTTCCAAGGTCCTGGCTCATCTTCACTATCATTATTCTGAATTCTTTTTCTGGAAGGTTGCCTATCTCCACTTCATTTAGTTGTTTTTCTGGGGTTTTATCTTGTTCCTTCATCTGGTACCTAGCCCTCTGCCTTTTCATCTTGTCTATCTTTCTGTGAATGTGGTTTTTATTTCACAGGCTGCAGGATTGTTGTTCTTCTTCCCAGACTGTTTTCTGAAGAATGCATATTGGGAAATGTTGGCTAAGCCTAAAGGTCCATCTTTCAGTTTGTAATTTGTCACTAATTTCAAGAAAACTTTCTTTTCCAGCTCTTGTGTGTGCCATGTAACAACAGTTACCCAGGATTTTGTTTGTTTGTTTGTTTGTTTAAACAGGTGAAAACAGAGATAGAAATGGCAGAGCTTTAAATCATAGTTCATTTTTTCCCTAAAAATTATATAGACTTATTTTTCCCAATTGCCATTCCACAGAAATTTTCCAAACTGATTTTTTTTTTTATAATTGTTCATAATGTATGAATAGATCATATTACAGAAAGACAAAGCAAGAATATTGAGCCTATACAGGTGATTTACTGTTTAAATAAAATAAAACTTACAACAAAGCTAATCTGAAATTTAAGTAATGTGTAATTGTTATTATTCTACAGGGCTCAGCATAAATTATAAGCAGTCAAAGTGAATTACCGGTATTTAAAATTAATGTTATATTACGTAGTCACACAAATTTTGAAGTTTTCTCTTTTTTACTAGCATTACTTAATATATTATTAACATACTTTCTTAACCATTATTGAAAGTTAACTATTTACACTCGTAAAGTCTCTCATATTGAGGTAAGAAAGTAAAACTATCTAATCAGTAATCAGAGTTTACTAAGCATTTATTTCTTGTTTCCCTAGGAACCCCATACTTAATGAGTGCTATACGTCTACCCTACCCTTCTTTCCTCCATATGAAAGATTTAAGACTGAGGAACAAAGCTACTGTTTGTAGACCAGTGTGGATGAAATTTACTATTCAGCCCTGTAATGGCAAGAGCTAGAGACTACTTTTACTTTTGATAAAGAGATATTTTTTTAATAAAGAGATGGCTTAATAGATCTATTATTTAATAGAGAGAGGGTAAAACCCTCTAACACAATTCAGCTCAACAACCCATAGACAGTGCCTGTTTTGTGCAATTGCTCTGTGCTAAAAATTTACAACTCTAGTCAAAGTGCTCCAAGAAATTTCCTTCTTTCTCATTTCCAAACTATGCCCATGTTTTATTAATACCTTGGCAGGGATGTATTTCATTCCACATTACTTTTCTCTCATGATGGTACTAAGATCTATTTCTATGTGTGACCTTCTGAATGTCCACATCCTGTAGATGACATGAACCAACTTTTTTCCTTTAATGGAGTGAGAAAGAAAACATCAGATTACATGGAAATGCGTGACTAATAGAAACAGTGAAGAGATCCGGAGTCTCCCTTCTCTTCTGTTACAAAGTTATCCCCCATCAGGAAGAGAACAAAGATTGGAAACATTTTTGAATGGAGATTTCATGAATCAAGGAAACCTCTAAAAACACCAATAGTTTCATAAAATGATGACAAGACAGAGAAAGATCAAGAAGGAATGATCATGTGAAGCCAATCTATGAAATATTGATATTATCGATTCAAAAACAATGAATGAAATAAGTTATTTCACTTATTTTTATTACTTATTGGCTAATTTTAAATCTAATAAATCTCTTATAAACATGATCTAAATTTAACGTTTTATTTCTACTTCATTATTTGAATAAAGATTTCAAGACTTTAATCTTGCTGGCTTAAAAAACAAAATTATTTTGTAGAAGCTTTTTGAGCAGGAGTAGTGTAACTCTCTTTCATGAAAAACATGATGCAGCGGAAAAGATCAAAGATTTACAGGGAAGTTCTTTTTCCTCTTTTTGAAACCTGATGCCCATGGCTTTCACTAATTGAAAATTTTCTTTACAAAAACAGACCTGTAAGCAGTCTATTTGTTGCCGTCAGCATTAACTGCACATCATTGTAACTTCCTGCTTTTAGAAACTTACTAAGAGATCATTGGGACTGGATGCTGACAATTTGAGGAAGACTTCACTAATTTGTAATGACACGGATGTGCAGAAAAACAAGTAATTACCTAGTCATTATCTATCATAGTTTCAAGTGATACCACTGGCACTATCATTATCCATGAATAGTATAAGAGAAAAATTCGGTGGTCATTAACATTGAAAACACTTATGGTTCATTTTTACTGAAGCTTTTCAATGTAGTGACTTTCATGAATCAGCTGTGTGTGTGTGTGTGTGTGTGTGTGTGTGTGAGAGAGAGAGAGAGAAAGAGTGTAGAATCATGGCTATTGATGTTCCAATGTTAAACCCTAGAAAGTGTCACTGTTAGAAATATCAAAGACATCATTCGATTAAATGTTTAATGATATCGCTTCCAAATATTTTGTCTGTTATAGTCTTCATGAGTCTGCCTAAGGCACCAGCAATAGAAATAAAAGGGCTGTACTATTGTGCTTATGCTTGGGGAAAGGATTTTGTTTTATTTTTACTTTTATTATCTGTATTAGAACTTTAGCATTTGTGAATTCCAAGGTAAAGAAGAGTTGAATTTTTTATCTGTCCAGTTCTATATCATTTTAAGCCCTGAATTACTGATATATTTCAAAATCTTCGAAGTAAAACTAGAGAGCAACGATTTCTTTGCTGGTATAGGCAAATTGATTTTTTTGTTTTTCTTAAGTCCAAATTGTCCTTTTTCATTATGTTCAGGTGAATGGACTCCACATTCCAGATCAAAGACTGGAGTTGGCCTCCAGGAAAAAGAAAGAGTATGTAAGGGAGGATGTTTACTTTCTTCAGCTGGCATAAGTCAATTATAAACTTTGATTTAAAAGTCACATTTTATTAAGTTTAGATTTAATTAAATGGGAATGTGTTCTTTCATCATCTTTTTCTTTCTTCAGATCATATTACAAAGCTTATTTTTTAAATAAAAATAATTGTTTTGTTTAAAGTAGAAATGAATATCAGTAAATTTAACTCAAAAAGTAATATTAAAAACAAAACAAAATACCTCTCACCACTCAAAAATAGCCATAGAAATGTTTTGGTGCAGTTCCTCCCAATCTGTTGTCTAGGAAGAAGGAGGCATCTCTATTCCCTCTGTGACAGCTGGAAAAATTCTTTATACCATATGGAAGCATATGAGTCACCCCCACCCACCCACCCCCCAGTCAAAAAAACCCTGCTGGGGCCATTCACACTTGAAGCAAACTCCAACATTCTCTCCTCAGCCCACAGGGCCCTGCATGATTTAACTGCTTACTCACCCTCTGACCCCAGGTCTCTTACAGGGAGTTGTGAGGGTTTCTATTGATAGTTCCACAAACTAGCCCATCACTTCTTTACACCATGACCTCCAATAGCCTACTTTGACATCATTTATAATGACCAAATTATCCCCATTTTCCTTGGATTGACCCCATTTTAAATCGGACAGTCCCACATTCCAGGAACACACTCAGTTCTTGGCAAACAGGATGTTCCTAAAATAAGGGTATTAATTACAATATTAACATGTTGGTCATTTTAGATACATCAGCTGTTGAATAATAATTGCTCTTAAGTCCACAAAGTTGTGTTTCACAGTACAATTTATTGATGTTATATATTCCCCACTGATTTGGAACACCATCATTACCAAAAATGTCAAAATGAGAAATGATTGACACTGGTTTTTGGCCATACAGTCTCATCCATTAATCTATATGTCTATATAAGGAATAAGACCATACTTTTTAAGTAACTGTGGCTTTATGATATTTTATAATATATAGGAATATATTATATTTTATAATATATAGGAATATATTTTATAATATATAGGAATATATAGGAATAGGAATAGGAATCCATCTCATTATTTTTTATTTTCAATATGCTATTTTGGTTAATTTATTTTTCAGATGTGTTCCAAAATAATTTTTTCAAAATGCCATACTGGAATATAAATTTGAATTAGTTAGAATGTATAACTCAATTTGAGAAAAAATGCCTACAGTTGTAATACTGAAATTCTCCATTCAGGAACATATACATATCCATATAATTTTTCAAATTATATTTATGACTTTAGATAATGTAATGAATAATCTTCACGTATCAGTTCAGAGCATTTTTACATTGAATTTAGTTTTAATTGATTTCCCATTAATCATTTTGAGCTGTTTAGTGGATATTTCTATTAAATGAGATATTTTGTTCTTATATATTTTATATATTATATATATTTTTATATATTTTTTCTTATTTCTTTGACTAGAATTCCAGAATCATGCTATTAAACAATGACTATAGTGGCTATCCTTATAACGTCTTCCTTTCTTACGATAATAAATTTAAAATTGGCTGAACCACATACTAAGACTAAGGAAGTCAAACAGTTTTGATTTTCCACTTAATGACTATAATTTTTTTTATCACCTATCTAATTGTTTTGAGAGGCGTTGCCTATTTTTATGTTCCTGGCATTTCTACAAAGCACAATTTTAATTGGTATAATAAGAAATTCTGTACAGGTGGGGCCTTTGCTGCACTCAAGACAGTCTCTGCCAATTTAGGTTAAAAATCCTGCTGTTTGGTATGGCTGCCCACATCTAGCCTAGTCACCTTCAAATTCCGTTTATTCTCTCTATGATTTCTTCTACTTGCCATGGGAGAGAGTAGTGTTGCTCCTTTGGTAAAGGGTAAAGGCCCTCTTTTGTTGCTTCCCTTTTCCTCATCTGCTCCACTAATTATCCATCCACACCACTGGATCCTGAACCATCTGCCTTTGAACTCCATTTGGCCTTCCTCTAAGGAAAAGAACCTCCTCCAAGTCCTCCCCAATAAATGTCTTGAACTTCTAATCCAATCTAATGCATTCTTTTTAATCACGATCAAAAAGGAGGATCAGAAACAATTGACATTCATATGACAAAAACATTCATTTACAGTTTTATTTCAAGGAGACATTAACTCTCTTCCTTTTCTCATAGTTTGACTTGGACATCCTGGTCATCCCTTCAAATCTCACAGTGATCCATTACCTTAATGGCACCATGCTGAATGGACAAAACAAACAAGAGCTGGCTAGTACACTGGCAGACCTGGTAAGATACAGTCACTTCCAGAGAGTGGGAGATAAACCCTAGGAAGATTCAGAAACCTATGGGTTCAATAAAGTTTTTAAAGTCCTGATGGCCAGAGATATCCTGGGCTATCCTCTGTAGAGTAAGAGAAAAATCCCTGCATCTTGCATGCTCTGCTACGAAGAAGGAAGCACAGTGCCTGGTACCACTGTTGACGTTCTGGTGATAGTAAATTCTACCTGGCACTTATCACCATATGAAATTACCTCCTTTATTTAATTATTTACTTATTTATCATCTGAGTCTCCCACTTGACTGTAAGCACTATAAGGGAAGGATACTGCTATAACTCCAGTATCTAAAATTATGTCTGGCTCAATGGGTGTTAGGAGCACCATACCCTAGGTGCAGGCAAGAAAGGACACTTAGAATTTAAAAACAAAAATATAAACAAGTACAAGTCGATTTACTTTTCATGATACTCACACACCAGCAATATGAAACAATTTAGGTGATAAAATGCATCTCTCTCTAAAAAATATTTTAGTGTAAGTTCTAAACAGTTGCTGTGGTACTATTAAGTGTTGTGCGGATATATATATATATAATTTTTGTGTGGAATCTAAAAAAATAATACAAATGAACTTATTTACAAAACAGAAACAGACTCACAGTCATAGAAAACAAACTTATGGTTACCTAATGGCATAATAGGGGAAGGGGAGAGAGATAAATTAGGGGTTTAGGACTAACATATACAAACTACTATATACAAATAGATAAACAATTGCCCTCAGTGGAAGAGAATGGCCCACCGAAGATCATGTATTCTCTCCTCCCACACCTGGGGCAATAACTGGACAATGTGAGGGTTTAAAAGTCTGACCCCCTGGCCTCAAGGAATACGGAAGGAATATTCTATCTCCTGAGTGTCTCACGGGATTTCCAGAGGCCTTTGTTGCAGAAGCATCTTAGTTTAATTCCTTCCTCTGCCCAGTCCTACCTTTGACTCCCTCACAAATGTTGATCCCAAGGGCAGGCCCCAGTATACTTCCCATACACACCTTTTGCCCGTTTCCTGTGGAACCTCAGACAAACATGGTAGTTGCAGAACAAATGAATAAATGGGTACTGTGCTAACCTTGACTCGTGTGGAGAGAAGGGTTCAAGAACTAGCTGAGATGTGCAGGCTTTAGAATGGCAGGGGACAATCCAGAGCTGAACCCAGACATATGCAGCACCTTAGAATGGGAACAGAGTTACAACCATAGGACTGGAAAAGATGTCAGTTTTGGTAGAGAGCCACTTTTTTTGAGGTGAAATCTTATGTGGGACCTCAATACACAAGATGAAAGTGGAGAGGAAGCTTAGTTATCCAACTTGGTTTCTATTACTGTGATACGCCTTTGAAGAACCTAGGACTCCTCTGTATAATTTGAAGTGGGAAAGAGAAACTCTACCCTACTCCAATGTTTTCAGAAGTTATTTAACTCTAGAAATTCTGGCTTTTTTTTCGTTTTTTCAAATTGAAGTATGGTTGATTTGCAATGTTGTATTGGTTTCAGGTGTATAGCAGGGTGATTCAGTTATATATATACATATATATACATATATATATGTATATATATGTATATATATTCTTTCTCAGATTCTTTTCCATTATGGGTTGTTCGGTATGTTGAATATAGTTCCCTGTGCTATACAGTAGGTCCTTGTTGTTTATCTATATATAAATTTATGTATTTTATTTTATTATTTTAAATATTTCTCTTTTAATATAGTATTCTACATGGAAGGTGATGCTGAGATCTCCAGGTTATAGTTGGTCCATGACTCAAACAAAGAGGACCAACTACATGTGTTTCCTTAGGATAGTAAGCTAGTAGAGATTTGAAATTATTTAAGCTTCCTTCAGATTCTGTCTTCACATCCAGTGGTACTACATATTCTTGTGTTTGAGCCGTGGTTACAAAAGACAATGAAATAGGATGTGAGTTACTTTAATTCTGTCATTGTATAGGACCACTTAAAATTTTTTTGTGTGTTTAAAATTTAAGACAGTGAAACAGTGTGAACTTTGGGGTGTAATATCTTAGTTTCATAAGTGAAAACTTTGATTATCCATGAAACATATTATTGAATTTTAATAATGTCACTGACATGAAGTTTCATCTTCTTTGTTAAATAAACTTTATTTTAGAGCAGTTTTAGGTTTATAGAAAAATTGCAAAGATAGTATAGAGTTCCTGAATACCTTAAACACAATTCATCTTATTATTAATGTCTTACATTAGTATAGTGCATTTGTCACAATTAATTGACTAACAATGATGCCTTGTTATTAACTAAAGATTGCCTTAGTTTTTATCTAATGTCCTTTCTGTTTCAGGATCACATCCAATACACTACATCAAATTTTTCACAAATGTGCCGTGTGGGCTAATGGTGGTCTGCTGACCAAGGGATATTTCAAACTATTTCTGAGAGTATTGGCAAAATCTTCTATCATCAAATTAAAAAAAATCTTAATACTGGAAATGTTAAACATATACAAAAGTAGGCAAGAGTACAATGAGCTTCCACGTACTCATCACATACAAATTCTTTTTATTTATATTAAATTTATAAATAAGGATATAAACTATGGCATTTTTGGTAGAAGGTCTGTTGCAAAATCATACTATAAGATTTTACAGATCTTAGACCATCAAATTTCCCCATCTTTTTCCCCTCCTACCATGAAGAGATTTAGGTCTTTAATTTACTTTTCTTTTAAAATTTATTTATTTTGCTATCATTCATATATAGCGTTCTCCTACTGTACATGAAAGGTGGACATTTGATTTCCAAAAACATAGATAGTTATAGCCTATCAACTTGACTGTGCAGTCATAATAGTGATAATTATAAAAGATATGTAACAGGGAAAAGAGGTTATTGATTAATGTTAAACAAAGTAAACACAGTATAAAATTGTATACAGCGATGGCAACTGTGTAAACATATACTATATATGAACATATATGAACTAGAGGGAAATAGAAAGAAACAAAATTGGTGTTAATGTCGTGTGATGCATTTGTAGTTGACTAATTGATTTTTTTAATTAAACAATTTATTTTGAGATAATTGTAGATTCACATGCTGTAAGAAATAATACAGAGAGATCCCATGTATCCTTCACCAAGTTCCCCCAAGGATAACATCTTACAAAATTGTACACTGTCACAACCAGGAAAAGACATTGGTCCAGTCAATATATACATCTTCCTTTAAATGCTGATTATTTCCAAACTAAAGTTCAAAAAGAAAAAGATGATTATTAGTGATTGCTCTATAAGTATTACTGAAACCAATTTTGTTGCAGAGGAGATAGGAGTATCCATCTGGGTATCAGAATTGCTAAGTATGCAGTGGTCTGGCCTTTTTAGATAGTTATAGAAACCCAGAAAATAGGACATTATGCTAGTAAGTAAATCAAAACACAGATTTACCACTTTTCTCTTTTAAGATTAAGTTAACAATTCTTAATTTCTCATGAAAAATAGTTATTTGATGTTCATTCTTTCCTGAGTGCTTTTCCTCTGACTTTTTAGCTCAGTGATGAGTGCCCCATGCCTGATCCATAGCATTCTGTGTCGGCAAGAGACACCAGACTCTTTCTCTGATTCTGTATGTTCATGTCTTGCTCTACTTCTCTTTCACTTTGCACAAGAAAGTGAAATCAAGCAGTTCTCTAAATAAAACTCAAAGACAACTTGCCCCTTATGTACATTTAAGGAATCAAAGGAAGACTTAATTAATCTGATTCTTAACAATCTGAAAACAGATGGGCACTAAATCAAAACAGAATATTGCTATATTGTCAATCACATCAGTGGAACTCAAAGTTGTTGATTTGCTTCCCACTTTAAAAAAATGAATATAAATTAAAATGCAAATGAAATGACAAATGCAAGCCCATTTGTAAATTAAAATACTACCCATAAGAAAAATGAAATAAGACAATGAGCCTATCATGGGGGAGGTAAGATATCAGTAGGTTCTTACTCACTTTGTCCTCCAACTAATGATCAAGGCGATAGGGCTTGAGTGTCCTGATTGAAAACTGTAACATATTTTTTAAAATGTTTCTCAGAAGAAATACAGCATAATAACAAGTATCATCATCTTGAACACTGGGTGAGCTACATGCAAATTAGTCAACAATTATGGTTGACTAAGAATTATATTTAACAATTGAATGTCATTTCATACATGAATTATCATAAGGCAATTGAAAAGTAGTATCATAAGGCAATTGAAAAGTAGTACTTAAAGTAGTCATCTTTAGAGAGGTCAGTTCTAAAAATGCAAATTTGAAGTTAAAGTGGATTACTTGTTAAATAGAAAGAGGGTCAAAATCTTTCCTATTATTGGATGGAGAGATTGGAGTCAATGCATTATGGATAGACTTTGGGAACAGAGCAGAGGAAAAAAAAGAACTTTTTTGAGAACTTCATAAACTTTTTTTTTTCAAATACAACTGAAGAGTACAATTTAGATATTTAGTAGTATCTTGCCAAGTCTCTTAGTCAAGTGAAAGCAAATTTAGGTTTGTAACTTTTTATCTCTGCTCTTTTATGTCCACATACATTATTATTGTTCTCTTGTCACTTTTAACTTCTTATATTTCTAATAAAGCCATACTTTTGAAAAGAAACACTTCCATTTGGAACATCTATCTGCAGCTTTCTACTTTTCATTGAGTGGAATTTGGAGGGGGTATTTTATTTTCCTTCTAGATCTATTTTGCAGCTAATAATATCAGAAACATTTTAATTTTAAAGATTCCATCTTAAAAAACAGCTTCTTTCAAACCTGTCAACCCTATAGTTAATCTATATTTGAAGCAAGGTTAATCCTGGAGATTTTTAGAAATGCCAGTCTCTAAAGAGATCCAATTGTTAACATAGCAGATAACACAGATCTTATAAGATCAGGAATTTATCCATATAAAATATGAACGACTAAAAGCAAATTTAACCAAGGAGCTAAAGTATCTGTATATTAAAAACTACAAGACATTAATGAAAAAAATTGAAGATGATACAAATAAATGGAAAGATATTCAATGCTCATGGGTTGGAAGAATCAAAATTGTTAAAATGTCCATTCTAGCCAAAGAAATCCAAAGATTTAATGCAATCCCTATTAAAGTTCCAATGGCATGTTTGAAAGAAATAGATTCAATAATACTAAAATTTATATGGAGCCACAAAAAACCCTGAATATCCAAGAGTCTTGAGAAAGGACAAAGCTGGAGACATCACACTCCCTTGTTTCAAATTATGTCATAAAGCTATAGTAATTAAAACAGTATCCTAATGGCATAGAAACAGACACATAGATCAATGGAACAGAATAGAGCTCAGAAATAAACCCAGGCATATATGGTCAATTAATTTACAACAAAAGAGCCAACGATACTCAATGGGAAAGGACAGTCTCCAATAAATGGTGTTGAGAAAATTGAACAGCCACATGCAAGAGAATGAAACTCAACCCCTATTTTATACCATACACAAAAAATTAACTCAAAACAGATTAAAGACTTGAATGTAAGACCTGAAACCATCAAAATCCTAGAAGAATGCATAAGTGGTAAGCTCCATGACATAGGTCTTGGCTATGATTTTCTGAATCTAATACCAAAAGCAAAAGCAACAAAAGCAAAAATAAATAAGTGGGACTACATCATACGAAAAAGCTTCTGTGCAGCAAAAGAAACCATCAGCAAAATGAAAACGCAACCTACTGAATGGAAGAAAATATTTGCAAATCATATATATGATAAGGGGTTGATACCCAAAATATATAAAAAACTCATACAACTCAACAGCAAAAACAACAGAAAAACAAAACACAAAAACCAAATAACCCAATTTTAAAAGGGAGAAAGGACCTAAATAGACATTTTTCCAAAGAAGACATCCAAATAGCCAACAGGTACATGAAAAGGTGCTCAATATCACTTATCACCAGAAAAATGCAAGTTAAAAACCACAATACCATCTCACACCTGTTAGGTGTGCTGCACGTGCCAGACATGTAATAAACATTTTATAAATGATAGCTCTTATTTTCACAGTCATTATTATCATCATTGTAATATCCTGTGAAAGGGCTACAAAACACATTTTACATGTTTTCACTCCTTTACCAGTTGCTCTCTTATATAGCAAGGCCTGCCTTCTGTACTCATATACCTCCTTGGAGTATATTAGATCTGAAGGAGAAATGTTTGTTTTCTTGGTGCTATAAGAAAATTAGAAAGAGAATAGATAGCACTTTCTGTGTTTTTGACCAACTTAAAAAAAACATATATATGTGTATATATATATATATATATCACATATAGAATACTTTGGCACACTATTGAGGAATGCATATTTTTAACATTTTTATACCTACAAACACACATATGGAGACAAAATGAACTAATTTGTAGGTTACTTCAAATATGAGAAAGTATGTAATCTTTCTACTCCTTTCTTTTTATGTGTCACTGTGCTTCAGATATCTTCTTGCAGACCTGCTAAATGGGAGGGAGATGAAGAGAAAGAAGTAGAGAGAAGAGAAAATTCAATTTAGATTGCAATAAAGTTGCCAGACTGTACTCATAATATATCTTCAAAATGTAATTTTTAAAGCCACTCCAAACATACATCACAATCTAATAGTGATTGTCATATTATATTAAATTGTAATTAATAAAGTGCCCTGGTAATATTCATTAATTCAATTCATTCCTCATTATGCTTTTAAAAGCACGTCTATTTTATTCTTCTTTATTTTTCTGTAACCATTAAACTGACCTGTAAACAATTATAGATAAGGGGTAGCTACCCTTGCTGAGAGTTTGCCTTCACAATACTTGAGTGTAGAAAAGTGACCCACCCTAATGGGAAGCGGCCATGGAAGTCAGGTAGAAGATAGGTTTGTCTTTACCATCAGGAAGACAAAGGACAGATGTGGAGTGGTCATTCATACAAGAGGAGTGGGAGAAAGGCCCTAGTCTAAATCCACATTTTCTAGCTATTTAAAACTGAGAAAATTACTTAAGAACCCAAGGCAGCCATTATTTCACTTTGAAAAAACAAAATTGGCACAATCTCAGATTTTATCCATATCCCTTATTTTGAATGTCTGTATCCTTATAAGAGCCTTTTCTTTATATGAAGCATAAAAGAGGTTCATTCATTCATTCATTCAGCAAATTCTTATCGAGCACTTATTATATGTGAGGTGCCAGTAAAACCAAGAAGAATAAAATAGAAGCCTTGCAAAGTTCATAAAGTTCATAAGTGTGGTAAGTTCAGTAATAGGTTATGGATAAATGTTTATGGTAGGAATGTTTAAATTTGCTCTATGAAAGTCAAGGAAAAATTCATGTAGGAAATAAAATTTAAGTTGAGCTTGAGTAACAAATATTGCTTCAGTGAATGGATCTACTAGCTGCACAAGTCAGAAGTTGTCCTTGACCCCATCCTTTTCCTCTTATCTTGTCTATTTTTTCCTCAATTATATAATAATTCTGTATACTTTTCTCTATTTCAACTATCCCTGTCCAAGTTCAACCTACTGTCCTCTCTCACTGGACTAGGGAAATAGCCTCCTAATGAGTTGACCTGCTTCCACTCTGCCCTTTCTCCAGTTTTCTATCTGCAACCAAAGTGAACAAGTATAAACCCCATCACCTCCCCTTCCTGCCTTCCACAGACAATGGTTTTTCATGGGTATTCAGATAAGGCAAAACGTCCTCACCAGAGTCTACAATACCTGGGATGGTCCAGTGCTCATCTATGTCTACTCCTCATTTAAATCTTGCACTCTTTTCTAACAGCTATCTCTGTTCTGGAAAATAAAATTACTCCTCTGTTTCTATTCTTCTCAAACATGTCAAGTTCTCTCTCACTACAAAGTTTTTGCACCTGCATTCTGTCTGCTTGGAATGTTTTTCTTTCCTCTTCCCATTTTAGCCAAGTACTCTCTTTCTCATCTTCATATCTCAATTTAAGCATCACTTTCTCAGGAGAGATTTACCTTATGGGCCCTTCCTCACTACCACCACCAGCGAAAGCTAGATTGCCTTGCTAACCATTCTCACAGAACTGTGTTCCTTTTCTTCAAAGCAAAATTTATCTTTGTGTGTTATTACACCTGTGAGGTTAATAAATATCTTTCTCCATCACTAGATCAAACCTCATGCTGGCAAGAGCTGTCTGTTTCTGCTCACTCTTGAATCTCCAGCAGCTAGCAGATTACCTGACCCAAATAGATGCTAAAACAATCATTAAATGGGATGAATAAGTAAATTAATAGATAAGATGGATGAATAGACAGATAGGTGGATGGACGGGTAGTTGGATGCCTACATGGATATATGAAGTTTTCCAAATAGATAAAAGGAAAAGAAGAGACATCCAGGCAGTGTATGAACAAAGGCATAAGAAAATAGCAGCCTGTGGCTTTGCTTTGAATGAGCATAGAGTGGATGGGATGTGAAACTGGAAAAGATGAGGATGGGGGAGTGGGTTGAAGCCAGACTGCAAATTTGTTGTTTGCCAAGTTAAGAAGCTTAGGTTTTTCATCCTGTGGCATTTGACAGTCAGAGGAGGCTATTAGGAGGACAAACAGTATAATTATATTTGTTTTTTTATTAAGATAACCCTGGCAGGAGGCGGGGGGAGACAGTACTAAATATAGAGAGACTATTTACAGGGAAACTAGTTGCAAGGCAGCTCCGATTATGCAGAATTGGCATTCAAGCAGGAGCAATGGAGGGAAGCAAAAGCATGGAATATACAGTACATGAGCTCCATACAGGAGGGCGCTCAGACAGGCTGACATGTGGGATGAGTGAAGATCCAAAGGATGGGGTGCAACTGAAGGCTGGGGTTTGATTGCGAAGGACTGGGAATAGCAGGTTAAGACATTCTGTGATTGTTCTTTATCCCTGCCTAATTTGATTATTGTTTATCCGCAGCATTAGAGATTCCAGTAACTAAATTATAGATATGGAAATATTTTTAAAGATGATCAATGAAATGGAAGTTGCAAGGTATTAGTTGTCAAAAAGATACAGAAATAACAAAAAGTTTCCATGCACATATTTTAATAGGAGAATTAGTTTTAAGAATTAGTCGTAGGGTTATATTTCAAAATTATTTGTACATTTAAACATATTTTTAGAAATAAAAGAATAAATTTCTAGAAACAGTTTAACACTGAAGAAAATATGTCATATAATATATATCCAGTTCATTTATAGGAGGAAATAAAAAATACTCTTGTCTACTGGGAAGAGCGCATATGAAAAAATTTATTTTATTTCTTACTTGGTTTGTCAGATGTTCTTTGTGGACATTGCCTTTTCTTTGCAAGGTGGATCCCTTCCAGGAAATGGACCCTGGCAGACATAGGCTGAGCTGTCACTTGAAAGTTGGCATATCCTTGCAGGTAAACAGTTGGTTAGTGTGCCTGCTTTTTTGTCGCCCCTGCCATCTGCCCCCATCCATTATTTTATGCCCCTCTTTGCCCTGCTTTGAGATCTGAAATGCTGACCACTAAAGACTGTATCACCCAGGCTCCCTTGTTGGCTGGCCTCTAGTATGGTGCAGCTAACATGGAGCACAGGCATGAGATCAGAGGATGGAGACATAGAGAGGTCTTGGTACCATACCTCTGTCCCTGGTGTGGACCTTTCTGGATGTCTCTCCTCTTAGCTCTAAATATGCTCCAGTAACTATGTTCTTTGATTCACTTGCCCAGTTAGCCTCATGAATGCCAAGTGCTCACATTCTTGAGAATCTCTGGGTCCCTCCCTATCTTTGTGGTTCCTCCAAATATGGCCACATATATATGTAGGTTTTCCCTTTATTAAAGTATCTTTCTGAGATGAATTCTGTTTCCTAATGGGATCAGCATGTTCCAAAGTCAGACAGACTTGGTTCCAATAGTTGCTTTACTCTTGTTACTGTGAAGCTAAAGCAAGATATGAATTCAAGTATCCTCACCTATAAAATGTACATAATAATAAGATGTACTTTATTGAGACCTTATGAAGACTAGATGAGCAAATGTATATAAAGTGCCTTGCACAGAGCTTAGTACTTATTAATCATTACAATAAATGCTGGGAAGAAAATTAAAATAAGAATAGGGTATATTTCCATGAAGTCTGCCAAGGAAAATTCTTACATTCTCTTTGGGAAGTCTTGAGGAAGTAGAGATCCAGCGGTCATACTATTCTCCACCTCTAAACTCATGCATTTCTTAACTGGAGAAATGAATGTTAAGCCAGGGTATTTTAAGTCTCTAGCACTCCAGACAGGGTGTAGCCACCTCTTCCTATCACAGAAGGGCATACGGAATTCATTATTTCCACGAGGACTTTTGTAAATCAGGTTTTTAAAAATTACATTATTTAATACCTGTATTGGGTTATTTGCATATTTTAAATTACTATTTTAAGTAATAGCTTAAATTCTTAATTTTTACTGCCCTATTAGCATCTTGTATTTGAGAGGAATACTGTACATCCTTTCTTCTAAAATCACTAGGAACACACATTGGAAATATCACTAAACCTCAGTGCCTAGATTTTCCAGCAAGTTGTGAAAAGGAACAAGAATAACCAACTCCTAAGTTAATAGACAATTCATCTGAAATGAAATGGAGCAATACTACATGAGGACAAAGCTTACGGTGAAAAAAATGGAGTATATTCCAGAGGCCAGAATCAAAGTTTGTAGATGACAACAAATTCCCCGAGAAAGATGACCTTATATAGTGGCCAGGAAAGCAAGAGAAAAAGAAAGCGCTGTAAGGAATGTATCCGTTCTTCTTGAGCCGTCCATCTACGTCGGATCAATAGCTCTTCCAACCATGGGACATGCAAGCTTTCAGCTTGAGAAATTGAAGTTCTCAAAATAAGTCAGGGTTGCAACACAAGTCCATCATGGTGTGTCACAGAAATGAAATGAGTTGTCTCCTGCTCGATTGATGACTGACATCAAACCAGGAGGAAAAAAGAAGAAAATAAACGAGTTGCGGGTTTTGAAAAGTTGTTGCAGAGACTTCTGTGGAAAAGTTTACACTAAGGGGACCGTTCTCTGCTCGAAGCACGTGTGTAACTCCCATCACAGTAATGAGAGTTCCGCAGCGTGCCCAGGAAGCAGTGAGGGGAGAGTGCCCAGGAGAATCATTTACTGCGATGATATTTTTATACAAGCTCAAATAAGAAACCCAGAACTTCTCAGACGGGTAGGGAACAACCATGGAATGCCCAAGGATTGGTAGAAAATGAGAAAGGCAAGGCGGGGAACAGGTGATTTTTCAATATGAAGTGATGATATGGATCTTGTATAATGACTGGAGCAACACATGCTGGCAATGGCCTATCCTGTAAAACAAACTTGTAAGAAAGAAATCAAAGGCTGTTCAGCATATGTCTGTGTTGCACAGCTAAAAAGACCCCTGTAGAGCCTACAAACAGACCAGTGAAATCAATGTTTGGTGCAATTTCTAACTGAACTTCATGAAAATAAAAGGAAAAAAAAAAGCAACTTTGTTATCCATGCTACAAGTCCTCCTGCTCCTCTATTATTTATCCAGGCTTTCAAAGTGATTGACCTGAAAATACTATCCATCAGTGTCTACAGATGCCCTGGACACGTTAGAGAACTGTGAACTGACTGCCTTACACGTATCAACTCTTCTTTCCTTAGCCATTGCCTGGAGCAAAAAAAAACAGAATGGGAAGCAAGGGCATCCCTGGCACCAAAGGTGAAGGATGTTACGCTTAGTTGTGAGATGTCTGCATTGCCTCATGTAATCTCAGTCAACGCCTTCCAGTTAGCAGACATTTGCACTAGAAGACTCTGTACCTTTGCCACCCACTGGGAAGCCAGGGTTGAAGCTAGTTAAATCAATAGGCCATCATCTGTCCTCTCTTCCCCTTCATGCTCTTCATTTGATATTATCTGGAAAATGCTTTTTATTTATCATTACCTCAGTCAATTCATCTCTAAAATGGACCTTTCTCCTCCTCCACAAAACGGTATGGGATTCTGAGCTTCTCCAATCAGTATGTGAAATGATTGGCAGGGAATTCAAGGATTTGACTTAGAAATATGAATGTATACAAATTCCCCTCCTTTGTATGCCTGCTGTGCAGAAATCGTGTGGCACCGTGGTGAATACAATGCAGTTATGCAATGTTTACTGAATCAGCAGTCACTCCATTATCAAATATATAATTTTGTACAGAATTCCTGAAATATATACAGTATTTTCTTCAGTGTAGCGGGAGGAAGTTTGAAGTACAGCCCTAAATTAGTGTTCAGAAAATTGCAGTTAGAATATAATGGAACACACTTGGAAATATACACTAGTAACTCTATCCCCCGTAATGTGTTCACAGATGTGATTACATACATGAAAACATGATTTTTTAAAAAGCATACAGTATAACAAACTCTTCTGGTATTTTGCTTGGTAGCGGAAATTACAGCCAGGTGCCTTCTGATATACCTTTGATTGACATAAATGAGTTGCTGTATTTTCATTATCAATGACATTTCTCTCTATGTCTTGCTGTCTCTGTCTCTGTCTGTCTGTCTCTCTTCTTGTCTCTCCTCTCTCTCTCTTCCTCCTAAGAAACAGAAGCAGATTTTATTATCCCCACTTTTCTCCACAAATCAGTACAATGTTAACGTTATAGAGAATTTGAAGTAGTATTTCAGCTACTAAATTCATATCTATAAGTTTATAAATTTGAAAATTCTACTTAAAAAGTAATCTTTGCTGATATTTAAGCCTCTTCTATCTACACTCTTTTTATTGATTGATTTATTTACACTATTTATTTACTTACATACTTCTGTGCAGTTGAAAATATTAGCTTATGATATACAAAATGTTTAAGGCTCTTAATCGCTTGATTGGTTGAAATACTGAACATGAACTTTCCACCAAGGAAACAATTCCAAATTGTTAAATTCAGTTAAATATCAGTTAAATTAGAATGAATCCATCTAAAATGGGAAACAATGTTTCACAAGTAAAATTCACAATTATAATTTAGAATGATCTGAAAAGTTGTATTTCTCAGAACGAATCTATTTAAACGTTACTGATAAGAATATTTTGTTCTTTTGAGATGCAATGGAACTTTTACATTTCTAAAATTTTAAAGAAAACTACCTGAAAGCTGTCTCGCTCAAGTTTATTTCTCCCTTTAATCATATAAATTATCACAATTTGATGCTAGATCTTAATCTTCCTTAGGACAGATAATCACCTCATTAACTTGTTATTATTAATTTTCTATAACTTCTACCCTGCCAACATCCAATAGGACTTTCAATTTGTTATACTACTCCTTCATGGGCTCCCCCAAACCACCTTCAGTAACTGGTGTTTACTTTTGGTTGTACGAAGGCATACCAAACATTTACTATGTCCCTGAATGTGCCCTGTCCATGCATTATATGTGCTACTCCCTCTCTGAATGCTGTTTATCCTTATCCCATTCTCCATCCTCTCTTCTCCCTTCTTAACCCTGCCAAGTCCTACTTTTGCTTTTTATAACCTTTTCCAGAAAACCTGTCGTGATCTTTTCCCACCTACCATCTTGGATAAATTGGCAACTCACCTCCTTTCTGAGATCTTTCTTGTATCATTTACCATACTCTGTTTGTACTTTTTAATCACTTATCTCCCCTACATAAACTGTGAGCTCCTTGAGGAATGGGACTAAGTGGTTGAGGCTGATAAGCCATCATCTGCCAATGAACCTTGCTTGGAGTATTTGTTCAATAAATGTTTGCTAACTAAATAAATGAAGGCATTACCCACCCACCCCTACTCCTTCCGCACTGAAATCTAGTCAGTTTTAATAAAGTGAACTAATCAGATCGAAAGAGATCTTTTGAAGACAGCAATTTTCTAAATAAACATATAAGAGCAGCCAGGCTCATAGTAAAGGCTCAGAAATATTTGCTGAATTAATTCAAAACGGTGCTTGTGCATTAAGCTGATTTTCTACCCATGTATAGGTTTTCTAGATGTGATAATCACAACAATTACTTAATAGCGCTTGCTATGCTCTTCAGACCTAGAAATGATAATTAATGTGGTGATTGTATAGAATCATAAGTTAAATGAGGACAAATTAATTTGTCTTTCAAAATTGCTCATGCTAAAGTTGGAATTTTGAGTTTTGTGTAGATGTGTATTTGTTCAGTAGATTCTTTTATACTGAAATGATGTGAAGTAGAAAGTGACAGAGAGATAGGATGGTTATGAGATAAAGGGTTAAAAAATTGGTCAGTGTGAATTACTTAATTTTTTTGCACTTGTCTTTTTTTCTGAAAGATCCTTGTCCAGTGGATCAATTTGTCATCAAGAAGGTAATCTATATATACTTTGCGGCAGGTACTGTAGCTCTTAACTCTGCATTTAGCTGATTCAGCTCCTACCCAGACTACTCTGACCTCAGAAATATTCCCTGCTAACCGTCCTCCTGTTCACTCCAATTTGTACTGCCTAAGTGCTTACTGGTGAGTGTCCCTCTGGCCATTTTGAAAGGTGTTTCATCACACTACAATAAATGTGAAATACTGATGCACTCAAAATGGCACACACACACACACAAAAGGCAGCTGGATATCGACATGGGACTGGACAGGGGCATTTATTACACTTTACTCTTATACCTTTGTCTACCTTTGGCAAAGGAAGATTTTAAGTGTCCCTGGTGGTTTGTGTCAATCAATACTACATGGGAGTTAAATTAGACCTCAAGTCAAGCACACATCTATGTTGGCTGAGATACCTTCAACCTAAAATCCCTGGAAAATTTACATTTTTCCACTAAGTTAGCCAGTAATAGAGTGAAATGAGTGAGAAAAAAGCAGCTGTCTAGTTTGTACCTTGTATCCCTCCAAACAAACGTGGTCCAGTTTTTAGCCCCTGTAGGTGTATTGCAGTAATTAGCTTAACAGTCTTGCAACCTTTCAGCTTAGAAACGCTGTTGATTTCATGGCAAACCTTTACTAAGGAAGATAAAACATTATGACATAAAATCCTGAGAATTAGGGGAATTCTGACTTATTATCAATCTTTCCTATATAGCCTAGTTCAAAAATGTCTTCTACATCCTGAAAGTGAATTGGGAAACAGATGTACTTTCTGAAGACAGAATACGATCATGTTAGTTGTTAACTGAGTTGCTGAGTCAAAGGTAAATTTAGGTGAAGCAGTCAATTCAGCACCCTCAAATTAGTATTTCTTCAATTATTTTGGTTCTTTGTAGAATTCATACAAAGAACCAAAATAGTCACACAAATAACCAATCTGGAAAATATTTAGTCCTGTCTACAGATAACACTATTTATCTTTCAATTTGTCCCACTTTTATTCTTTGTGATTTTTGATCAGAATATTTTTATGTTTCAAGGTATCACTTTTACCTCCTTTTAGTGTTAGAATTATTTTCCGCAGAGGACAGAAGAATTCCAAACTATAGATCAAGACTCCATTTAAAATGAACATCACAAGAAGTGTTTTGCCCTAACTTTAGATAATCAGAGGTAGTTTCTGCTTCTGATCATCTGACTAGGAGTAAAACAGATAACTAATTGGGCCAAGTTTCTTAGAGTGGGAAAAAAATGTATTCAAATAATTCTGGTAGCTGATCTAAAGGGACCATTTATGAAGAATTCTTGAGAATACTGGCGTATTTTTTAAGATCAGAACAACAAGTTGAACCTATTGACAATGGTCTCAGTAGGTTGTTTTCAGTGGTATTCTGGTAAATGTTTAACAACCAGTTCTTGGGGTATGGAGAGGCAGATTTGCAGTGTTTTCAATTTCTATGGTATGAGTATACCAACTCACAGCTGATTTCAATCTGCCGAAGTGACGTCGCTAATGGAGAATCAGGAAGAGATGCCCACAAGTGGCTGTCATGAGCTGGTTCAAGCCAGCTCTAGCACAGTACTAGTTATCTTGCCAACATAACTTCTCAACCCCAGCTTTAAGACTGAGAAAGGGGAAGAGAGCACTATGAAATGCATGGAAGCCATTAATTAAAAGTATTATGAAATGGTAGCTTGCTTTCTCTTTTAACCCATACTACCTAACAAAACAACAGCCACAACATTTTATTTCTGTGTAAACTTCTAATATTTTTACATTTACCTTAATTGCCTTTCTTTATATTAGAGGTTGGGGACCTTGGCTTTTCTCACTGAATCATGATCCAGAAGTATTTGGCTAAATTAAGAATAAGCATAATCTATACAATTTAGTGTTTGCTATAAATAAAGTTTGTGTGTATTATTATGTATGCATTATTCCCCAGAAATCCACATGGCTATCATCTTCCTCTCATTGACCTCTCTGTTCATATATTACTTTCTGAAATAGGCTTACCCTAACTACCCCATTTAAAATTGTCACTAACCCCTCTTATACTTCTTCTATTATTTTCCTTGGTACTTTTATCTTCTAGTATTACTGAAAATTTTACTTATTTTGCTAATTGAAGATTATCTGTCTCTGAAAGTATGGTATGTTTTGTCTGTTTTGTTCACTTATGCCTCTCCAGTTCCCAGAACAGTCCCTGGTATATAGTAGATGCTCAATGAATATTTGTAGAATGAAGGAGATGATCCCAATGTCAGATCAGAAATAAAATCTACAATGCTCAGGAAGAGTTCTCTGGCAGTGTTGGTTACTTAATTGATTAGCAAGAAATTATGGGATGTCACTCAGCAATAGGTTTCAAAAATAGCCTAGATTCTCATTCTTCTGAAATCATTTAGATATGGTCCCATTTAAAGACGGAATATCACCCAGTCTAGTGATTTTTAGGGTTCCTTAGAGACCCCTCAAAGACCTCACTAAGAGGAGAGGAGAAGGAGCCAAATGGATGGAGCTCAGGTCTCCACTCTGGCTCTATTCAAGGACCCTGCTTTTGTCAGCTCTGGTTATGTGTAGGGAGGGGAGCTGGCAGGTGTGTGTATGGGGGGTGGGAGGCTGTGTTATAACAATTTATTGGAATGAAAATTTCTACTGCTGAAGTTTGGAACACTATTTTAGATTGCCTGCAGCTTAAAATCCTATATTTTCTTCTGTATATCTAATTATTTAAGTTCTTATAATTAGTTAATAAACAGAAAAAATCCATCTTTCCTTTAAAGTAAATTACAAAATGTCCTTTTATAAAATATCACCTAACAGGCAGGGGCCATAATATTTCAGTAAACTCTTCCCTATTTTTCTAAAAAATAAAATGTGTCTAAAATATATTTATCCATAGCATTTACAAAATGGTTTTGAAGAAAATCATATACAAGATTTAAGAGGATGGATTTGAAAAGAAACACAGTTTTTTTAAAAAGACTAAACAATCTATTACCAAAGGAGTATTGAAGAAAATTGTTTTGAAATATGAATCAGGTAGAGCCAGATGCCTTCCCCTTGTAAGCAATTTGAATTCAATTTGTGGCAGAAAGTGCAGGCTCTCCTGGATCAATAGGGTGCATTCAGCACAGTTGACATACTACACCTGATCCAGAGCCAACCTGGCTGGGGACCTATTTGTCATACTTGAGGGACTTTCCCTAGCTTTTATCTCGAGGTACATCTCCTAGGATTACAGGTACTTGAGGCTAATTAGTCTGCTCTATTACCTGCCAGGGAGCGCCTCTGTTTCTACAACATCCCGTTTACCTTACAATTTCAGTGAGATAATCAGGATGCCATGGTGCACTAAAGGTAAAACGATAGCCTTGCATACACCCCTGACTGCCTTTATCTGTTAATGCCACGCGCCAGCTTGTGGGCACATGCAAGCTTGCATGCACACATACGCCCACACACACCCCAAAGCTAAAGAGATAATAGCCAGACTGACCTGTTACAATTGTACCTTGTTTGCTTTGTTGCTTTTCCGCAGAAGTCAGTCCCTTTTCCAATGTAATTACGTAATTAGAGCTAAAGACTATAAACACATAGAGACTGTCCCCTCCCGCCAGCTCTGCAGTCAAGGCTTTTGGATGCTGAGCCTTTGGCAGGGCCGCCTGTACCTGGCTGACCAAGGGAGGCTGACCTGAGGCTCTGAAAGCCTGTCTCACTCCCGACTCAGACTCAGCTGTTCTCCCTCCTGGACTCGGTGTACAAAGGGAGCACAGATAGGAGCAGTGTCCGGGCTTTCGTGTTGCATTTGTTCAAGTTTTAGAATACAATCAAAGTGGTTTTTTCCCCTTTAAATTAGCATTTTATTTCCTTCTATGGCATATTCATAGAATCATAACAAATTAAGACCATGAATCAAAGCAGATCCTTTGACCATATTTACCTCTTGTATAACTACCCATCATTGTTTGGACAACCTCCTAGCTTATTACATTTGTTCACTACAGAGGAATTATATTTGAATAGATGGTCGGGTACCTAAGATACCTAAGAAGTATATTCTATCATGATTCAGTTCTGTGAGGTCAAACCCGACGTCACCCTGAAAGTTATTCTGCCAGCTCACACGGGAGACAAGAAGCAGCAGGGAATGTGTGGGCACACCGTACTGTTTGGGCAGAAATGCACTTGCAGTGATAACAAGAACAGTTAGCAATAGTATCGTGTGCTCTGGCTTTGCTAATCCTTTGTCGCTAGAAAACATCAAAGATGTTTCGCTCTGGAGAAATTTCGAGGTCCCCTTTTGCGTGCTGAATTTTGCCTACTGTCTTGTGCTCCTTTGATTCTGTTCTGTCTCCAGCTTCAAACCCACAGCGTTCCCTTTGAAGGGATCCATTCTGGGCTGCAGAAGTGACAGTGTAAGTCAGTGTAAGTCCCTCAAAATCCTACAAGGACCAGGCAGGTGACATGGGTAGGTAAAGAGGGCATGTAATGGGCTAATTGTATAACCCTCTACAGACTGTTTCTTTTTTTCACTTTTTTTAAATCAAATTTCTGAGATATTTGTTGATTCACATGCAGATGCATGAAATAATCTTGAGAGATCCCATGTATATATTATTCATTTTTCCCCAATGGTAATATCTTGCAAAACTATAGTATAATATCACAACCAGGAAACTGACATTGAAACAATCTATTATTCACATTTCCCCAGTTTACATGTACTTTGTGTGTGTGTGTGTGTGTGTGTGTGTGTGTGTTGGTGTATTTATTTCTGTGCAGTTTTATCACTTGTGTTTGTGTATCACCACCACAGTCAGGTCAAGAACCAAAACTGTCCCATCACCATAGAACCCCTAATGTTGCATTTTTATACCCACACCCACCTCAGTCCTGCACCCACCTTCCCCTTCTCATCTCTAACTCCAGGCAACCACTAGTCTGCTTTCTATCTCTATAATTTTGTGATTTCAAGACTGTTATACAGGGAATTCCCTGGCTGTCCAGTGGTTAGGACTCCGTGCTTCCACTGCAGGGAGCACGGGTTCGATCCCTGGTTGGGGAACTAAGATCCCACATGCTGCGCGGTGTGGCCAAAAAAAAAAAAAAAAAGACTGTTATACAAATGGAATCATGTAGTATATAACCTTGTGGTCACCTGCATTGGTATTTTTTCTATTTGTATAAATCCTTTGAAATTCATACAAGTTGTATGCATCAAAAGTTCATTCCTGTTCATTGCTGAGCAGTATTCCATAGTGTGGACATACCACAGTCTAACCACTCATTCATTGAAGGACATCTGGGTTGTTTTCACTTTAGGCTATTACAGATTAAGCTGCTATGAACATTTGTGTACAGGTGTTTGTATGAACCTAAATTTTCATTTCTTGCTCACTTTTGGCAGAGACATAGAGAGAGATTTCGCTACTATAAGAAAAATGACCACATGCATGCCAAAAAAACTAGCAAGTGTCACTCAGCCTCAGTGTGTTGGAACAATACGTAGTTGTAGGTACTATGCTGAACTGAAAAGCTTGTCCTGGGGTGAAGTCATTCCCAAGATCCAGCAAACAGTGCCAAGTGGGAATATGAGTCCCATGTCAAATCTGTCTATTTTGAAGAAAATCCTGAAATCTAGAAATGTATATGAAACATTCTGGTTTATATATTTTATATACAGGCCTTCATGTTTGGAAACAGTATGACAGTCAAATGAAATAAGATGGCAGACTAGATTTTTTAACCATAGGCAAACTTTTTTTTTTTTTTTTTTAACTTACAAAAGCAAAGAACTCTGATATTAACCTCATGGAGCCCATGACATCACTGAATTTACCTGTGTACTGCTACTTTTTCCCTTGTGTTTGTCTTATTTTTGAATTCATGTTACTCATAAGATAAGGGGAAATGGAATGCACTTAATCGGTTCCTAAAACTATTCCCTCATTCAGTAACTAGAACGGGCCTCCCATGGGTCATTTGATTTGCAGTGTGGATACACGGTGAACTGGAGGTAAAGCCCCGGGCTCTCTGTTCTCATAGAGTGTGTAGCCTCATGGGATGTTTACAGACTGGTAGCCGAGAGTGAGTCTGGCCCTGATGGTATGATTTTTCTGACCACAGTCTCTATCAATAATTATTAATTAACTTCCTACATTTATATATAGGATGATATCTAATTTTTTTTAGAAAAATACAGACTTCTGGCTTTTGTTGAAAAACTGGAAACTCAGATATGACTGAGCTCACTTTCCAACATGGGCAGGTCAGTTGGAGATGAAGAATAGCCACCCCAGTAGGCAGGACAGGCACCCTTCTCTCCCCCAGAATCCCCTCAGCCAGCCTCTCTCATTTATGCGAACTGCATGGCCTCTATGAACATGTGAGTTTGCTACCTCTGGTTTCGTGAGAGAGAAGACACTAAGAAAACAATAAATGTGCTAAATCCTAGCTTCTCCTAACAGCTCCTTGCTCCTTCCGGGGAAATTACCACTGAACTTGAGTTGTTACAACCGTCATGGATAGATGCATAGAAACCAAGGCTGTTAAGCATATTTTGTATGATTGGGTCATTGCAATACCTACTCCAATATTTAACTCCTCATTCTTCAGTAAAACATCAGTCTTAATATCCACAATGAGTAAAATCTGAACATACGGAAAACCAACAGAAATGCATAATTTTAATTTTTATCTATTCATCTTATAATGTCAATGAAAAGTCCCAGACTGCTAGACTAGAACTTAGAGAAGGCTTCTTGGATAAAGATTGTAAGTCCAAGTTCTATATTCCAGACATGCTTATGATCAAGAGACTGTGTAACAGCTATCTCTTTAGATTTATCAGGAACATACCCATTGTTATAGGTTAGTATTTGGGGACAAAGTGGCTGTGACTATAGAAGAGAATCATATAACTTCTTCCAAAGAGAGGAAATATTAAAACATCATTGGCTCTGTAAAGTGATGCTTTTGTAAGAGGTGTCATAATGCCAATATTAGCACACTCTTATTTTTGAATTGGTGCACTGCCTTCTCAGACAATCATAAAAGAGCAACAAATGATCACGTCCCAGGGCATCATCAATGAACTTTGCTCCAGATTCTGTGGTGAATTTCTCATGTTTCATAACATTCTGAAGTTTATAAACCTCAAGAGAGTATACTAAGGGTCTTGATTTTTCTTTAAGATAAGATACCTAGAAACAAAAAATGGGTTTTATTTTTTTTCCAACAAAAAAGGTTGATTCACACATGAACTAATCTTGGAAGGAATATTTGTTCTTTTTTGTTCATAACCTGGCCTTATGACAAGGGTAAGGAAGAAGAAAAAGTTGCCTAAGGCATTTACAAGCCCTACAAAGACTTTATTAAAAAGAAAAATACCCACAAATTTACTACCAATCCATCTAGATCTTTCACCATGTTGTGTCAGCTCTCATGAGGGACCTGTAACTTGAGAGATTTAACAGCAAAAAGGCACAGAAGCAAACTTTACAATGCAAACAGTAAACCATTTAAAGATATAATTTTTTCTCATACATACTTGAGAGAACAATCAGAGAACAATTTCCAAAAAATTGAATTTGCATGTACCAAGGTCAATGAGTGCTTAGTCTAGCTGGTCCATTAAACGTTTACTAAAATCACAACTTGTGCTTTTATTATTAGTATTATTTTACCTATTATATTTATGATGTCAGCAAGGCTTCCAAACAAAGGGAATGATTTGCCAATCCCACTGTCAGTCATTTTTGGTGACTTTAGATAGAGTGGACAAAGTGTCTCAAGATTGTTAAGCTCACTGGGTGCTGGGTCCTTTCACTCCCTCATTTAAAATGCTGCACTAAGTACATAAAACCAACCAAGTTGGATTAAGAACCAGAGGCATTTATTGTTTCTTTTTTCCAAATTTACAGGTCTAAAATTATTTCACCATTGATTAGTGCAGTCAGGCTGATCTGCTGTCTTCCAAACACACCATGTCAGGACCACCTCATACCACATTGTTGCTATTACTGCAGTGGGTAGAATTCTGAGATGGTTAGGAGAGTTTTACCTCCTTGTGTATTCACCCTGTGCAATCTTGCCCCGTTGAATGTGGGTAGGATTTGTGAATATGATTGGATTTTACTTCTGATACTAGTCGGGTTGAGTAATCTGCTAAATTTGAGTTAATTTTAAAAAGGGAGATTAACCAGGATGGACCTGGTTTAGTTGGGTGAGCCTTTTAAAGAGAGACTAGCTTCTTCCTGAAGAGGAAAATTTGAAGCAGCAGACATTCTCCTGACGGCCTTCAAGAAGGACGCTGCCTGTTGTGAGAGGGCCTCTGGAGGGTCCACGTGGTGAGGACCTGCGCATGGCCTCCAGGAGATGAGTGTGGCCCTTGGACAACAGCTGGCAAAAGAAAATTGGAACCTCAGTCCCATAGCTGCAGGGCACTGAATTCTGCCGACACACACAGGAGTCTGGAAGAGGACCCTGAGCTACAAATATCGAAGCCTCCTGGATAATACCTTATTTGCAGCCATGGAAGACAGGGAGCAGAGACCCCAGTCAAGCCTTGCTGGACACCTGACCTACAGAACTGGGAGATAATAAATAGGTGCTTTTAAGTGGTTAAGTTCGTGGTGATGTGTTACGCAGAGATAGAAAACTAAAACAATCGCTACACCCAAATGCCCTTGACTGTTCTTTTTTTTTTTTACTTAATTCCTATCCATGTTTCCAGTCCTACCTTCTTCATGAAGCTTTAAGTGTAACCAATCTCTTTGCACAGTAATCTCTCATGTTTTACCAGCTTTAGCAAATATGCCAGGGACAGAGCATTTGATATAAACAGTTTTTTTTTTCTAATCTTTTTATCATAGCTTATATCCTCAGTTAAGAAGGAAGCGACTTCAGTACAGGGACCATCTCCTATATGTCTTATCCCCCTCCCCAGACCCTAATACAGTCACTAGCTATAAGAGATACTCAATAAATATTTTTTATTTACTTATTACTAAAAGATTCACTTTCGTAATATACCATTGCCACTATAGCACTATTCAAACTATTCCTATACATTCTGAATTAAATAAGGAACAAATGAAGACTCTATAGACACAGAGTCAACAGGTAGCATGACATTTTGGATTTCAAAATATTGCATTAGCAAACCCCAATCTATATCAATTCATCATGAAAAAACACAGCAAAACTTCTGAACCCAAAACCCATAGTATCTCATGTAAAACTTTCTGGGCATTATATTTTCAAATAGAGAATGAGATTTGTAGAGCCCAGCTTTCACGTGTGCAGATTTAGAAGACAGCGCAGAAAGACACTAGGGCAGAGCACATATGTGCCACTGATAGGCAGGCACATGCCACACCAACCACTGCCCAGGTGGCCGTGTCTCCTCTAAAGCTGTAATGGTGAGTGAGGTAACCTGCTTAAAACCCCAGGATCTCCTAACCACAGCCACCTGGCTTATAATTATAGACCTTATTGTAAATAGATATAAGCTTTGAGCGATTAGTTATTGTGTACAAAGTATTCAACCGTGGACCACCTGATTTTCACTCACTGCTGTACCTTCTCCTTCCTTTGATACATCCTAGCTATTAATAGAAAAACACCTGTTTCCTGATAGTCTTCCCAGCTATAGAGACATCCATTTATATAGAAACAGCTGGGAGAAATGTCCTTGTGAAGGACAACCAAATCCAATTCTTACCATCACAAAGCCTTCTCCTGCAGCTGCTGATGGAAGCAGTTAAGCCTGCCTTGCATCACTCCTGCACAAGCTACAACAAACAAAGTGAAGCTAGAGATAGTCTTTAACTACTGTAGGAGAATTAAGAAAATCCTGCAGCAATAAGGCAAGGATTTCCATTTGATCCTAGAAACAAACAAACAAACAAACAAAATGTTTCTAAATCCACAGGTGAATGACATAAACTGAAAACCAGGAGCTAAGTTGCAAGCATTCACTGCCTCTCTCTCTCAGGTCTCTTTCCAGCACCTGCACACACCTACAGCCTGCCCTTCCTGATACACAGATGGAGGTGGCATCTGACTCCAGTGATAAACTGGGAGCAGCTAAAGAAGATGAATGATGACAGGAAATGAAAGTGACAGTGACAGTTTGTGGTTGTTTGATTACTTCAATGCAATGACTGGTGGCCACAGAGTTTCCTGTCAACAAGTGTCTGTATAGCAAAATAAGAAAGCAATCAAAACAGTAACTGACATTTCAGGGCATTTCAGAGAAACCCAGGATTTCATGCTCAACAAAACCATCTGTTTAGTATTCTTGATGGGAACTACCACTCACCCTGAAAAGAATGATCAGGATAAAGGTGAGGTGGGTGGATTTTAACCTCCATGGGAAGGTGGGCCAGATGATGGAAAACTAGACTAAGTGACCTCAATGGTCACATTCAATGTAACAATTCTAGAAATGATACAGGATGTGGGGTTAGGACACTGGCCCTAATGCAAATCCCATTAGTAATTTAATTATGTGACCTTAAAGCAGTTCATTTACTTCTCTATGCCTTAATTCCTCCTCATGTAAAAATGCTACTTTCCCTTTTTGCCCTTAAACCAGAACTCTGATAGATGTATGAGGTACAGCAAAATGATCCACAGTGTTAGAGACGTCGGGATCAACATATCATCATATACCAGCACGTGTCTGGAAAAAGAGAACACAATGCAATAGTGAGCAGATTTTCTTGGCTAAATGAACATATTCACATTTCACCATAATTTCTTCTCATCTTTCTCCTGAGAATTCCCTCACTTTCAAGCCAGAGTTCTTGACATATTCTCCTTTGAATCTGGGTTTAGCCCTGGCTCTTGACTTGTCCCATTCTGAGTTCCTGACTTCGACTTTCAGCTACTCTAGCTAAATGCCCAGCTCCCTCTTCTCTGGTAGGCAGCCCTGCCAATTCCTTCATCCCAGTAAGTTCCTCTCCATTCAGAAAAACATGAACCTGGACTGCATAGTTTAGCCTTTCTCCTTGAAATGCTTCTCTTCCTTTTTTTTCCCTTAAAAAAAGAAAATGCTTTAGAGAAATATGACTGTAATTAACAACTGACAAAAATATCCAGGCTTGAGCTGAAGTGGGAAATCACAGAGGTTAGTTACTTATTTTCTCATGCATTTACCATTTGTTCTCTTTTCTCAGGGAAGTTGAAAGACCTGAGGTTCAAACGTAATAAGGCCCCATACTGTTTCTAAGAGTATTTACAACATGCAACGTATAAGGCAGCGCATTGCTTATATTTAAATTTGTTTTCACTCATCTGAGCTATTACACAGTATGCCATCCCTAAACCTTTTATAAGGAACACACGTTTCTCAGCCACGAAAGGGAATAAAATGTTCAACAATTTGAGCTCTCTGGTACTGTGGAGGTGACAAAACACATATATGTATCCAATCCATTCTACTGATCTGGCGCCAGCATTAGGAGGGACTGCCTGGGGCAGAGACCTTCTGCTATATACATGTTCCCGGGAATTAGCAGGTGAACCAAACGGCCCATAGTGATGACAGCAACATCTTTCAGAAGACTCAACCTTACTAAATGGATTCCCCCAATACATTTTCTCTTTCTGAAAACAACAACAGTGTTTTTAAAGTTTAATTGATAGTACAAATTCTTGTTGCCATGTGAAAAAGAAAATTCCCAAGGACCCAAGGATTAAGTTGTAAACAAACCATTTTCACTTATATAAGAATGGATGCACAGTCCACTTTCTACTAGGTAGCTTCATATTTTTCACTGATCTTTTAAATCTCTAGCCCATGGCAAATGACTCTAGAGAGTAATATCATGCTGAGGTATCCATGGCCTGGAACTTAGTATTTATAAAATTAGTCCTTAAAGATACCAAATAAGCAGAAAATTATTCACTATCTGGGTCATTTTCGCTCCTTGAATTTGAAGTAAAGAGATCTCTGGGTTCTAGACTTAATCTTGTAAATAAACTGTTGTGATATCTATAGAATAAGTCACTTAATTTTTCTGGGCTTAATTTTCCTTATTTATATGATGAAGAGATTATAAGGTAATACTTAAGGCCTTTTCACAAATTTATGATTACATTATTTAAAATACTTCCAGTGTATACGTTGAAAAATATACATCTAGAGTTTAAAAGAAAGTGCTTTACTTTTAAATTATACTTGTAATACTCCTTGTATTTCTTGTATGCTTATAATACTATAACCGTCATTATCAGATAAGAATATCTTATTTACCATTAATAAAAATAGAAACAATACTTCACAGTCAAATAATATATTTTGATTGTTTGAAAGTATTTTGCATCTATTATTGCACAGAATAGCTTTCTATGGTCAATGGGTCAGGAATAATTACTTCTATTTTAAGGGTCATTTGTGTCCAAGGACATATAAGATGTTAGCAGCAAAACCTAGAACCAGAGTTTTTAAATTTTGAGACCTAATTCTCAATGCAATGTGTACAGAAATGTACTTTCAGGTAGCAGCTCTAGCAAAGGAAATTTAAGGAACATCATCTTGAGCAGTCCACTTACTTTCTGCCATTGTCTAGAGCTGGCCATGAGGTCTCTTGGTGCCATCTTCTGCCCACTGAATTCCTCGTGAGTCGTGAGTGGGTTTTTTCAAGTTTCCAAGGTGAACAGATGTGTACGTAGCCACTGGAAATTTCCTGGAGCAGAGTAGACTTCTTTTAACACAGATATGCCTCTTACTTTCTACAGATTTAGAAACTGAAAAATAAGTGCTGAATTATTAAATTTTAGTATAAATGAGAGTACCGAAAAATGACAAAAGACAACATTAAGAAATATCTTGCATATTGTCATTGCTCAGCCACCACTCTGCTCTTCCCTGTTGCCACCCACAGTACAGTGTTGTGATCTCCAGGACCAAGCAGCTGGATTAAGAACTATGTTAGGATCAAGGTATTTTCCGTTTTGTCTATATTATACTCCATAAGAAAGTGCCTGGCACCGTTCTATGGTCCCTTTGGGTAGATAGGAGGTATTCCTGCGTGGGAGATGAGCTTATAGGCCATTCAGAAGATGTGAGGTTATACTAGCATGCATACTACCTCTGCCTCACTGAGCATCTCTAGTCTTGGAGGTGGCCTGACATTATTCATCTTTGGTCTTAGTGACCCAATGAAATTGAGACAGATACAGAATTGGCCAGAGTGTTTGGTTTACTCTAAGAAGAGTTGAGAAACCAACTCATCCATTCTTTTATTCATTCCATGTATATTTATTGAATTCTTAATATGTTCAAGGTACTATTTTAGGTGCTGGCAATACATTGAAAACAAGACAGACATATTACCTCTTCCTGCAGAGTTTACAGTATGGTTAAATGGCATGAACAATCCCCAAGGAAGCATGAATAAACAAGACAATTTCAGAGTGGAAAGATGCCATAAAATGTGATATTATGATAAAGACTTGTTGAGTTGGGGAGAGTGCTACATTACTTAGGAGGGTAAGAAAGTATGGATACTTACCAATGCTGAGCAAATTAAAAGTAAATAAAAATCCAAGATGTGTAGATAACCTAATCAACAAAAGAGAAACGGTACTGAGAGAGAGAAATGGTCTCAGGAATCTTCCCTGCCCCCACAATAGTATAACCACAGTCTAGTAAATACGTGACAATCCATTATTAATAAAGAATTGTTTTCTTGGGTTGTCAATCAAAATTCAAATGCTGTTGAGGGGAGAACCATATTATGTCTATCTTCTTAATTTTAGTCTAAATTGGCTTAACAGATATTTTTCTACCAACAGCCATTTTTATTTTTGGCAATCGTACTTCTTCTCTTCCTTGAGGTATAATTTATATGTATAAAATGTTACAGATCTTTGTTGTATAATTGGCGGAGTTTTAACAAAAGTACACCCATGTTACTACTGCGCAAACCAAAATATAGAACATTTGCATCACCTCAGAACATTCCCCCATGATTGTTTCCAAGTATTCTTCCCACACGTTCAGAGACAACCACTATTCTGATTTAGATCATCTTGGGTTAGTTTTGCCTGTTCTTGAACTACAGATATAAATTGAATTATATAGTACATACATTTCTGTGTCTGTCTTCTTTAGCTCAGCATAACATTTTTGAGGCTTGTTAATATTGTTGCATGTATAGGTAGTTAATTTTTTAATTTTTAATTTATATTGGAGTATAGTTGATTAACAATGTTGTGCTAGTTTCAGGTATACAGCAGAGCGATTCAGTAATACATATACATGTATCTATTCTTTTTCGAATTATTTCTCCATTTAGGTTATTACAGAGTATTGAGCAGAGTTCCCTGTGCTATACAGTAGGTCCTTGTTGGTTGTCTATTTTAAATATAACATGTACATGTCAATCCCAAACTCCCAGCCTATCCTTTCCCCCCACCGTTCCCCACCTGGTAACCATAAGTTTGTTCTCTAAGTCTGTGAGTCTGTTTCTGTTTTGTAAATAAGTTCATTTGTATCATATTTTTAGATTCTGCATATAAGCGATATCATATGATATTTGTCTTTCTCTGTCTGACTTACTTCACTTAGTATGATGATCTCCAGGTCCATCCATGTCGCTGCAGATGTTAAATAGTCAGATAGCATTTGATGTGGGAAGAGAAAACCCAGAGACTGTGGAGGAGAAATTGAAAACACTGAGGTACAGTGCTTCTGAAAATGGGCTTTCTGGGCCAGTAGTATCAGCATCAGTATCCAAGGAAATTTGTTAGAAATATAAATTCTTTGGTCCCAACTCAGGGCTATTTTTTTTTTTAATTAATTAATTTATTTATTTTTAACTGTGTTGGGTCTTCGTTTCTGTGCGAGGGCTTTCTCTAGTTGCGGCGAGCGGGGGCCACTCTTCATCGTGGTGCGCGGGCCTCTCACTATCGCGGCCTCTCTTGTTGCGGAGCACAGGCTCCAGACGCACAGGCTCAGTAGTTGTGGCTCACGGGCCCAGTTGCTCCGCGGCATGTGGGATCTTCCCAGACCAGGGCTCGAACCCGTGTCCCCTGCATTGGCAGGCAGATTCTCAACCACTGTGCCACCAGGGAAGCCCCAACCCCAGGGCTATTGAATTAGAAATTCTGGAGGTTAGTTCCAGCAATCTGTTTTTTAACAAGCCCTCCAGGGTATTCTGAAGCATATTAAAGTTTGAGAAGCAATGTGTAGGAGAAGGCATGGAGAGGGAGTAAAATTACTTAAAAGGATTTGGGAACCATGGAAGACAAAAATGTGTTTGCTTTGCTTGCCTGTTTTACCTTAAACTCCTGAGGTTCCAAGAAGGGGTGAGCAGGGTTTATGGAAGTAACCTTTGCAAATCATTAGTATTAATCCATACCTTTGCCTCAAGTAGGTCAGTATCCAGTTATGATTTAGACTCTGAATTACCCTTCCAAAATTCAGTCATACAAGACATATGAGCAACTTGTAGTAGTTAACAATAGCATACAGTAAAGGGTGTTAACCTAGTTCTCACACATGAAGGAAAACTCCAAACTGTGAAAATGAACAAACCAGCTCATCTAGACTTTGAAAATATTTTATACTTCTTACTAATTAATACAAATAAAAAAGAAATCCTATAAGGTAAGATTTTCAAAAAATAATTTAGTAATTTAGGAATGTCTTCTTAGGAAATTCATTTTCCAAATCTGTGTCAAAAAATAAAAAAGAATTAACCATAAGGGAAAAACTTTGCAAGAATATCAATCATTGGTTTGAAATTAGAGCAGAAGATCAGCAATCTTCATGAGGGTTTGAAAGAAAATATCACTCAGTTCAAATCAGAATCAAAACCAAGGTCAAAGACGTTCCAGGAGGACTTAGGTTTCTGTGACAAAGACTTCTCTATTCTAGGGAGACCTTCACTTAAGTTATCTGACACTTTAGTTGTTATTTAATTTAATTTAATTATATTGGGGTTAGTTTTATCTCCAGATAGTCCCAAGAATAAAGACATTGAAGTAGTGACTGTGTAATGTTTAATCAGGAAAGACAAAAAGAAAAAAATAAATATATATGATATACAGATGTCTACAAAAATCCCTCTTCTACATAAGAGGCATAGCTGTCTGAAACACAACTGTTATACACTTGAGGGCACCCAAAGTGGAAAGACCAGACAAAAAAGCAGAACTGTTATACACTTGAGGGCACCCAAAAGTGAAAAGACCAGACAAAAAAGAGAACATGAGTGTGATAAATTACTTTCAAAACATATGTTTAATGCTCATCATCAAGGTTGAGCTACCAATTCATATACTGATTATAAAAATGATTTTACTTTTAAATTGAAACATATAATAAACCCAATCTATTGACTAGTTTTACTCTGTATGTCACCCAAGAACACATCAGATACCCTAGAGGATGCTTCCTGAGTCCCTTAAAATCCATCCATCAAGCTAACTGAGGGTATGAAAAAGCAGATGATCAATTTGAGAATACTTGAAATCAACAGTGGGAGTTTGCATCAGGAAGCTTTGTTAGGGAGTGAGAGTCCCAGGCATCTCCAGCAGCTGGAAGTAGTGATGGTCATCAAACCAAAGGATAGTTCAATGTTCATGTGGACTAAAAAAGATTTCCTTTCTCCCTCTTCTGCAGATATCAATTGCAAAATAATAATAATAATAATAACAACAACAACAACAGAGAGAATGGGGTAAGTGCACTTGCTCTTATGTAAAGCACTAAGTCTTCAAAGGGCCCGTTTTTCCAAAGACCTAAGATACATATGTGAAATGCGCTTCTAGGTGCTGAATGCGCTATACTTTTACCATTCTTTTTTTTTTACTACCATACTTTTAGTGTGTTCCATGGACAATCATTATCACCTGGGAGCTTGCTTGAAAGGCAGAATATCAGGCCTTAGCTCAGAACTAATGAGTCAAAATCTGCATTTTAACCATATGCCCATTGATTTGTACACACATTAAAGTCTGAGACACGTTAGGCTGTAGCACTACAAGCCCATTGGTTTCTCTCCAGTTATTATTTTCTCAGGTTTACCTGATTATTATATTCACCTGGGAACATGTTAAAGCTGTCAAGCCCCACTGAATGACTGAATCAGAATCTCCACATTTTTAAAAAGTGTCCCAGTTTATTATGACCCAAGTAAGTTTGGGAAATGGTTGCTTTAGGCAGTCGTGAAAGGGCTGATGGCACATTTGTACCCTATAAAAATTTAGTCGAACTACAATATATTTTTTTGTCTTCATTTATGTAAATTTTGAGTATATTTGGTTGTAACAAAATAAATAAATGCCAAATAGGAAGAAATCAGGAAATGGCAACATTGGTAAGACGGACAGTGAGAAGCATGACACCGACCGTGTGCGTGTATTTAGGTGCGTCCTTAAAGACTTGCTTACATAAAGACACCTGTTCAAATTGGTGAACCAAATCCACCTCCAGATGCCTGGGTACCTTCAAAGGTGTTTCAGATATTAAAGGTTAAGACAGATTTCTTACTTTCAATCAATTGTATTGCCCTAATAAACACACAAGATTTTTGTTTGTTTGTTTGTGTTTTAGTCTGAATGTCTGTATCAGGTTGGGCTCCCCAGGAAACAGATTTTGAGTCTGAGATTTATGTGCAGGGCGTTCACTGGGGATACACTCTGATTCACCTATGTGGGGGAGAGAACACAGGATTAGGCACAGGGAAGAGGTGGATGGGATGCAGTCACAACAAAAGCCGTTCCTGAAAAAGAACTCAGCTGAGAGCTGTCAGCCACCAGCACTTTGCAGTTGGAGAAATAAATGCCTCAGTCCTGAAGGAGAATCCAGGCAGCACCTCACAGCACCCATTACAACGGAAGCCACTACAATGGTAACTAAATTTTCCATTTTTAAATCTTCAAGAGGCTGTCAGAAATGCCTTATGTCTGTTTTTATCTCAGAATCTTACTTAAAGAATAGTGCAATTTTGTTTGTATTCTCTAGTTTCTCCTGCTGCTTGACAGCTTTTAAATAAGTTCTTCCACATATTGATTGTTTGAGGAACTGCAAAGTACAGAACTTCTTTAAAAACAAAATCTACTTTATTAACAGATGAAGGTTTTGTTTTATATAGTCTGAAAAAAAATCCTCAGAGGTGTCAAAAATTAACTAGGCTATTAACCAAAGTCCACATTATTTTCCTTAACTTAATTTTTGGTAAGATTATGATTCATGTCATAATTTTCTGAAGATGCTCACGCTCCTGATTGGATTATTAATTTGTGTTTATTATAGAGACTATGGTATAATGTTTTATCTTAATTAGTATTTTTATGCTTATGATTTTAAATATGTATATAGGCAGTTTTTAAGCTGTTTTCCTTTTTAACATAACTAAGGTTAAGTGTTTTCTAAATTAAAAGTAATTACAGATGCTTTATCAAAAATAAAGCAATTGGCAGTTGTGTGAATAGACATCTTCTCCACAGTAATCAAATGCAGACTGGGTAACCTCTGAGTTTACGATTCTGACGATGTTTCTTCTACAGGAAAAAAATAATAATAAGTTTTATGTATAGAATATATTTGCAAACAAGGAAACATCTATCTTTAATTCCTAGTGGTATCTTTCTTCCTTTGTTTTCAGGAGATAAAGTTGATTGACCTTCCATTCCACAGCATATCCAGACAGTAGATCTGAATTATATAAGCAGACTGTAGAATGATGAATATAATTGTTTTCGTTTTAACTCACTGTTTTCACCATGAAATAAGCAGTTTTCAACTGTGCGCAAAACTAATATGTATTAACTACCCTCTTTTTGCTAGATACTATGACAAGTGCCAGAGCTAACAAAAACAAAAACAAAAGAGGGTCCTGGTCCGCCAGGAGTTCAAATTCTAGTGAACAAATTGTGTTGAGGTTCAATGATTAGGAAAATCAACAGAATTGAACAAATGTTCCATTTTCCATGTATTTCAGTTGTCAAGAAGCAGCTACTGTAGCAACTGTAACCTCAGAGAAATTTTTTTCAAAGAACAGATGAACAGTTCATTTAGATATGAATCAAAATATTCACCCCAAAGATAAATGCTTAAATCCACATTTAATTGTTTGAATAACAAAGAAGACAACTTATTTAATGATTTCTTTAATAAGTAAGAAAATTATTTTACTTCTGGCCCTAACTTTATATTCAAACCGTTAGGGATCTGAGAGACAGACTAAAGAAAGGGGCCCTGGTCCCACACTCTCATCAAAGTTTACCAATGCCTGGCTTCTAGTGGATGTGAGTAAAGGAGAGACACTCAAACTTTTCCAGAGTCCATTGAGCTTGGAAAGAGTCAGTTGAGTCTGGATGGATTGTCTAGATTTCTAGGGGGTGTCTGCTGACATCCAATGCTGATGTTCAGTGGTGTGTGTGTGTGTGTATGTGTGTGTGAATTTGTACACTTGCACTCCGTACAGGGGCTGACTGTGAGGCCTGGAGTGTGGTCGTGGCTTTTGCTCTCTGAGGAATTGGCAACATCCTGTCCAGGGCAGGTCCAGCTGAGCACAGTTATCACTAACCATGAGCAGCTCTTTGCCCTGGGCAGAGGTAACCGGAGAAGGTGTGGTACAGGGATGTAGGCTTTGAGAACAAAAATATAAACCACATGATTCTAACACCCATTTCAGCTCCAAAGGACAGTGAATGAGTTCATCTCTTACTGAAAACTGAACTAGGAGAATTTTAGACTCTCATCTGTAACTCACATAGAATACTTGTTTATTCTACACGCCAGGTAAATCCTCTGCCCTCCCCAGGGTTCTGAAGTGTCCCCAGAAGAAGCTCACATTCCCCTTACCCCTTCTGCCTTTGTCGCCTGCTCTGTCATCACTCCCACCAATAGATGCCTTAGGTTATTCCTATTATAAGATGGTTGATGACTTCTAGGAAGGGAGCTCTTCCCTAACCCAGCAATTCAAAAGGAGGTAAGTATACCCTTTCAATTATGATAAGATATTTGAGTGGTACAGAGTCCTGTATATTTTACAGGATCAACTTGTAGATATTCAAATGTCATATAAAATTTCTTCAGGAAAATTGATTTGCCTGAGAATGACCCTACCTTCAAAATAGTCCTTTTAGCCATTTTACAGAAGAAATACACATCTCTCAGTCATCCAAAATCTGAAGATGGTGCGTTGCCCTGAGGTGTAAAAATCTTCTAGTGCTAGTCAAAGGGAAAATCAAAACAATGGGTCGGGGGCAACTTCCTGTACAGATTAATCAAACTTCCTTTCTTTCACGGTCTTATTCATATTTCTGTTAAAAATGAAAAGCGGCTGACATTAAAAACAAGTAATTTGGCCAGTATTGGAATGCCCCAAATTCAAATATAAGTTTAGACTGATTATTTTAAATGTAACTGGAATGTTTTCCAAAACAATTAAAAATTCCCAGATAGCACTGAATAAAGTCAAAGATATTGAATATAAAAGTTTTACGTGATTTCTTGCAGATTTAGTGTACTATATTTAGTAAGGTAATTAAAATCTATTTTATCAAGATATAGAGGTTTTATTCCAGTCATAGTCAAACCTCATCATATTTTATCTTCTCAAGTCTACAATCTTTTAACTTCCTATTATTAAAAAATAATCTTATTTAAAGCTATAACTAAAGCTTTTATGCATCAACTTAAGAATATGCAAAGAGAAGCACATAAATTTAAAATTTATTTTATGAGCTACCTAAGTACAAAAGTATGAAGATAGCAGTTTTTATTTGTCACAACTTTATTTCTTGGAGGCTTAGACCCAGGAGCTCCTGGGAGATTCCCAATAGTCCTTTTTTTGTTTGTTTTCCATCTAAATATCTGTGTTCTGTTGAATACAGGCAAGGCAGGTAGCCTTGTTATGTTCTGGGTTTGGCTTCGGTGTGTTTCTCTCAGCAGTGGTAATTAGTTTTCTACTATTCCTTGGTGTAGTGGTATCTAGAAGGCATTACTTTGCAGGGTTCTTTTCTAAGCAATTTAAGTTTACCCTAGGGAAGGGATTCTGTATGCGAGTATAAAGTGTCATACTCCAGCCCCTTTTGTTTCCACTGGCAATAAAGAGAGGATAGGTGCAGGCCAGCAGACCACATGCATGCTGGCTCAATCTGACCATTCTCAACTCCCCTAAATGCCCATGTACTGAAGGAGAGAGGTAATTAACCATCAGAGTTGTACCCTCAATTCTGCTCATATATCTACACCCTAAGAGACAGAATTTGTGGTATCATACAGTCAGTCTTTGGGAGAAGACTTTGACTCACTAAGTCTTTGTCACAAATAGGAAAAATTCATTTGCACTAGTTCTCTCAAGATCATCCAGGAGGAATTTCTGAATACTAATTTTTGTACAGTAAGACACCACTAAATTTGGGTGTGCATTAATGCAAAATTAATTATAAATAGACATGGACTGGACTGAAGCTTAACTTTGTAGAAGCTTGTGTAAGAGCAAACACAGTATATGAGATTGCATTAGAACCCTTTAAAGAACATTTCTAGTATGGATTTTTCTGAGTATACAGTGGTAATAAGAAACTGTTTGGGGACTTCCCTGGTGGCGCAGTGGTTAAGAATCCTCCTGCCAGTGCAGGGGACACAGGTTTGATCCCTGGTCCGGGAAGATCCCACATGCCGCGGAGCAACTAAGCCCATGCACCACAACTCCTGAGCCTGCGCTCTAGAGCCCACGAGCCACAACTACTGAGCCAGCGTGCCACAACTACTGAAGCCCGTGTACCTAGAGCCCGTGCTCTTCAACAAGAGAAGCCACGGCAATGAGAAGCCCACGCACCGCACGGAAGAGTAGCCCCCGCTCGCCACAACTAGAAAAAGACCACGCGCAGCAATGAAGACCCAACACAGCCAAAAATAAATAAATAAATAAATAAATTTAAAAAATTGTATTGAGGAAAAAAAAGAAACGGTTTGTTTCTATATGTTTTTTAAAGACCCTGGAGAACCTTCCTTTGTAAGCATTTAGATTTTATCATATGCACTGAATGTAATTGTCTGTGGCCTTGTGGCCTTAGTTCCTAACAAAAATAAAATAAAATGAACAAACAAAATATTTTTAAATATTCTAAACTTAAAATTTTTATAACTGCCTCCTACTTACATATAAAATAAAATTGAAATATTAATGAGTAAAGACATTTGCAACCAATAATATTAAATAGCTTGCTTATTGCTTTTATGAGAAGCCAAATCACATAATGTTTAAAAGCAAGGGCTTTGAAAATCATACCTCTTAGGTGCAAATCCTGGTCCTACTAATTATCAGCTGAAAATATATAAAGATAGGAATAAATTTTAGAAAAACATATTGATATATACCCCAAAATACACCTACTTTTTTTTTTAATATACTCAGGAAGTCTTTCCCTCCTTTGAGTACACAAGTGTCTCTAGCATGGCTCATTTTGTGGTGTTTTAATAACAGACACATTTACCTGGAAACAGTCTTCTCCATTCCTCAAGCCCTGTTGCTTTCCTTCCCCAATTCAAGAATGGAGTTTTCTCCTAGTGATGCCATAATCCTTTTACATATTCATCTTGGTTTCCACAATTTCGTCAGAGATGCGGGTATATATCTGAGCCTCAAAAATTGAAAATGTTTTCATTGTTTTCTCAGGAGACTTCTTAACTCCCCCTTTAAACCAGCCAATGTCAATAGATTGAGAAAGAGGAAGAGCTGAAGGGCAGGGGGTGTAAAAGGGGTAGTTTCTGGGCTCACAACCATAATCCTAGTCTAACCACAGCAAAGGAACTGAACAAATATTCCAAAGAAAGAAAAGTAATTGTTTCTGTATTATAAGGATGAAGCATTTTTATATTTCTCAAGCTTTCTAAAACAGCTATATATTTTATAGTAATTTACTTTTTCTGAACAAGTTATTAAAAATTGGTATTTCCATTCCATCCTCTAATTTATGGCTGTCTCCGGGTCCCTCTTCTCCGTTTTACTCCTCTTGATTATTTCTGAAAAGAACTGAGCAGATCAAAACTGTATATGAAAACTAGTAACTCACTCGTTTGAAGGTTCAAAAAGTTGCTAGGCATTTGCAGACTCCAACTCCCTTGGTTTGGGTAAAAACTCAGGGCTTGTGAACAGTAAAAATATTTTTAGAAAAAATTGCCTAGATAAATAGGCATCACTCCCATCTTCTGTAGCCCGTGTGACACTATTTAAGCAGGCAGTGACCTGCTGAAGAGCAGGAAATAGGTTTTAACCTGGAGGTCCCGGTGCTTAGCTCAGCTTCTCGGATAAAATACTAAGTGAATATAGGAGAAAATGAGAAACCTGCACGTTACAGTAGCAGAGGCATCTGAGAGCCTACTGTGTCCCAGGCACTGAGCCACACTCTACAAGGATTCATTTAATGCCCACCCAGCATAAGAGGCCGCACTGTACAGCTTGTGGGATCTTAGTTCCCAGACCAGGGATCAAACCCGGGCCCTTGGCAGTGAGAGCGCCGATCCCTAACCACGGACTGCCAGGGAATTCCCTCAAATGACGGTACAGACTTAAGCAAAGGTGATATCGTTTCTCTAGTGCTTCAATCAGCCTGGGAAGAGTCTGCTCATCATTGATATCCAAAATTTCGCAGGATGGCAGAGGTGGAAAACTCTGCAAAACCACTTCTGAAACCAGCGGTTCTGTACTGAGTATTAAAAATAATAAAAAGTTACACAGGAGAGAAAGAGTTATTCAAACAAGTTTAACACTGTGATAAGAGCCCCAGTCCAATTAACATTGTACCTTGTTGGGCTGTCATAATACTTCCTTAAAAATGTGTTATAAAGAAGGAAAAATGAAAAATAGTTATAGTATATAATAAATGTCACTTAAAAAAAACAACTGTATCTGAGATGACCAAATATATGTATATAATCTATTTGAGTAGGCTATCAAAAGGCTCCATATTTAGAGCCTGGTAAACTTTATTTTGGCAAAAACTTTTTTTAATCCAAGCAACTGGTAAAACAATTTTTTTCTAAGGCCACACAACTGATATTTTAAAAGAAAAAATGGTTTATGTTTAATTGGTCATGAACTGAGTGATGTGATGAGAATTAATAAGAATAAAACCCCAAAGATGATATTACAAAGGCTTTACACAGTCTTCAGACAAATGGAGAATAAGAGAAAAGGGGGACAAGCATGGAGAAAAATGTTCCCTTTCCCAAAAGCTCTTTTTGAAAATTACTTGGAGACTTAGAGACCCTGTTGACTTTAATTAAGTGCTCATTAGATTGACAAGCTTTTTCAAAAAGTGATCCTGCTTGCCATGTGGGTTTTCATATGCTCTCCTGGCTTTCCCTCTAAATTACTTTAGAACCCTTTCAGAATAACTTGTTTATGCAAGGAAAATTACTCATAACCCTTTAAAGAATTCAGATAGATTTTTATGTCCTGTGGTTACTGCTTTATTATTTTTACACAGTTTTATAATTTTCACTGAAATCTCTTAACTCCTCCATGCAAAGTCAAAGTCTTCCTAAATAGGACTTAATTCCTCTGGTACCAGTGGGGAAATAACTTATAAGCCTTGAAATCTCAAGAGTCAGATGTCAACACAGACATAATTGAATAGGTAAAGTCCTGGAGGCTTGGCGATACCCAAATAAACAACCGAACAATCTTTCCAACCATTAATTTCAACAGGAACAAAATAAAAAGAGTTAACCTGGTTATATGTTACTGTGTGGGCATATTCATACCACCTTCTGACTGAATATTTTACTTTTGAAATAGTGGCGAGAGATTTGTTTTAGGCTCAGTATACCAAGGTACTAGAAAGCCTAACATTAAAGAAAGTGTTGATGGATTAATCAGCTCTAGGACATAATTCCTGGTCTGTCACAAAAATGACTACTTGAAGATAATGTTACCTTAAAAATATTAATATTAGTTAACTATCATAGTTATTGTCTGTTTCCTGGATCTTCTTATCTTGTTTTATGTTTCTCTTTATTCCTTATACTATTAAAAAATGGTGGAATCAATAATAAAACAGAGTATTACTTAAAAGCACAGTATTTAGAAACCAGAAGGTATATTGACAATTACCTATTTCATACTCATTTCTTTCAGATCTTTTGACTAATATCAGTGTCAACATATTATTGATGAAGTGTTTCCACAGATGGAAAGTCATACCTGATTTCTTACTGCTTTATCATATCACTAGCGGCATAATGGTTTTACCTGGATATATGGTAACAATTGTTTTCAGTCTCGATAATTTGTCATCAAAATTCAGAATTATGAGACTCCTAGTAAAGATATGAAGCATTAAGTTGAAGTTAAAAAATACTTAGGGGAATAAATATTCTAATAATTCTTAAAATACACCTAAAACGTTCTGTTTCATATCTGCTACTTATATTAATCTGATCAAAATTTCTCTAGCACATATGAAGCTATCTATAGCACTTCAGCAAAATGATGCTAATAAAAATTGAATTAGATACCATTTCACACCAGCTAGAATGACTAAAACATAAAACACTGATAACACCAAAGGTTGGTAAGAATGTAGGACAAATAAAGCTTTCATATGTTATTGACAGGAGTGTGAAATGGTACAACCACTTAGGAAGCATATGTAGTTTCTCATACATGTATCTGCTCTATGAACCAGCAGTTCCATCTCTAGGTATTCACTAAGAGAAATGAAAGTAAAGTTCTCAAACAAATTTGTACAAGAGTGGTTTATAGCAGCTTTATTCATAATAGGTCCAAACTGGAACCAACAACAATTTCCATCAAGAGTGAAACAGATACACAAATTGGGGTGATTTCATGCAATTGAACACTACTTGGCAATAATAAAAAATGGATTCCTTATATGAACAATAACATGAATGTATTTCAAGGATGTTATATCAAGTGAAGAGAGCCAAAGACAATATTACATTCTATACGATTCCATTTATATGAAATTCAAGTACAAATACAGCCAATTTATGGTGCTAAAATCAGAATCATTGTCACTTAGCAGGCTGAGAGTTGACTGGAAGGGGCATGAGGAAATACCCTGAGGTGTTGGAAATGTTCTCTATTTTGACTGGAGTGTGGCTATGTGGATATACACATTTATCCACTAACCCACTGAACTGAATATACTTACGATCTGTAAAATTATTAGAATACACATTCTACCTACATTTTAAAAATATTTAAAAAATAAAATAATTATTATATCAAATTTGGCTTCTCATTTATTAGAAATAAAACAAAAACTCTCCACATTCACTCTGCTGAGATATGCTTTTTAAAAGCAATCTCAAATAGATACTCTTATTTTTTACTAATAAAATATGTATAAATAGGCAGTTTTAAAGGAGAAATATGTAAGAACTCTAAACATCAGTACATGGAACCTTTTTTAAAATGATGCTATAATGCAGAGTTAAATTTCGGTCTACATTTTACTACTCAGTTCCAAAACCAAACAAGACACAATATGTCATTTTAATATGGGTTTCAGCAATCATGCATCTTGATATATAATTTAAAATTAATTTAATTGTGCGTGGCACAAATTAATTTGTGAAGTGATTTAAAATATCTTCACATATTATAACCCTGTTTATATATATTAGTAGATAAGAATGGAAGAAACTTTGGTATAGCAATGTCACTCAGTTCTTTGAGCAGTTTTTGAGTCATATGCTTGATCATTTAATGATTTTCAACTGACAACCTGAATCACAACATTAAAAGCAAAGTTGAAAGGAAAAAAAAAAAAAAAAAAAAATCTTCACATATTATAATCATAACTGGTCTTTAAATTATATTTAAAACACTTCTTAAAACAAACTGACCTAAAATAAAATTATAAATGAAAAATTAGTTACTATATCCTACCCCAAATTAAGCCCATGACTTAAAAAGTTTAATTGTTTGGATATATGTTCATATGAGACTAAACAATTTGGATAACTGTGGTTTAATAGACACAATCAATTTCTTTTTTGATTTTGTTCATTTTCTCTGCTCACTCCCCAAGACCTTGGATTTCCATCTCCTGAAAGGACCTTGGTGATTTAGTGAGCAATAATTTTGATAGTCTACAACTATGGTCAGAAAACTCAGCACTAGTTACCTAACTTTTCAGACTCCCAATTCCTCGTTCAAAATATTGAAATTTGATTGTCCTGAACTCATGACTCTGAGGCAGAGCTTCCAACCATAGGAAGTTAATAGCAAAGAATGGCTTTGTGTGATACCCCTCCCAATATTATTTTCACCTCGACAAAGGCTATCGTTGCCTTGGCCCCAGGCATGAAAATTTTTGAAAAGTTTTTGGAGGTATTTTGCTTGGTAGAAAATTTCAAAACATGACATATATAGCAGTCTTCTACCTATTTCACAATATAAGAAATACCACCTATTACTTTAAATAAACATCAGCCATCAGATTTTCCTGTGATTCTCCATGTCCCTGGTAGTTGTCACCACCAACATAATCTTTCCAAAGCCCAGCAATCACCCACCCATGTTCCTGCTTGCTTAGTTTATTGTTGCCAACTCAAGTGAGGGCTTCTCAGCTTCCCAATTGACTTAGATCCTTAATGTGTAAGTCCTGAAGCTTGAACTGAGTCTGCACATGTGTGCATTTAGATATTCTCATACAAAACTATAAGAATATCAGAAACTGAAAAAAATAAAATATCCAAACAAATATAAAACGTCCAAATAAAATATCAAAATGTGAAACCATCAGTAATGTGCTTTTCTACAATGAACTCACATTCGTTAAAGGCAGTGCATTCATATTTAATTCATAGTCAGTTTTTGCTCAAAATTTGCGACCAAATAACTGACTTGGCTTTTTGTTTATCTGAATTAGAATGTAGTTATTATTGAGTTATTAGGTTTTACTGTTCAGTGCCTCTAGTCAGCTAGTGAGATGGCCAAAATAGCCAGGTCAACCATTAAATGGCCCACTATGTTCAACACATAGCCATGGTCTGAAGGAAATGCCAAGCTTGTGTGTGTGCACGTGTGTGCGTCCTTGTCTTAGGTACAAACTGTTAAGAAAGTCTGGATGAGATTTCCACACTGACAGCTACCACTGTACGGAATGGGAGAGAAGGTGGGTAATAGCTTCCACTAACATGCCTGGTAGACAAAAAAGGGCCCGTTTTCCGTAATTCGCTCAAATTCCGAACAGCAACTTAATTTTCTTTCAGTTTTCAGTTTGAGATGCACGGCAGGGATCTCCTCCCCAAGCAAAAGGCAATCTGAGGTGAGAAGAAGAGCATGCTGCCAGCACAGGTATAGGCCTGCATAGCAGAGCTGTGGTGCGCAGAAAGAGGCTTTTCATTTTAACAACTGTGAGAGCGAGGATGGAAGCATAATGAAGATGGCATAATTGAGGTGGGAGAGGGAAACATTAACCATGCATCCAAAGGAAGACTGGGGGACTTATTTAATTTGGACTTCCTTGTTTGCTCAAGTGCTAAAACTGGCTGAGGAGGTCAAGAAACTCCAAGAGGTTAGCACCTAAACCCTGACAAACCCCTAGATTCTGGAAAGTTGGTCTGCTGTTTTTTGGTTTTTTAATTATATGAAGCCAAGTTATTCTGTACTCTTCTGTTTTCTCATTTTCATATGCCTGTTAACTCTGGGATACAGACACCCCTGACAAGGATTTCAGTTATACATGGGTCTGATGATGCCCAAACATATCTGTTTTCTGATGCCTCTGTCTCTTTGCCACCAAAGAATTTCATGTCCCACACAGAAAAACACAAGCATGAAAACTTTGAAAATATAAAACACAAGGAAACTGAGGACATGAGAGAGGATGAAAGATAAAAGAAAATATACCAAGATCCAAAGAAAGCAAGACAAGCAGGTGATAGGCACGTGGTTCCAAAGGAGATTAAATTCAAAGAGATTATAAAATATTACTAAGAGATTTACAAATGATACATGAAGTGAAAATCACAAAGTTATATTTAACTGCTGAGGCCAAATAATTTTTCATTCAGACAAAAGTCATGTGATCATGAATACTCCCATGATTGAAACTTTACTCATAAAACAAAATGAGATTTTAACAGTATTTGTTAAATTTTTAGTAAAAAGAAATGCACATAAAAATATTTTTTCTATCAGAGAATTATAGCTAATTATTTAGATTTTTAACCAATAGTTTTTATTAACCTGCCAAACCTCCAACAATTCATTAAAAAAAAAAAAAATTCAAATGCACTGTGGACTTCATTTATGTTAGGGAACTCCTGAGGCATGAATAGGAATAAACAAAATAACTCTAAAGGAAAATCATATTTGTGTTCTCACCTACAGGAAGCTCAGGAAGAACTCATTGAGGTTAAAAAGTCACTGTTTGTTTTAGATTCTGACGTCTTTGACTCTACTGATCAATACTACCCCTGAATAGGTTACTGTGGGATTGAGGCTTTGCTTGATTCAGTAAACCCCAAGTTTCCTAACCCTCCCATTTTTTAAAAAAAAATGTGAGCAAAATGCTTTAGAAAGAAGGCTTTATTATTATTTTTTTACTGTCTTGAGAGATTCTTCAACCAACACTTTAAAGGTATGTGGACACTTTTGAAATGCATCTTATTCTGGTCTAGCCATAGGCTAGAAAGAATTTAAAATCATTTGTTTAGTCCTAAAAATCAATGTAGAAAAAAATATGGCACTCATGTAGGTCATAATAAACAAACACTATTTTATGCTACAAATTAGAAATTAATATTTAGAAATTAATATTTTAAATAAAAAACAGTACATGCATAATAACTGAAATCCTGCCCACCTAAAAATTTACTGATATTCCCATCTGCATGCATTCATTTATTTATTAATTCATTCAATCATCTTTTGAGCATGTATTACAGCAGCCCCTGCACTAAGCACCAGAAATATGTGTTTTTCATATTAGATCAAGTCCTAATATTCTTGGTATTTTATGTTTCTCCTAATTTTTATGATAAGCCTCATGAGCTTTAATACCTGAAGACTGAGGATGAGATGATTTTATTTAACACTTAAAGTAATGAACATGTAATTTTTATTTTAAATTACATAAATTAATCAAACTGTTAATTATAGTGTTAAGTATTTTTATTGTATTCTAGTCCTGGGAGTTTGGTAACTCATATCAGTTATATAGAATAACAGGCATATTAAGTCAGAGTATTATCTTCTAAATTATTATGGATTAAAACTGAATAACACAGTTGCTACAATTTGTGGAGTACTTACTCTATGTGCCAAAAATGCAGTTTTTTATATATATGTATATTTTATACATATTTTATATGTATATTTTATATACATTTGTACAACATTTCACATTAGCATCTTTAGGCCAGTAGAGAAATCATGCTTAATATTCTGAGCATTCATAGTTGTTTTTGTTGTTGTTGTTATAGTCTGTTTATTTCATAGTCTGTAGATTGTATCATTCATTGACTCTAGAGAACACTTATCTGGAGAGTAAGGTGGTTCTCAATCATCAAAATTGATGGAAATGTCATTATATCACAGTTGGACATTTTACTTATATAAGCCCGAATTGAGTTTTTAATATTCAGAATTGGTTCATACATAAGGAAGCCCTGATCAGACGCCCCCTCTCCCACACACCAACCCATCAGTACAAATTGTCTCAATTGATATCCAATGGGTGGTACTTTCTGTTCAAACTCTCAATAATTTTTAAGTAATTGGGATGTTTCATGTATTTCTATTGCAAGCGATCACACTCTGCCGTGTGTTGTATCTGATACCAAAGATTGGTATAATTAAGATGATTAGTTTTCTGAAAATAAATCACATGGTGAAAATGACACATCTTATACTCTTAAAGAGAAAAGTACAAAATTATCTTAAATACATAAATCACAAGACATATTTCTGGACCCAGTATGAACCATTGCCGTGTTTCTGTCCCTAAGTCTCATAGTACTTTCCCAAGAACTCTTCAGCTGTCTTCTCAAAGCACTTCTCATTTTTTGTGTTTGTTTTGTTTGTTTCATTACTGAGACCATAATCCCTCAAAGTCATCTTTGATTTTTTTTGTTCTCCTTTTCTATCCTCTTGCCATGTTGCCAAATTTTTATTCTTGTTAGACATACTGCAGCCCTCATATTTCCTAATATCTCTTCCCCTATATTCCATTCAGTGTACACACTGCTATTTGAACACTACTCCTGAAGCTGCATTTAATTTCCCTGCAAGTTTAAAAGCCTTAGGTAGGCGGTGAAGACCCTCTATGCTTTATCCCTTTCTACTTTTCTAATCTAAAATTTTACACAAACTATTCATTTATTCATGTCTTCATCCAACAAATATTGAGTATGTCTTATACCAGGAGCTGTTTAAGGCGTGGGTGACTGTAGCAAAATGCTCTGCCCTCATAGGCATCTCAGTCTGGTGGAGACAGTTGGCACTGCGGAGCTTTGCCAAGATGTCCTGGTCATATCAAACACACTCACCTTGGCCCCAGTCACTGAGACTCTTAGCTCACTGGCTTTTCCTACCTCTTCTCCAACTGGCAACTGTGTTCTACTGCAGGGAGCTAACTCTCTTGGGCAAGGTCCTACCCCATTTTAGGAAGATGCTTGCAGCCAGTAACCATCGGATGAGAAATACAAAGGGCTGCCCCAGCCACAACTTGGGACAACCCTAAAGGACCTGCCAGGCACCAGAGTTCCCTCTCAGATGGATTGGGGCTATGTTGAAACCATATTCAATGTGAGCATCTCACTCACCAATCCTGCCATCCTCACTTCCATACAAGTCTATTTCCAAAGAACACTTCCTTTTTGGACACACTCTCCATCTTAGAATATCTATCCAGGGAACCTTGTCTAAGATATGAAGTGAGACCGATGATAACCAAGCACATCACGTACATAAGGTACATAATGTGGCGGATGATATTACTGGTTGCCGAATACTCCAATGGCCTTCCCTGTGGTGCACAAGAATTATATTTCATTACCAGGTTGATATCAGGTTCATCTGGATTTCTTGCTTTGAACCCTATGAAATGTATGTAGAAGGAAGAGAGATGTGTCACTTTGAGGGAAAAGCTTTAACAGTAAGCTTTTCGTTTACCAATTTTTTCACTTCCCTCTGCCCAAACAACCAGCAGTGCTCCACATAGACGTTACTCATTACCCTGAGTCCCAGGGACAAGATTACATAGAGCTGTGCCATAGCTGATCCCTATGGACTTGTTGTAAGAGACTGAGTGATGAGAGGCTCTAGTTGCCACAGCAGGGCTGGTCTCACCTGTTTGAAAACAGCTAGTAATAGGTGTATCAAGTAGAGTAAAACAGGGAAGAGGAATAAGGGAGTAATGGAGTTTGGATGGCGGCCAGAGCCATTGATTTAAACAGGGTTGTCAGGGATGACCTAACTGACAAGGTCAAATTTGGGCAGAGTCCTAAACTAGGTAAGAGAGGAAGTCATGGAGAAGCCTGGATGAAGAATGTCCTGAACAGAGGGACTGCAATGTAAAGGTCCAGAGGCCACAGCCTGGTTGACGGGAAGAGGACTGTGTGGCTAGAATTCCAAGAGAAGTAGAGATTTGATAAAGATGAACTGCAGCAAGAACAGACTCCAGATCATGCAGAGCCTTATTGGTCATTAAAAAGTCTTTAGCTTTTTCTCTGAGTGAGAAGGGAAGACTTTGGGGTTGGAAGCCAGTAAAGAGACTGAGGAAGAGTTGGATTCTGGGTATATTTTGAAGTTAGAATGGACATATTTGCTGACAGGTTGGATGTGGGTTATATGAGAAAGAAAGTCAAGTTGACTCCTTTTTTTTTTACTTGAGCAACTGGAAGGAAAGACTGGCCATTTCCTGAGAGACCAACATTGCTGAAGAGAATTTTACAAACCCTGTACACCTGTCACATTTCTTGGCTTGTTTTGCCTATATTTCCGACATACTTTCTGAACTTCATCACTTTACTCTTACCATTCACCAATTTCCATTATGTCTAAATTCTGCCTACTCTTCCAAGTTCGGCTCAGATACGACATCCTCCATGAAGTTTTCTATGAATGTCTTTTTCTATCACCATAATCCTTTATTGATGCCTCTTTAACCACATTAATAACTTTCCCTCTTGTTTTATATCATTTTTACAATTTCAGGGATTCAGTCAAATAAAAATTAAATTGTCATCTATATTACTAATTAAAGCTGATTTTTTTTTTAAATTGGATTGGCTTGATGGGCATTCCAAACTCAATTATTCAAAGCAAGGTCTTCTATTACATTCTTTTTTTTTTTTTTTTTAATTTTTATTTATTTATTTTTGGCTGTGTTGGGTCTTCGCTTCTGCGTGAGGGCTCTCTCCAGTCACGGCAAGTGGGGGCCACTCTTCATCGCGGTGCGCGGGCCTCTCACCATCGTGGCCTCTCTTGTTGCGGAGCACAGGCTCCAGACGCGCAGGCTCAGCAATTGTGGCTCACGGGCTTAGTTACTCCGTGGCATGTGGGGTCTTCCCAGACCAGGGCTTGAACCCGTGTCCCCTGCATCGGCAGGCAGACTCTCAACCACTGCGCCACCAGGGAAGCCCCACATTTATTCTTAATTAATTAATTTATTTATTTTTGGCTGTGTTGGGTCTTCGTTTCTGTGCGAGGGCTTCTTCTACTTGCGGCAAGCGGGGGCCACTCTTCATCACAGTGCGCGGACCTCTCACTATCGTGGCCTCTCTTGTTGCGGAGCACAGGCTCCAGACGCGCAGGCTCAGTAGTTGTGGCTCACGGGCCTAGTTGCTCCGCGGCATGTGGGATCTTCCCAGACCAGGGCTCAAACCCGTGCGCCCTGCATTGGCAGGCAGATTCTCAACCACTGCGCCACCAGGGAAGCCCTAAGCTGATTTTTGAGAACTATTCTGGTGAGAATATTATTTGATCTCTGTATTAAATGCACCCTGTCACATTCACAGTGCTCCCCTCTCCCCCAACACACATACACCTTCTCGTAGTAGGTGATTGCCCCTGTGAAATCTCAGAATTTCAAAGTAAATAAAGAGACAGTTGGATCTAGGATATGTTTGTAGCTTCTTTCCAATTTCCAATTCATGGTTTAGATAAATCAGCCTTCGTCACATAGGAAGGAATCTTAGTCTGTTTAGGCTGCTGTAGCAAAATACCATAGACTGGCTAGCTTAAATAACATATATCTATTTCTCACTGTTCTGAAGGCTGGGAAGTTCAAGGTCAAGGTGCTAGCAGATTTGATGTCTGGTGAAAGCTCACTTCCTGATTCACAGACAGCTGTCTTTTCTCTGTGTCCTCACATGGCAGAAGGGGCAAGGGAGCTCTCTTGGATCTCCTTTATAAGACCACTAATCTTATTTATGAGGGCTCCACCCTCATAATCTAGTAACTTCCTAAATGCTCCACCTCCAAATACCATCACACTGGGAATTAGATTTCAACATGTGAATACTGATGGGACATTAACATTCAGCCTAAGGCAGGAGGAGTGAGTGAGGACATGAGTCAAGAGGCCAACTTTTTATTCTATTGAAGGATAAATATCTGCCCTCCACACATACAACACTTTCCCTGTCTGTCTCACTCTGGTCTTGAAGAGAATATACATATGTTTAAATTGATTATCTTCATAGCTACCAGTATAATACTTTGTGCACATAAGGTATGAATGCATCTCTTGACATCTTCAAAATGCAGACATAGAGAATGGACATGTGGACATGTCAGGGAAGGGGAGGGTGGGATGAATTCGGAGATTAGGTTTGACATAAATACACTAACCATGTGTAAAATAGATAGCTAGTGGGGACCTGCGGTACAGCACAGGGAGTTCAGCTTGATGCTCTGTGATGACCTAGATGGGTGGGATTGGGGTGGGGTGGGAGGGAGGTCCAAGAAGGGGGGATATATGTATACATATAGCTGATTCACTTTGTTGTACAGCAGAAACTAACACAACATTGTAAAGCAATTATACCCCAATACAAAAATAATAAAAAATAAATAAATAAAAACTGTAAAATAAATAAATAAATAAATGGAATAAAAGTAACGATGATAATGAGATCATGAAACTATTTGAAATCAGAATTTTCTAACTTTAAATATAAACAATTTCAGCTCCTTTTTTACTATTAGATATTTATATTTTAACATGAAACCTTAAATATCATTTGCCTACTTATGCACATTACCTTGTGCTAATTATACATTTTCTACTAAAAAACCACCATGCACATTTTATTAGTTTTTAAAGTCATAAGATGTTTATGTAATATGTTATTTTAAAACCATGATTGCGTTTCCAACCATCCTTATCAGACATTTGCCTTTGAAGTGGAGAAGTAAACTATGCCTTTGATATTTTTAGATGTGAATGAAGAGATATTATTGGTCATACATCTTCTATCTGTAGATAAGTCCCTACACTATCTTTTTTTTTTTTGCATTTTTGTATGGCTTTATTTACAGTTGACATAGACTAAACTGCACATTTTAAGTGTACAATTTGACGAGTTTTGACATATGTATGCATTCATTAAGCTATCACTTCAATAAAGATAATGAAGTTATCACTCTAAAAATTTCCTTATGACCCTTTGCAATCCAAACTTCCCTCCCTCACTTCCCATCTACAAGTAAACACCAATCTGCTTTCTGTCACTGTAGACTGGTTTGCATTTTCTAGAATTTTATACAAATGGAATTATATAATGTGTGCTATCATTGGTATGATTTAATGATTTCCTTCTGTTGTCAGTAGTTTGTTCCTTTTTATTGCTGAGTAGTATTCCTTTATATGGATGTACTGCAATTTGTTTTCCTTTTTTAGTTACTTGTTGATGGACATTTGGATTATTTCCAGTTTTTAGCTATTAAAAATAAAGCTGGTATAGCATTCATGTAGAATGAGCCCCTGTCCAGTTTAGACAATTACTTATGTAGGTAGTAAGTGGAAGAATAAGCCGAAGGTGCCAGCTCCCCATGGCCCTTGCCCACATAGCACAAAAAAATGATATGGAGACAAAAGGGGCCAGATGACTGCTACATGAAATATGAGAAAGCCCGCTGCTGAGGAGCCAGTTCTAGACTACAGCAAGAGGTTTTATATTCTGCAATTCTGTTCTGATGCAGTGGAGCATCCCAGGGGAGATTGCCTTGAACTTCTAACAAGCCTCCCATTCGCTCCTGTTCTGGAAGGATGCTGAGGCATTATGCCAAGACCCAGATAGGCTGTGGTTCCAGCCTTTGCCTGTGGGGTTGCCGGGGTGCCAGGGTAAAGCTGTTTCCCTATGCTTATTTACCATTCATGTTATCTTCTTTGATGAAGGGTCTGTTCAAATCTTTTGCCCACTTTTAAAATGGGGCTGTTTGACTTATTGATTTATAAAAGTCCTTTATATAATCTATATATAAATCTTCTGTTGATATTATGTTTTTCAAATAATTTTGAAAATTCTGAAAATTTCAAATTCAATCAGTGGCTTATCCTTACATTCCTAATGGTGTCTTGTGGAAAATTAAAGTTTAAAATTTTGATGAGGTCTAGTTTATCAAAATTTTCTTATTGTTAGTGTTCTTGGTGACAGCATATCTAAGAAATCTTTGCCTAGTAAAGGTCACAAAGATTTTCTCCTCTGTTTTCTTGTAGAATCTAGAAGTTTTATAGTTTTAGATCTTACATATAGGTTTATGATACATTTTGAATTAATTGTTGTGTGTAACATGAGATAAGAGTGAAGGTTTATTTTTTCCCACACAGATATCCATCCAGTTGTGTCAGCACTGTTACTGACCCTTTCGAGTTGGGCTCCAACAAGGGTCCCTCTGCTTGGGGTTGTAAGGAGACCAAGTGCGGTTCAGAAGCAAAGGAAAGCTTAATTGTTTCATCAAAGAATGGAGAGGTGCAAGCTCGTGCTTTAGAGTCCATGCTTTTCCCAAAAGGCTATGGGTGGGGCTGCTTTATAGGGTTCTTGTCAGAAGGAGTGGGACATAGTTCTCATGCGGCAGGCGGAGTTCTCGCAAGTTCAGGTCAGTCAAGCTGTGCTGTTCACGCTCCAGATGGCAGTGTCCAGCGCAGTGTTTCTGCACACGGCCTGCAGCCGCCATCTTGAATTGAGTGTAGTGCACAGATTATGCACACGGTCCCCAGCTGGGGTGTTGGCGCAGTCGTTTTGTACCAGGAACTCTCTTCTGAGGTGTCGGGTGTGAGGCCTCTGCCGGTGGCCCCCTATGAGCAAGTGAAACTAGACTAAGGACAAAAGAAGAGGTGAGACCTTAGTAGATTCCATCATATATTTCCCCCAGGACCCCAGTGGGCTTTGCCAGTGACAGCACCACTTGTTGAAAAGATTCTCCTTTCCCGTTGAATTACCCTGGAAACTGCTGAAAACCAATTGGCCATATATATGTGGAACTAATTCTGTACTCTCTTATATTCCATGGATCTGTATGCTTATCTTTATGCCAATACCACACAGTCTGGATCACTGTAGCTTTATACTAAACCTTGAAATCAGGCAGGATAAGTTCTTCAATTTTAGTTTATTTAAAAAACAATTTTGGTCATTCTAGATTCTCTGCCATTAGTGTTATGCTTCCTTCAGAAATTTTTTTTGATAGCTTTCCTTTTTGTTCCCCCTAAGTTCTGGAGATATTAATTTTCCCCTACAGTTTGTGTAGAATTACTTTCTGAAATCATCTGGGCCCAGTGCATTTTTGGAGTGTAGTTGTTGCTCTCGGACAGTTTCCTGGAAACGTATCTGTTTCAGCCACATTTTTACACTATCATTTGAATTTAGCTAGCCTGCTTTGTGAACATATATATAGAGAAGAGGGGAAAGGCAGTGAAGAAATAATAATATGAATGAGAGTAAAGAGCGGACAAGAGAAAGCATTTCAGAATTAACTGAAATAAGGGAGGACTAGGTAATTAACATCAAAGAACCCACTGGTACTTCTAGGAACCTGGCTTATAGTCTAAATACAAAGACTTTATGCTTCATTTTAAAAGATATCTCTTTTTCCCCTATTTTCAAATTTTGCCTAATACAAACTTTCAAATTAATCAGCTTCAAGATACCCAGTCCATGAGTGTCAAAAAATTAATAACAAAAATCGACAAAAGGAAGTGATTTCTCACATAAAGAACACTTAGTTAAAATTATGTATTATGCCAGTACATCAAGATCAGCAGTTAAAAGTCTAATTTTTAGTTTGTTTACATGCAATGAATAGGAAAAACACTTGTCCAGTACTCCAGAGCCTTTCCTCCCTCTGCTAGCATCCTGTAAATTTGGAGAAATTCCTTGGTCTCCCTGAGTCTCAATGTCCCCGAATAAACAAGAGTTGCATTGAGTGATCTACTTCAGTTTCTCGATGGTCACTAAGTCAGATTTCTTGATTTCATTTCTATAGAGTCTAGTGTGTTACATTTTATCATTACATGTGTAATGTTTATCAATGTGTTTATCACTGATATATTTTAATGAAACTTTTATGAAATTATTTGAGATTAGAAGAATGTGCCTCCTGCCAATTAGAGATATCTTGCTGAATCTGCTTGGTGCCCGTAACAGTTCTATCCCCGTGTAAGGACAATACAGACATTACCAGCTGAGGCTTCCTTCCTCTGCAAATCATCTTCTGCTCTTGCACTTGAATCCCCTTATTCTAACTTGCCTGACTTAGGAACAAGCATGATTCTCATTTTTTGTATTCAGTTATTTCTTTCCATTTGTACATCTTAGACTGAAAGATTTAGCATCCCTTTGTTTCCTCAGTCTACTTTATATGTGCACCATTTAAAATGAACTGACGTCACCTCTAGTGTGTGCTTTTACTTATGCCCCCTTGTTCCATATGGCACAGTTATTCCCACAGTCAGTCCATGTCCCTGTCTCCAAGTGCTATATTCAAAGAGAATTTGCCATCATCCAACTTATCTTATGCCAGATTGTTTATTAGAAAAAAAATAAAAGTTTGTCCTGATAAAACTACTTTGTATATTGCATACAGCATAAAATTTTATGCAATTTTTTTCTTCCATAAAAGAGAATACTTCATAAAGTTGTAAAACAAACTATGAGGTTATGGCTTAAGTTTTATAGAGAAATAATTTCTTAAATAAGAAGCAAGAGTCTTATGATTGGTTAGAGCAGAAAAAAGTCAACAGATTTATTGGGAAATATCTCTAATCCTAGATTTCAAAATGTAGCCAGATGGGAATCTGAGCATCTTTGGAATCTGTGATGACTCATGTAGGGCACTTGTTCATGATTCAGTCTTGACATGGTGCCAAAACAACTGGTCACATCAATCAAAAAAAATTAGTTGAGAGGTTCTCTCATGCCATGTAGACAAAGGCCCAGTTGGTTGTATTTTTCATTGTTCTACTAAATACATTGGTAGCATGTTCACATGATGGTAATTTGGCTGTGTTTCTGATGAATGTGTTGCTGTGTGTGTGATACCTATGACCTAAGGCTCAATTCTTTGATAAAGCCTTTCCACAGAAGCTCTGAGGACTCCTAGGTATTCACACTTTGTGCCCCTTGGAACTCTAAGATTGTTGTATATTCCTCTAGAAAGCTATGGTTCAACAAATCATGAGATCACATAGCACAAAGAGGCCCCTGAGAGAGACTTTGGTCCAGCAGTTGATTGTGTATATTTATTTCCCAGAGTCACTTCTGTTTATATCCATATATTTATGTTTATGCTATTGTCCCATTATATCAGAAGGTTTTTAAGGACTTGCCCTGTTTCTTTCTTTCCTTCTTTCTTTCTTTCTCTTTCTTTCTTTCTTTCTTTCAACTCCCCACAGTCCAATAGAGTACTCTAAAATAGTGTTGGACTACTTTCTCAGAGCAGTCTGTGAAAAATTCCTATCATGCCAGATAACTAGGAAGAATTTACAAGGGTAGAAACAACCCTGGTCCTCTCCTCTCCAATAAATATGTAACCAAAGTATAGGTCACTTTGCAAGCCACGAGACATGTTTTTAAATGTCTCAAGATGTTCTAATTTTGCTTTCAACACAGGTTTCACAATTATTACTGGCCAATTCAGCTAGTTACCAAAAATGTGCTTGTTCAAATAGTAATAGTTAGAGGCATGGTTGGGAGCTCATGGCTTGACTACTTGAGGACAACAATTAAAGCTAAATCTTAAGTGGCAGAAGGGCTGGCACCAGATCTGTCTTGCTGAATACCATATCCCCAACACCTGACACATGGAAAGTATTCAGGTAATATTGATTAAATAATTATAAAAGTGAAAGAAAATGAAAATAAATTTACTATTATTTCTTCCGCTAGAATTAATTACTCCATTTATTTAAAAAATAGGAATATTGGCCTACTTTAAAAAATAGAAGCCATTGATTTTTTTTCTTTTCTTTTAGATGTGTTTTATAATTGACTTTCAAGGTTTCTTTAAATTCCTATTTTATTTCAAAAATAATCTTAAATAATTATCATTGCTCCTAAGAAAAGGTTTTATTTATTACACAGTAAGACACTGAATTACTGACTATTCTTCCCCTCACTGAATGTTGTTTACTTTTCATGGATTAAATAATCTATAATAATAGAGTTGCTCTAATTTCATAATGATATAAACAATATTGTATATGTGTTTAAAAAGATTCGTTTTAATTTATTTAGAGTTTGCCAAAATATCAAAAATCCACCAAAAAAAGAAAAAGAAAATAATGCTAGTCAAAGCTGTTCAAGATGCCAGCCAAATTAAATACTTAATTTAAAAGTAACATATTCTTTTTTAATATAGTATGCTCCTCTGATTAAATCAAAATAATGTTCAAATCAGCATTTCAGATAAAGAAATACGCCTGATAAAGACTAAAAATGCTGTCTTAATATTTGTCAGAAGCATTTTTTTCCCTCTGGTCAATGCCTTCTTAAGGATAAAGAAAAATCTAACTTATAAAGGATTTTTTTATGATTGTCTAGAAATCACCAGCTTGTTGAACTCACCTTTACTGGACAGATGGCAGGTGCCAAACTGATCTCAGCCAATATAATCTGTCAAAACAATCTGCCGTGAGCAGGTGTCAGATAATTATCTAAATGAACAGATATGTAAAGTAATAAACTAGAAATAGTTACTGAACAGGGTACTTAAGCACCTAAACTTCCAACCTAACCTTAAGTTATACATATGATAAAAAATTAGCTAGCGCTTAGAACAAAGTATAAGTATGAACAGCAGTTTCCATTTTCTTTACTAATTTTTGCTTTGTGAAAAAAAGTTTTAAGATTTTCATTCACACAGAACTCTGCTTACATCATTGTGACATGTCAATAAAATAGAAAACTTTTTTGTTTGCCAAGTATTTTTAATGCCATATCTTAAGTCAAATCAACAAAAAGATGTTTGGGGGCTTCCCTGGTGGAGCAGTGGTTGAGAATCTGCCTGCCAGTGCAGGGGACACGGGTTCGAGCCCTGGTCTGGGAAGATCCCACATGCCGCGGAGCAACTAGGCCCGTGAGCCACAACTACTGAGCCTGCGCTCCGCAACAAGAGAGGCCACGATAGTGAGAGGCCCGCGCACCGCGATGAAGAGTGGCCCCCACTTGCCGCAACTGGAGAAAGCCCTCGCACAGAAACGAAGACCCAACACAGCCAAAAATTAATTAATTAATTAATTTTTTTAAAAAAAGAAAGATGTGTTATAAAAGTGACTACGTCCTAATACCTCTCACAGAGCTGGTCCTTCAGGAGAAGTGGCTACATTTACATAGTAGCAAAAGCCCTGAGAGAAAGTGTTTCATGGAGCTCTGACCCCATCTTCCTGATTATTTGCAATTACTGAGTTCTGAATGAGCAATGCCAAGAGGCAGTGGTTCTCAAACATTTGGCCTCAGGATCCATTTACACTCTTAAGATTATCAACATGCCCTAAAGAGCTTCTGATTAGATGAATGATATCTCTCAACATTTATCATATTTGTTATAAAACTGGAGACATTTTAAAAGTATTTATTTACTAATCAATTTAAAATAATAATGTAATACTGGTTAACCTAAATTGCATATTTTATTAAAAACTATATTTTTCAAAATAAAGAAAATTGAGATGGGTGACATCCTTTACATTTTGCAAATATCTTTAATATCTGACAAAAGACAGATGAATTCTCACCTCTGCTTCTGCATTCAATCTGTTAAGATGTGTTATTTCAGTTGAAGTATACGGAGAAAACTAAGACTTTCACAGGTAGGTAGTTGGAAACAGGAGTAATTTAAAAGTTTGTAAACATAATTTTTGATATATTTGGATAAACCAAAACTCAACAAGTGGTGCTTTCTTAAAAATGAATTGCAATATCGAATCTAAAACAGTATCAATAAATTTATGTACTCTCTTACATTAATAACAGTTGTTCTATCATGCATTTTGAATGAATATTTTTACCTATGATTTAGTAACATCCTGCATTGGCCATTTGGAAAATATTGATTCACTGAGTCAGGTAGATCCCCCAGATGAACACTGGAAAGTTCTGCTATAATTTTGTGAGAATGAAAGTTAAAAAGTGAAGTAATGTCTTAGTATTATTACAAAAAGTAGTTTGGGACTCACAGACACCCCTGAAAGGATCTCAGGGTACCCAGACACTACCCCAGACCAGGCTTTTAGAATCACTGCCATGAAGGAAAGTACAGTATGACTTAGAGACCCACCCTTAATATTGGGGATCAGATCAGTGGCAATCACAAGTACATGGATAACAACAACCACTGAAGGAAGTGAGTATGCAAAACCCCAGTGAGAAGGCAAGTAAGCCTCTTGATCCTCAGGAATGTGGATCAAATGTTGTCTGATCGGGTTTTTAAAGTTCAACCAGAAAACTGAAGTTTTATAAGAAATATCCTGATTTTTAAATGTTGTCCGCTGTGTGGGCTAACAGTCAATGAGCCAAGCAGAATCCCCCTATGGATTTGAACCATAAGTTAGTCAGGGACACATAGAGGAGAGCACTGTCTTTGCTTGTACATGGCTGAAGCCAGAAGTTATCTATGGGAACCATGACTGGGCAGGAGAAGACAGCTAAGACATATAAAATTCCATAAACTTGGTACCCCAAATCTGGGTTTCTTAGACGTTCTTAACTGCAGGAATCATGAGGAAGTGGAATCAACCTCCCTGGGTCTGAAAAGCCATCACTACAACAATGGACAAGGGTACTACAAATTGTGTTGGCCCAGTTTTCAATAGGGATGTGTATGTGGTAGTCAAAATAAGCATAGCAGAGAATTAGGCTTCATGGGCAGACAGATCAGTTTCAGTACAAATCCAAGACACGGACTGGTTCTAAAATCAGCATTTTCCTCTTCTAAACTTAGATGATAAGTCCTCTAGAGGAAACCCCCAACTCTATAAATTGGTCCCCAGTACATTCATTGATCTTGATCTTAGCTGATCTCTCAGCAATTTCAAGACTCTTTACTTGTTCTTAGTCTTGGTCAACTTCTTCTATTTTCCTGAGCAGATATTCCAGATCTTCCTATCTTTCCTCAGCCCTTTAGTCAACAGTCTCTCCATAGCTCTCAGGGTGATGCATTTGATAAATTTGAGGCTATCATATGTGAACTGCCTGAAATTTATGCACCCCGCCACTTATAAACGTGTTTGTATTTCTGTGTTGTTGGAGGTCGCTCCTGAAATGGTTCCTAATAATGCCTGCCTCATGGCATTCAAGTCCTTGCGAAACCCCCTCCTCTAATGTGTGGGATGGACTTAATGATTTGCCTCTAAGGAAAGGAATACGGCAAAAGTGATGAAACGTCACTTCTTAGATTATAGAAAGCTGAGAACTCACTCTCTCTCTTCTCTCTCTCCCTCCCTCCCCACACCTTTCCCTCTTTATTTGGTTTGCTCACTCTGATGAAGAAAATTGCCATGTTGTAATCTGTCATATAGAGAAGCCCATGGGGCAAGGAACTAGGAACTAAGGGGAACCTCTGGCCAGCCAGCAAGATATTGAAGTCCTTAGTCCAAGAGCTCACAAGGAACTAAATCCTGCCAACAGTCATGTGACTGAGCTTGAAAGCTCCCCTTTCCCCAGCGGAGCCCTGATGGCTGCAGCCCCAGCCCAAACCTTGACTGTAGTCAGGAGGAGAACCTGAAACAGAAGACCCAGCTGAGACACACGTGGATTCTACTGTACAAAAACTGAGAAATAATCAATATTGTTATTTCAAGCCATTACGTTTGGGGACAATTTGTTATGGAGCAAATGATTACTAATACATAAATCATTCTTTTCTCTAGGCTGAAAGGATCAAGTGCTCAAGATCAACCTCTCTACCTAATCTCTTGATTTTATGCCTTCCAGACTTTGGTCTATCAGTTTTCCTTTTTTCCTTCTTTACCCTACATTTCTCCATCCTCTCTCTTACTAAAATGAATTTTGCGTTCTCACTGACAGATGCCTCACTGTTCTACTTTTTCATCTTAGCTAAACTTTGTAAAAATTTATTCTACTTTTGCTGAATCTAATTTCTCTCTCAAGTATTCCAACAACCATTATAAACTCACTTCCACCCCCATCTGAATTTTCACTGGCAAATCCCATCACAGACATTCATATTGTCACATCTAATGAGTGATTTTCATTATCTCAGATTATAACATTTCTGCCCTTAAAAAATCTATTGAGTGAATAAATATTCTCTCTATTTTGAAAGTACTGAACCCTTCAATTTTCATGAAGCACTTAAATACTGGTTCTCTTCCTACCATGCTGAAGGTCCTTTCTTAGTTTATTTCATAGTTTCTCTTCTATTTCAGTGTTTCTAAACTGGAGGGGATTTGTCCTGCAGGAGACATCTGACAAGGTGTGGAGGCATCTTGGTCCCAACCAGAGGAGGCAGGGAGTGCTACTGGAGTCAGTGGGTAGAGGCCAGGGATGCTGACAAACATGCTGCCTTGCATAGGACAGCCTCACCATAAAAACATTATTCAGCACAAGATGTCAGTCGTGCTGAGGTTGAGGAACTCGGCTCTGATATCTAAAACTGTTTTTTTGCCCAACATTTTGTCCTTCATCTACTTCTTTTACCTGGGAAATCTCATCTGCTCTTATAGTTTCAATTACTGTTTTTATTCTGAAGATTTTTAAATTTACTGTTCTGATACTGACTTCTGATATTTTGAATCAAACTGTGAACTAGATACATTTAATTGGGTGTTTCATGGCAGGGCAGGAATAAAGATGCAGATGTAGAGAACGGACTTAAGGACACAGTGGGGGAAGGGGAAGATGGGATGAAGTGACAGAGTGGCATGGACATATATACACTACCAAATGTAAAATAGATAGCTAGTGGGAAGCAGCCGCATAGCACAGGGAGATCAGCTCCACCTAGAGGGGTGGGATAGGGAGGGTGGGAGGGAGGCTCAAGAGGGAGGGGATACGGGGATATATGTATACATATAGCTGATTCACTTTGTTGTACAGCAGAAACTAACACACCATTGTAAAGCAATTATACTCCAATAAAGCAGTTTAAAAAAATAAAATAAAAATAATTGGGTGTTTCATAAGCTGAACTAAATTAACATGTCCAAAACAGTGGATGGATTTATCTTCCCCATCAGAAATCTTCTCCAGTAACCCTACCTCTATCACCATCATCACCATATGACTGCCAACCCCAAGTCTGAGACTCTACCTCCCACATCTGATCCCCAAGTCCTGGGCACTGACCTCATATGACTTTCTATGTTCCAGAATTCCTTACTCACCTCACTAATGCCTATTTGTCCTTTAAGTCTCAGATGAGGTGTCATCTCCTCAAGGGACCCAGCCCTAGCCCGAGGCAGTGCCCCAGTGTGAATCCTCTAAACTCCCCTAGATCCAGGATCTGCTCTAGTACAACACTGACCATACTGTGTTGAAAGGATTTATTTATGTTTTTGTGTCATCTGCTAGAATTTAAGTTCCTCTAAATAGAAGGCCATATCTTACTTTTTTGTGTATATCTCCAGATATCTAGTATAAGGCATGAGAATGAAGATAATAATATTAGCACCCAGTATTATTTGAGAAGTTATTATATGTCAAGCACTGTACCAATTTTTTGCTTAATTCTTCTAACAAAGCTTTAAGATAGGTACTATTATTATATCTACTTTAAAATAAGTTAAACAAAGCAATGGTGAAGTTAAATAACTTGCCTAAGTCACATTATAAGCAAATAACAGATTGGGATTTAAAAATCATATTTCTAGCTCCAGAACTCACCTTCTTAACCACAATATTACCCTGATTCCCCTAGGATTATACCTGCTGTTCTCCTACTCTAGTCATGATCTAAATTACTTTACTATTAATAAAATTAATGAAATGTTATTAGAATTAATAAAGTTATATGTGTTATTTTAATATATCAAATAAATGTATCCTTATATATTAATATATAATATATTGTTATTAATATAAATAAAATATATCCACTTTAATACTTTTGGAAGCACAAAAAATACAAGACTAAAATATTTTTAGAAAGCAATGTAAAAGATGCTCAAATCAGTGTATCAAATGTTCCCTTGGTCTAAGTTTGTGGAACTGAGGTGGAAGGGTTTACGAATTCAGACAAATTAGTGATAGTTCAGTGAAAACTGCAGAAGGATTTGCAGATTTAGACTTTAGATTTTGCTAGTAGAAGTACAGAACGAAAGCGCTCTAAGAGCACCCTAGCTCTTGCTGAAGTCGGTGGGGGAGGGTGGGGCATGGGAGGCAGAACCAAGACCAGCAGCAGCGTTCAGGGATGGGGATAAGAGGCATCTGTGTTAGGTCTGTGTTAGGTCTGTGTTAGGTCTCAGGAAGGCCTGTGTTGGATCCATTTCAACTTTTGCAATGCCACTTTTCAAGGGTGACTTTTTACCACCTTAGAATAAATAATAAATGCTGATTCTCTGATTAAGTGGCATTCAAAAAATCAGTTCCCTATTGTTTGGTGAAAAGCGTTTGGAGACAGGAGGAAGAATCGGTTCAGGTTATTTGAGCTACTGCTGCACACCTGTTTCCTTATAATCTGGAGCAGAAGTGCTGGCCCATTAAAGAAACATTTTCCATGACCTCTTTAACCTCTTTTTAAATAATTAGGACAAACTGTAAGGATTTGTTTCCTCCCTTACAATTTGTTCCTGTTTGTTTACTGGTTCTCTAGTGTGTGGGAAGTTTAATAAGTAACTGATGCTCACAGAACACACTGGGCACTTACACCTGGGGACATTCTTAGCCAAAAACAGACTTGAAATAACTCAATTAATGCCTGCTTCCTACTCACGGACCAGACGGAGGACCTTTAGGCTTAGAAATCTGGACAGACTGTCCCCGGAAGCTGTAGAGACCAAGCCCCTGGTTGCAAATCCATAATGAGCAATAGTGTAGGATGGTTTATCATTTTTTCTTACTTCTCCTTGGTTATTAAGTAAAATCCCTGAATAAAGGCAATATAAAAAGGAAAGAAATATTGGCTACAGTCCTAGACAGATTGTGTTCTTCCCTCTACGATTTTGAACATCTCAATTGCTGACTCTGTTAAATCAGGGACAATAATATCCATTTTACAAAAGATTTATGAATATTAAATATAATGTATGCACAGTGACCATCACACGTTGTGTCCTCTTTAAATGAAAGCTATTTAATTCCTCGACACAACAGTATTTTCAGATAAAGTTGAAAAATCTCAAAGTGAAAATGTGTCCCTAACTGTAGAAGAGAACTTTTATTATCAGTATGTATAGTTAAGATATTCTTACAAACATATATTAATAGGGTGCTAGATATATCATAGATGCTTTATAATGGCTTATGACTGACAAATATATAAAAAATGAAGAAGAATCTGGACCCTGCATTTCGCCTTGGAGTCCCTTTTGCATTATTTAGGGGTCAGAAGAGAGGCTACCAGGACACAAGATGCTCTGGGCCTTCTCTGATCTGGGTTTTCTCAGGACTAAAATTTTTGTGGCATGGAAAACACATTCTTTCTGGACTCATAGTCCTTTTTTATTTTTTTAAAAAAGTTACTGTAGTCCTTTTGATGATTATAAAAATAATGCATTTGTTGCAGAAAATTTGGATATATAGAGGATATGACGAATAAAATAAACATCACCTTCAATCCCAACCAACTAGAGAAAAATATTGTAAAATCTGCCTTTTTTAATATTTTCTTACTTCATGTGGTTATGTATATATTTGTATCTATATGCTATCTATCTCTCTACCTATTTATTGTTTATCCATCCACACATATGTGTAATTACATTACATTTACATATTATCTGCATATATGTATATATGTATACATTTTAAAGAATTTGATAATTTTACACTTAAAAATAAGCCACGAGAATTCCCTATACATAATATTAAATACATCTTTAAACTATCACTGAATATTTTTATAGTATTTCATAGTCTAGATTTTCTAGCTTATTCCTGACTGTTTAATTTGGATATGTTCTACTTTTTAATGCTATAATTTATGCTGTGATTAATATCTATATGAAAACATCTCTATGCATATCTCCAAAATAAGTGTAATTACTGGGTCAGAAGATAGAAACTTTTAAGAATCACTTTGTTGATAGAGATGTGATGCTTAGCAAAAATACCACAGCTTATTATTCACCCTTTATTTTAATATAAAAAAGGGTTACATGTATGTTGTCAAATATATCAGTTTTTTCCTTTAGAGTTCTGCTTCTGTTTTACATTTAAAATAATCCCCCCTATTCTGAGTTTATACTTATTTTATAGTTTTATAATTTGATTTACTTTATAGGATTGAATTTTCCACAAAATTTCTCAATATACCTGGCAATGACTTTGGTATTGCTGGGAGACAGTAATGCAATTTTTTTTGCATCAAAGACCTAAACAATTTCCCCAACACCAATGATGGATGAGATTCTTCTTTTCTCATTAAGCATTCACCTTTATCATTTACTAACTTCTTATTATATTAGAACCTCTTTCTTCTCATTGCAGTTTTTTCTATTAATCTACTGTACTATGGAGTTATCTTTTCCATTATTAATTTTTTGTTCACTTGTACCCACCTTGCTGCACAGAGTGATCTGATGACCAGCAGCATCACCATCGTGGGAGCTTGTTAGAAATGCAGAATCAGGAGGAGCTTCAAGATGGCGGAAGAGTAAGACGCGGAGATCACCTTCCTTCCCACAAATACATCAGAAATACATCTACAGGTGGAACAACTCCTACAGAAAACCTACTGAACGCTGGCAGAAGACCTCAGACCTCCCAAAAGGCAAGAAACTCCCCACATACCTGGGTAGGGCAAAAGAAAAAAGAAAAAACAGAGACAAAAGAATAGGGACGGGACCTGCACCAGTGGCAGGGAGCTGTGAAGGAGGAAAGGTTTCCACACACTAGGAAGCCCCTTCACGGGTGGAGACTGCGGGTGGCGGAGGGGGGCAGCTTCAGAGCCACGGAGGAGAGCGCAGCCACAGGGGTGCGGAGGGCAAAGCGGAGAGATTCCCGCACGGAGGATCAGTGCCGAGTAGCACTCACCAGCCCGAGAGGCTTGTCTGCTCAGCCGCCGGGGCGGGCGGGGGCTGGGAGCTGAGGCTTGGGCTTCGGTGCTAGCCGGGAGGGAGTCCGGGAAAAAGACTGCAGCTGCCGAAGAGGCAAGAGACTTTTTCTTGCCTCTCTGTTTCCTGGTGTGTGAGGAGAGGGGATTAAGAGCGCCGCTTAAAGGAGCTCCAGAGACGGGCACGAGCCGCGGCTATCAGCGCGGACCCCAGAGACGGGCATGAGACACTAAGGCTGCTGCTGCCGCCACCAAAAAGCCTGTGTGCAAGCACAGGTCACTGTCCACACCTCCCCTCCTGGGAGCCTGTGCAGCCCGCCACTGCCAGGGTCCCGTGATCCAGGGACAACTTCCCCGGGAGAACGCACGGCGTGCATCAGGCTGGTGCAACGTCATGCTGGCCTCTGCGGCCGCAGGCTCGCCCGGTCCGTAACCCTCCCTTCCCCCCGCCTGAGTGAGCCAGAGCCCCCGAGTCAGCTGCTGCTTTAACCCCGTCCTGTCTGAGCGAAGAACAGACGCCCTCAGGCAACCTACATGCAGAGGCGGGGCCAAATCCAAAGCTGAACCCCGGGAGCTGTGCAAACAAAGAAGAGAAAGGGAAATCTCTCCCAGCAGCCCCAGGAGCAGCGGATTAAATCTCCACAATCAACTAGATGTACCCTGCATCTGTGGAATACCTGAATAGACAACGAATCATCCCAAATTGAGGAGGTGGACTTTGGGAGCAACAAAATATTTTTTTTCCCTTGTTCTCTTTTTGTGAGTGTGTATGTGTATGCTTCTGTGTGTGATTTTGTCTGTATAGCTTTGCTTTTACCATTTGTCCTATGGTTCTGTCTGTTTTTTTTTCTTTTTCTTTTTATTACTTAAACATTTTTTTCTTAATAATTATTTTTTGTTTTAATAACTTAATTTTACTTTATTTTATCTTCTTCTTTCTTTCTTTCTTTTTTTCCTCCCTTTTATTCTGAGCCATGTGGAGGACAGGGTCTTGGTGCTCCAGCCAGGCATCGGGGCTGTGCCACTCAGGTGGGAGAGACAAGTTCAGGACACTGGTCCACAAGAGACCTCCCAGATCCACATAATATCAAATGGCAAAAATCTCCCAGAGATCTCCATCTCAACGCCAAGACCCAGCTCCACTCAACGACCAGCAAGCTACAGTGCTGGACACCCTATGCCAAACAACTAGCAAGACAGGAACACAAACCCATCCATTAGCACAGAGGCTGCCTAAAATCATAATAAGGCCACAGACACCCCAAAACACACCACCAGATGAGGACCTGCCCACCAGAAAGACAAGATACAGCCTCATCCACCAGAACACAGGCACCAGTCTGCTCCACCAGGAAGACTACACAACCCACTGAACCAAACTTAGCCACTGAGGACAGACACCAAAAAACAACGGGAACTATGAACCTGCAGCCTGCGAAAAGGCCACCCCAAACACAGTAAGTTAAGCAAAACGAGAAGACAGAGAAACACACAGCAGATAAAGGAGCAAGGCAAAAACCCACCAGACCTAACAAATGAAGAGGAAATAGGCAGTCTACCTGAAAAAGAATTCAGAGTAATGAGAGTAAAGATGATCCAAAATCTTGGAAATAGAATGGAGAAAATACAAGAAACATTTAACAAGGACCTAGAAGAACTAAAGAGCAAACAAACAATGATGAACAACACAATAAATGAAATTAAAAATTCTCTAGAAGGGATCAATAGCAGAATAACTGAGGCAGAAGAACGGATAAGTGACCTGGAAGATAAAATAGTGGAAATAACTACTGCAGGGCAGAATAAAGACAAAAGAATGAAAAGAATTGAGGACAGTCTCAGAGACCTCTGGGACAACATTAAATGCAACAACATTCGAATTATAGGGGTCCCAGAAGAAGAAGAGAAAAAGAAAGGGCCTGAGAAAATATTTGAAGAGATTATAGTTGAAAATTTCCCTAATATGGGAAAGGAAATAGTTAATCAAGTCCAAGAAGCACAGAGAGTCCCATACAGGATAAATCCAAGGAGAAACACGACAAGACACATATTAATCAAACTATCAAAAATTAAATACAAAGGAAAAATATTAAAAGCAGCAAGGGAAAAACAACAAATAACACACAAGGGAATCCCCATAAGGTTAACAGCTGATCTTTCAGCAGAAACGCTGCAAGCCAGAAGGGAGTGGCAGGACATATTTAAAGCAACGAAGGATAAAAACCTACAACCAAGATTACTCTACCCAGCAAGGATCTCATTCAGGTTTGACGGAGAATTTAAAACCTTTACACACAAGCAAAAGCTAAGAGAATTCAGCACCACCAAACCAGCTTTACAACAAATGCTAAAGGAACTTCTCTAGGCAGGAAACACAAGAGAAGGAAAAGACCTACAATAATAAACCCAAAACAATTAAGAAAATCGTAATAGGAACATATATATCGATAATTACCTTAAATGTAAATGGATTAAATGCTCCAACCAAAAGACATAGATTGGCTGAATGGACACAAAAACAAGACCTGTATATATGCTGTCTACAAGAGACCCACTTCAGACCTAGGGACACATACAGACTGAAAGTGGGGGGATGGAAAAAGATATTCCATACAAATGGAAACCAAAAGAAAGCTGGAGTAGCAATTCTCATATCAGACAAAATAGACTTTAAAACAAAGACTATTACAAGAGACAAAGAAGGACACTACATAATGATCAAGGGATCAATCCATGAAGAAGATATAACAATTTTAAATATTTATGCACCCAACAGAGGAGAACCTCAATACATAAGGCAAATGCTAACAGCCATAAAAGGGGAAATCGACAGTAACACAATCATAGCAGGGGACTTTAACACCCCACTTTCACCAACGGACAGATCATGCAAAATGAAAATAAATAAGGAAACACAGCTTTAAATGATACATTAAACAAGATGGACTTAATTGATATTTATAGGACATTCCATCCCAAAACAACAGAATACACATTCTTCTCAAGTGCTCATGGAACATTCTCCAGGATAGATCATATCTTGGGTCACAAATCAAGCCTTGGTAAATTTAAGAAAATTGAAATCGTATCAAGTATCTTTTCCGACCACAATGCTATCAGACTAGATATCAATTACAGGAAAAAATCTGTAAGAAATACAAACACATGGAGGCTAAACAACACACTACTTAATAACCAAGAGATCACTGAAGAAATCCAAGAAGAAATCAAAAAATACATAGAAACAAATGACAATGAAAACACGACGACACAAAAGCTGTGGGATGCAGCAAAAGCAGTTCTAAGAGGGAAGTTTATAGCAATACAATCCTACCTTAAGAAACAAGAAACATCTCAAATAAACAACCTAACCTTACACCTAAAGCAGTTAGAGAAAGAAGAACAAAAAACCCCAAAGATAGCAGAAGGAAAGAAATCATAAAGATCAGATCAGAAATAAATGAAAAAGAAATGAAGGAAACGATAGCAAAGATCAATAAAACTAAAAGCTGGTTCTTTGAGAAGGTAAACAAAATTGATAAACCATTAGCCAGACTTATCAAGAAAAAAAGGGAGGAGACTCAAATCAATAGAATTAGAAATGAAAAAGGAGAAGTAACAACTGACACTGCAGAAATACAAAGGATCATGAGAGGTTACTACAAGCAACTCTATGCCAATAAAATGGACAACCTGGAAGAAATGGACAAATTCTTAGAAATACACAACCTTCCGAGACTGAACCAGGTGTCCAGGCAACCTAAGTGTCCATCAACAGATGAATGGATAAAGAAGATGTAACACATATATACAATGGAATATTACTCAGCCATAAATGAAACAAAACTGAGTTATTTGTAGAGAGGTGGATGGACCTAGAGACTGTCATACAGAGTGAAGTAAGTCAGAAAGAAAAAAACAAATACCGTATGCTAACACACATATATGGAATCTAAAAAAAAAAAAAAAAGGTCATGAAGAACCTAGGGGTGGGACACGAATAAAGCCACAGACCTACTAGAGAATGGACTTGAGGACACAGTGAAGGGGAAGGGTAAGCTGGGACAAAGTGAGAGAGTGGCATGGACATATATACACTACCAAATGTAAAACTGATAGCTAGTGGGAAGCAGCCGCATAGCACAGGGAGATCAGCTCGGTGCTTTGTGACCACCTAGAGGGGTGGGATAGGGAGGGTGGGAGGGAGGGAGATGCAAGTGGGAAGAAATATGGGGACATATGTATATGTATAACTGATTCACTTTGTTATAAAGCAGAAACTAACACACCATTGTAAAGCAATTATACTCCAATAAAGATGTTAAAAAAAAAAAGGGAAATCACATCTGAGTGAAACCCCCTTAATATAAATAGTTATTTTCTTTTTCTTTCATGGTATTGAATGTACAAATTATCTTATATGTACATTATAGTTTTATATGCACAAAATATTTCATTATAAAATAATGGTGCACAATGTATTCTTATTTCTTAGTGGTTAGGCTTTGAGTGTATCTTCTTTAACGTTGATGTGATTATTTTCAGATAGATGTCATAATTAAAATATTTTACAGTAATTTTTATATTTCTGTATTTTTATCAGAATAAGAGTTGAAACTTAATCAAATAATTTTTAGTAATCAATTGGAATAATTATTTTTGACCTATTATATGATTTAGATTCCAAGTTAATACATCATATTTGCAATACTTTTTGGGGTACATTAGTCTCTTGATGCACTGTTGGATTTATTTAGTAGCATTTTATTTTGAATACTCACAAATCTCTTGGATTCATAGTTTCCTTTTATGTGCCATCTTTGTGATATTTTGAAATCAGTTGTATACTTGCTTCATGAAATGAATTAAATGGCTTTACATCTTTAAAAAAAAAAAAAAAAGAAATGCAGAATCACAGACCTACTTAGTCAGAATCTCTCTATTAGTCATATGCACATTAAAGTTTGAGGGGAATTGGTCCATAACAGTTTCTTTTGGCCATTGAGACAATTCTTGTTTTGCTGGCTGAATGAGAGGAGAGTATGCTGAGGTCAGGAGGATCTGCTTAGCTAAATTTCCTCATTGGTTTACTGCATTTTGAAAAAGGCACTTAAAAAATGCCTCTGCACATCTCTGCTGTCATTCCAGAAAATCCTCATGTACCGTAAGACCCCTTTTTACAATAAAACTTTGACCTCTATGAGGCTTCTCTTCTGTTTCCTTCACTAAGTCAACTCAAACAAAAAAGAATAAAAGAAAACTGTAATTCAAGAAATCGAAAGTGTTCCAACCCAGGTACTTAATTTTATAAAATGTCAGCTTTGATAAAATAAAATAAAATAAAATAATAAAATAAAAAGGAAATTTCAATCCAGTTTATGAACTCAAAGTTGCTTAGGACCCTGCAGAATTTAATAGTTTCTCAGTGAACCATTTTGTTTGTTACTATTGAAATGTAAGCATTAAAGCAATGTAAAACTAACTAAACCTTTACAAAAAAAGAAAGAAAAAAGGCTCCCTTCTTGTCTTACCAACACTGCTATTATCACATAGTGTGTTTCACATGATAAGCTATTCATTAAAGCATCACCTACTGTTTTTTTCTTCCTCAGAACCAGCTAGAACATGATCTATCTCTGCATGAAGACATTGGACCTCTGACCTTTTCTGTAGCTATTCCAGGCAAGTATAATAAACAGAGTTCACTAGGTTTCTGTAAATCTCTGATTATGCTTACTGTGGAATCCAAGTGTTCATCTCAGGCAGAAAAATTAAGGTTGATTTTCAAATATTATGTACAAACTCTAGCTACTAAGCATTCCATAATGAGCACTTTGACAGTTTAAAGCAAATTATGGTTCCCGCTAGGCAAGGATGACATGCTCTGCAGTCAAAGAAAGATGGTATGTTGTTAATGGAGAATATTCACCAAGAATTTAAGATAAATCCAGAGAGCTCTCCTCATTGTAATTTGGGGGAGAAAACCCGACTGCACGTCATTGCTGGGACTTTATGTCAGTTTTAAACTCTCCTTTTCTGGTTTTCAAATCGTACCTTATTGAAGAAGGCTAATGAATCACCACCCAGTATCAAGAGGTGGTTGTCCAGGGACATGACAATTGTGGGAAAATGGTTACCTTCCACAGGAACATCACTGACAGAACAGTTCAACACACCCAACTATTGCCACAGATTAATGCAAGGTTTGATAAAAATGAGGAATGAACTTTTATTTTCACCCAAGCCCAAAATCGAATCAGAATTGCACTGATCACATATGTCAAAGAAGCAAGATGTTACCAACTCATGATAAGCAAATTATTCACTTTGTTTGTTTAATTATGAAGCAATACACCTATTCTAGAAAAGTTTAGAGATATAGAGAAGCATAAAGAAGATATAAAAATCATCATTATTCCTACCACACAGAGATAACCATGATTAATTATGGCCTGTATTATTTGAGAATATATACACACATATACACAGATAAATAAATATATATGACATGAAAATATATGATAAATAAAAGACTATATACAGTTATAGTATGTCTGTATACATATATGCATGTATATTATTAATTTATTTGTCCATGTGAGGTTTAAACATGTCTTATGTGTGGATGTATGTATGTGTGTACACAAGCACATATATGTGTATGTAGGTGTATATATATTCTCTGTATGACTGTGTATATATAATTTTTATAAGTTGTTTTTTAAGTTATATACCACAAATACACACACACACACACACACACACACTTTTCCATGTCAAAAGATCAATATCACTTCAAGTGATATTCCATTCCATGAATTTTACTATCATTGGTTTCACTATTGTTGGACATTTAGGTTGTTTCTAAGTTTTTTATTATCATAGATAACATTGTAAGGAAAATCATTTGTATAACTGATTACTTCCTTAAAAATAATGGAATTATTGGGTCACGGAATATGTTTTTTTCCTGCCTTATGAAATATATTACTACATTATCCTCCTGAAAGTTTGTATTAATTTACCTTGCTCCTGACAATGTATTAGAGTAAATGTTTTATCCTAAACCAAAATAGATGTTATCATTAAAAATTGTTAATTTGATAAACCAAAAACCAATATATTCTTAACAAAGAAATTTGAACTTTTTTTCATATGCTTTCTTCTACTCTTCTATTATTGTATTTATTTTGTCATTATTTGGTTATAAGTCTTCTTTATACATTAAAGAAATTACTCACGATACATTACACATGTAATAAATACTTCTCCATTTTGTCGTTTGTCTTTCATTTTGTGGTAGGACTTCTGTGTTGTGTTTTGCAAATCTGAAAAACAATTAAACTTTATATGGTCAAATATATCAATCTATTAATTTGTGCATCCCTTTTTTATTCTGGAACTGGTTCCTCACTATGATAACTATTGTTATTTTTTAGTATATTCCAATAGTTTGTAGTGAGATTCCCCCACTCATTTTCTTTCATCTTCAGAATTTCAAAGCTTTTATTACCCGATTATTTTTCAAATAATGTTTAGAACATTTTCCCAAATGGACACAAAGTGTTTCTAATTTGAATTCAATGACATTAAATTAGGATGATTTGATAACATGGTCTTCCTGTGCAAAACCATAGACTTCTCTTCCATTTATTTAATTTTCAATCTCTCAATAAAAGTACATAGTTTTCTTCATAAGGGCCTTGCACCTTTTTTTTTTTAATTAATTTATTTTTGGCTGTGTTGGGTCTTTGTTGCCGCGCAGGCTTTCTCTAGTTGCTGTGAGCAGGGGCTACTCTTCGCTGCGGTGCATGGGCTTCTCATTGCAGTGGCTTCTCTTGTTGCAGAGCACGGGCTCTAGGCATGTGGGCTTCAGTAGTTGTGGCTCACGGGCTCAGTAGTTGTGGCACATGGGCTCAGTAGTTGTGCTCCCTGGCATGTAGGATCTTCCCGGACCAGGGCACGAACCTGGGCCCCCTGAACTGGCAGGCAGATTCTTAACCCCTGCGCCACCAGGGAAGTCTGGGCCATGCACACTTGATTAGTTTTTATCCCTAGGTATATTATATACTTATGTTAACTAATATTAATTTGTTTCTTTTTTTTATTTGAAATACAGGATGACTATTTTTGGAAATAAATTTTTTAATATGTCACATACAAAACTCTCATTTTTAGGTATTATTGTTTAATGCTTGATTTACCTAGATTTTCTAGTGACACTATAAGTATAATTTTCAAGGGATTTATAATTAAACATGCCAAAAATATAACTCTTAAGATCCATGCAACCTAATGAAAGAGTATTTAACCTAATTAGTTTCTGATAAATTCAAACATGTCAGTGCTTTCTCTTCATCTAGGCTTAAACTCACCCAACTCATGTTTTGCTCCTTCCTTCACTATACTGTTGAGAGAGTCCCATATGACATCAAATAAAGGGGCAGCCCCTGTTCTAAGACATCTGTAGAGGGGCAGCCCCTATTCCGAGACATCTGTTCTCTGCTGACACCTTTTGAAACACCCATTCCCCATTCATTGGTGTTCTGGTTATTGCTTAAATGTTCCATGTTCCCTTTGTCCTTAATCGTATGGTGTATGCTGCAAATCTGTGTGTACATTCCAACATGATAAATTTGGGATGCCTTTGGTCTCTCTGTCTCTCTCTCTTGTTCTTTCCCTCCCACCCCACTTAACCTCACCCCACCCTTCCCTCAATTTCTGTACCTGCACAGGGACATGGAAAAGGATGCCCTATTCTCTGTGGCTGACTGTCATCAGACACTTTTATCTCCGGTACCCCACCCAGCCATCCACACTGATACCCTGATACTTTTGTCTCATGGGGCAAATCTGTAAGGCCAGTGCCATCATGTACAATTGGGCAAGTTTGATTTCATAATCAATATCTATAAATTTGTATTTAGGGAGCATTAATTTAATTGCATGAAATGATTTATGATCATGAAAATGACTATAAAATAATTTTTCAAATAAAATGTGATTTTAAAAAAAGTTTCTTATTATGGAGAACTAGCTTTTAAAGGACTATGTTCTGAAAGACTGGTAGTTAATTTTTGTTCAAATACTCAAAAATGTGATTACTGATATTTTATTTAGACCCACTAATAACATATAAACATTTTTTTTACTTTTGGTTGTAAAGACAAGATCTTATAGATCAGAAGGGTATTAACATCCTCCCCCCAACTTTTTTTTGTAAAAGTGAATAATCTTTTCATTTGTAAATCACCATGTTAGGTGCTAATCAATTACTATGAGTATTAATAATCATGAGAACACTGTTAATAAACTGTAATGGTAAAAAGAGCTGACCCCCTATTCTTGAGCACTTAGATGGATATATACTCCTACATGCTTTCTATAGTTGACTTAATATTTGTTGCAAACTTATGGATTTGCTTGTGTTATATGCAGCGAACAAACTCTGACATAGAAAAGTTAAGGAGTTTGCCAAAGGCACGCACTTTGAGAGAGGCAGACCATGGATTTATCATCATAATAAGTCATTGTCTCTGCCCTGAGATTTTTCAGCTAATCAAGCACAGCCTCTGGAATAAGACTGGTTAGGTTCAAATCCCAACTCTGCTACTTCCTAATTGTGTGATCTCAAAGAAGTTACTTAACCTCTCTCTGCCTCAGTTTTACCTTCTTTAAAATGCAAGTAATAGTTTCAACTCCCAGGTTTGATTCAGGATTAAATTAGTTAACACATATGAAGTACTTACTGGTGCATAGTTAGCATTCAGTAAATGTTAGCTATTGAAAATCCAATTATATAACTGAACGTATAACTATATAATAATTACACAAATTACTATTATTAGCATATAATTACATTTATTGATATTGCTGCTAGTTCAACAATTTCATTATACTAGTTTCAGTCGTTTTCCCTGTGTGATGAAATATTTACTGATACTTTCTCTTACAATTCATTTTAATTCTGTAAGATAGATGTTAATCATGGCACACATAGAAGTCACAACAGGGTCCAGCTGTATGCTAGGAACGTGAAGAATTTTTAAATAGAGCTTTACAATTTACGACGCACTTTCACATCATTGCAGCCATTTACCTATATATTCCCACAAGAAAATGTTGCAGTAAAATGCTTCATGAATGTGTTCATTTAAAGCGAAAATGTGCTTGAGACTTTGGGGCTTGAGAATTGCCTTTTATTTATTGGTCCAATAAAAAATATCATATTATCTACTTCATCTACTTTTTCTGCAAGGTACAATATTGTTATGAATATATTCTGCATACATTTATGGATTTTATCTTTATCAAACTCAATTTAAATAGCAATTTAATCCAAGAAATCTGGTTCAAATGGGAAAAAATAACATGTGATCTTTTTATATTTCTAAAAATCTGCTTTGTTTTATTTAGAAATGGTATTGTGGCAATTTTTAAATCTATGCTATTTCTTTGAGACAATTCTGTCTAGGTTTTGGTACAGGTACTTTAAAGAATTTATTTTACTAAGATGTTTTCTTTGTTTATATCTCACTATTTCTAATAGCTTCTTACTTCTTATGTCTAAATGATCCTTTTTCCTTACTGTCAAGTGCTGGTCCAGTTTCAACTTTGATGTTGTTTTGGTCGATGCAAATAGTCTTCACATTAGACAATCTGGATTAAGCTCCTCATTTCTGCTTAAGGAATAGCTCTTAATATGATTAAAATACTAAGTCACTCTTTTGGTAGGATGCTAATTACAATTGATACATAAAATTTTGTTCTTATCTCTGCAGCTGCACTGAGCCCTTATTATATGATAGGAGTTTTAACGTGACAACATGAGATTCAGTCAAGTTTTGTCAAGGGTGGTCAGGACCTCATTAAGGGCGGAGTTTCCGAGTCAGATGCCAACAGGTGCTAGTCAGCAAACTTAAATTTGAGTGAAGTCTGTTTGTTACAAGACCAATAGCGGGTGAGGAAGATCTCAGGGATCAGGAGAATGAATACTAAATTGGAAGGACAGCTGCTATGAAGCCCACCTACTTGCTGCCAAGTAACAATGTGTGTTCACTGTTACCAGCTCTTAAGAATTTTTTTTTCCTAGAAATTTAGATTTTTTAAAACGTGAAATCTCTCAATTTTTAAATGTTTGTAATCAATTCAATATTTTTTGAGTTACTGTGGTTTACAAATGTGCCATTGTTGTGCCCGTATCTGGCACAGAGGCATCTAGTAAGTAAATTTTGTTTGGAGGCAATCTCATTTATAAGGTAGAGTTACAGCATAGGGTCTAGCAAAAGTTCCACGTGTTTGTAACTGAAAACCTCCTCTGCTTACAGGTTCTCCTCCCCTTACATCAAATAACACCAAATTCTCTGAAGATTTCATACAGGAAAATAAATGTATTTTTAAAACTGTGTGTGTTTATGATTTCAAACTTATTTTCTTTTATGACTCCCTCTAAACACAATTTCCTAATGAGAACCAACACCCTTAAAGATTTTTCTTGCTATGTGTGTGTCTTCTTATCCATATTAAACATTTTATTTAGTTCAGAAAATAAGGCATCAATCCTTTTTACTGGCTTTACCTCTTACTGTTTTCAGATGTATACCCAGATCAAAGACAAATTAAAAGACTTTAGGTTGAAAATGCAACATGCCAGACACATAATCAAGGACTTCACTCAGACATATGTCAGCCATAGTGAGAAGTCCGCAAACAACTAGACCACAGGTTCAAAACTAGAGTTGTTCACAGCTCTTTCAACTAGTGCACAGAAGTTTAGCTTGCAATTACCATACATAACATCCTGAGGATGGGTCTAGTGACAAAGCCACAGGGCAACCTGGGTGACTTTCAGATTACTATATTTTCTTTTAGACCTTACAGGCCTAGAGTCCTGAGTGAATTTGCTTGGGCAGTTTAGCTCATTTGTCTCCCACTCTTTTCCTATCAATTCTCCAGCTTTTGAAAACATCCTTTCACCCTTTCTGCACCTCCCTTTCCTGGCTTTCTTTCTGGTCTGGGTTTTGCTTAGGTTATTTCATCTCTATGTAGTAACATAATTTTTTTCAAAGCCTAAACTCTCCCTTATTTGAGAAAAGCTTTCAGTATGTTGTTAGCTCACTGTTTCGTATACCATAAAAAAATGACTGATACTGTGGGAACATTCCAATCATTATTGCTGTTACCAGATTTTCCATAGTTATTCAATATCTTAAGCTTGAAATTATTCATTTTCCCTCGGCGTACATTTTTTGGACTGAAGTAAAAAGATTTTACATAAATATTTACTTTGTCCATTAAATTAGCAGTCATTTATAAAGGAAATAAAGCCAATGAAAGCCTAGCTTTCCATTTCTCACAACACAACTAATATTTCAGATTTTCTTTCTCATTTTAGACAATTAATAAAGCCTTGTATTCATCTAGCACTTTCAAAGATATTCCTCGCCATGACCTTACTTATATTCTCCAACTATTGTAGGCAGAACAAGAAATATCACCACCACTCTTCTGAAAGGAAACTGAGGAACAATAGATGGGAGGTGCTGCATTAGAAGAAACCGTGAATGTTACCAGATGAACAGGCAACCAGTCACAAACATGGTCAAGGTATCTGGATGCTAAAACAACCTGGGGAAAATTCACAAATCCCATTGAATGGGGTGGCAGTAGCAACTTAACAGTGGTAATAGCTTCATGATACTGAATTTGTTTTTAGTTACTAGGCCACAGAGATGATTCTCTACTAACTTCTCAGGTCTGTTTCATTATCCTTTAGAATTAGCATGCTCCCCCTTTTCCCTCTTAGATACTGTGGTTCACTCTTCCCAAAATGGAACAGCCATACTTTTACCTTATATTTCTTATTTTCTTTTTTGGATTAAGAGCTATGTCTACCATATTCAATTCAAAGTCCTCCATTTTCTACCAAATATGTAAAGATATTTGGCACCACCATATGTTCCCATTTCAGTTCGTTTGTTTGCTCATGTAACTGTTCATAAAAATTCCTGTAGATAATTATAAGACAGGAATGATTTGAGTCACAGGAATAAAAAATATGAGTAATACCCATTCCATAACTTTAAAAGTTACCAGTTCTAGGGATTCAGACATGTCAGTAGTTGATTACAATACAAAGTTAGCCAATACTTGATTGCAATACAAAGTCAGCATCCAAAAAAATATTAACCAGGTGCAATGGGAATAAAGGAAGGAGAATTATCTGTGCCTTGAAAAAAAAATGACAAAAGTTTTACAAAGCAATGAATTCCCTTTGGGTTTTCTAGGATGAATAGGGGCTAGAAGCCTGAGAGAAAGACCTTTCTGACAAAGAGAACCACATGGCAAAAGAATATGTTTGAAAGAACATGCCCTACTTGGGTAATGATGAGAATGGACTAGGGCATAAGGAAGTGAGGTGCAAGCTAAGGCTGGAATTTAATGTCATGCTAAGACATTTACACTTTCTCCTAAGGACAATGGGTAGCCTTCGGAGGCTACTAAGAAAAAAGAGAGGAATGAGCAATTTTGTGCTATGGAGTATAGGTAACTTGTGGCAGCATAAAGGATAAAAGGAGAAAGCAACCAAGGATGCCACTTAGGAAGATGTTGTAAGAGGTCACACCAGTCCTTCACAGCTTGAATTACAAGGTCAATCAGTGTAATCATTCCCTTGCTTACAATCCCAACTCCTTGGCCTCTCTTGCTGCTTTATTGTACTCTCTGACAAATCACAACAGTAGGTCAATACAACTCTCTCCCTGCTCTATGCCTGCCCATGGCTGGAGGAAAACACAAACCTGCAACTTATTCTTGCCTTAAATTCTAAACAAGATCCTTAATGTTGTCAGACACACATGCTATGCTTTTCTCATCTCACTCTCCTAGTTTATTGCATCCTTCTCTCTACCCCAAACTCTAGCACTTCCCCCAAATCCTATGTCCAGGGGATTACCAGACTTCCCACTCCATTGAGAAAGCTGAAGCAGTGAGAAGAGAATTCTCACAAACTCCAAATACCACATCTACCCACCTACCAGCAACTGAAACCATCTAGCTCTGTTACTAATAATTTATGCGTGTGATATAGATTCATATGTAGAAAGATAGAGCAATCTGGCTATGGATGGATCTAGACAGAGCTCATAGTTATAGATATAACTGGTGTTCCTAACTAAAGTCAACTCCTCCATTTGTATACTAGATCCAGTTCTTTCCCACTCCAACATATACCATCAATTTTTTCCTACAAACATCATTTTATCCCTCTCTACATAGTTCCATTATCCTATAAACATGCTGTTATTTTTTTCCATCTTAATCTCTCTAAACCCTATTTCCCTTTTCAATTATTAATCTAAACCTGTGCTCCTCTTTATAGGAAATTTCCTATAAGTGCTCAAACTTTCTCTCACCAGTTTCTCTATGCCCATCCTCTCTGAAGCCCATTAGGAACACCATAAACACTGCTTTGTCAAGGTCATGAATTATCTCCACATTGCCATTTGCATTGCCTAGTTCTCAGTTTCTAGCATGCTTTATCTGAAAGCACTTTCCCCACTCACCTTCCAGACACCCACTCCCTTGATTTTCCTCCGACTTCACTATTTCCTTCTTCCCAGAGTCTCCTACTAGTTTTTCTTCCTCTCTTCACCTTCATAATGCTTGGTGCCAAAGGACTTGCTCATAGAATTGATTCTCTTTTTGGCCTATACTCACTCCCTTGAAGACCTCATTCAGGCTCATGGCTTTAAATATCACCTGTAAGTGGATGTTCCTTCTAAAACAGTCCTTCTAAAATTGAGATTCTACATTTCAGAGATTTAATTCCGGTCTTCTGCACCTACAGACATTTATATAAATAAAAGTTGGAGGCAGTTTGACATGAATATAAACTCAAATGCCTATTAATGATCTAAATACTTACTAAGTAACCCTTCTTAAACCAGATTTTCACATCAAAGCTGTTATCCTATGTTTTTCTCTCCTCCAGATTCTAGTCAAAAGGAGAGAGAGGTAGGAAAAATAAAGGGTTAACTTCCATGAAGAGAAAACAATTCCTTTCATATGATCCACTTTTTTCTCCCTTCCCAAAAGACTTCTACAGGAAATGGAGTCAGAGTTCTACAGAAACCAACTTAGAAAAAAAAGAACCATTCTCACAAGATACTCATCTGCTGACAATCAGGGAAAAAAAAAAAAATAGAATTAATTGATTGGTTGAGAATTCTTTGGTGAAACATTTATAAAGCATGAGAAATTTGCATAGTTGCTATTTAAACAGGCTAGATAATAACACTTTCTAAGAAAATAAATGGGGAAGAAAAAGCCTTTTTAACCGTACGGCTGCATATATTTATATAATCTCCAAACTGCAAATCAACTATGAATTACTCATTATTTCAGTATCTATATATTCCAACAGATATTTGCTATTGCCAAGATGTCTTTTTCATACAGTTGAAGTTCAACTGTATTTGTATTTCATGCAGTTTTGCTGTCCACATTGATACCCATTGAAAAGTGATGACTATTTAGAAATTTTAAAGAATTTTTTTTCTAATTTGGCTGACCAAGTTAACAGATGTCTCATATAAGACTTTTTATACTAATTCTTCCTGATGTTAGCAACATTTCAAGATAAAGACAAAATTACCCTCTGCCACCTCTCAGCTTGACAGAGCTGCTAATCCCTTTTTACTCAGTTTCTACATTTGAGGATTTTTAGATCTTCGTAACCTACTCTGTTTCCTTGTTGGGAAATGCCTGATCTGTTGTCAATTTTAAGTAACTAAGTCATAAATTTTTGACTTGATCCACACTTTAATGGAGAAGAGTCAAACAGTTCGAAACTTAAGCTGCTGACCTTGGTATTAAGTGTAATTTCCAATAAATGAACTCTGGGCATATGTATGAAGAGAGAGAGGCTTCTTGATGATTTAGGTGTTGTACTCCCAGTCTGTAGACGGTAAGACATAATAAGGTCTTTTTGCCCCCTTTTTATTCCCATTTATTCCCATTTTCTGCTCTCCTTGTATTAATTTCACTAATACAACTGATCAAAAGGTTTATATGACAAGGTTACCATTTCCTTGGGGATATTTACCAACAGCTGACATCAAGGCCTCACAATAGGAAAGAGGTGAAAATTGTTTGCTAAAATGAAATATTAGGGCTATAAAACATTTTAATTGTACACACTTAAGAATTCCTACTCAGAATTATCTGAAGGCTCCTGCCTCTCTTGAATCCAAGTCTGCTCAGCTTTCACACGATTCCTTCATTCCCTTAAGGTCATGTTTCAACAGTAACAAACTAAAAGATAAGCTGTTAAATACTTGAACAACGAAGTTTTAATTTGGACATAGTGCCAAGTTACTAATTTCTCACCCTTATCCCCACTTAATTGACTGACGGAGCCTAAACGGACTAGTGGATCCAATCTCAATTAAACATTACTTGGGGTAGGAAAGTAATGCCCATGTTTTCAATATAGCAAGCCAATAGTGTAGGAAATTATTCTGGCCTAATCCTGCAGTTTTCAACCATGGAACTCAAAGAGGACCCAGCCTTCCATACTGGAGAAATAATTAGCTTCTTGGAAGGTTGTCCATGATTTTTTCAGAAGTTTTGAACAAAACCAAACAAGATAAAACAAAATACAAACAAACACTAGATGATTCGTAAATACAAGCAAACCCATAAAGCAATGTCCCCAGGGTTAGGAAGGAAAGGTGTAAGCAAATCCTAGAAGAGGTGTTCCAGTGGATCTGGCCATGTCAAGGCCCTCTGCTAAGACATTCTCAGTACAGGTTCCTGGGGGATTCCACCCTGACCAGCGTGAGATTTTGCCCAGACTTAAACTTTGACCTCAACCATTTTGATAGAAACTTCTTCATGGAGGGGGCAATTAAATTTACTAAGATTAGGAAAGATGAAGAAGCTGACCTGAAATTAAAGGGAGTGGAGCATAGTTGACAGCAGAGCCTCTGGAGTTGGACTGCTGGGTAAAGACATCCAATTTTTCTGAAGATTAAATGAGATCTAGTCTATAAAGCATATATCACAGTGCCTGGCATATACTACACCATCAGTCAATATTATTAATATCATTATTATTGAGCCAAGACTAAACGAATATTTGAGCTTTAATTCTATAACGATCAAATCTATCCTTTAACCATGGGCATAGAAATGTTAAATAAGACAGTTTTGACCTCAAAAAAAGACAAGAGTAAACACACAATTATCATGCAACAAGTTAATTGCTATGCTAGAGGTTAGCACAGAATCTTCTGGGAGCATAAGGGTATAGGGGATTTTTTTCCTGGAAAAAATAATTATGCCCCAAATACAGTATTACATTCTGTGAATAGACATCAAAAATGTGGCTCTGCCCGTTAAGGACATGGTAGAGTTTAGGTCAACTGAAGTCTCAACTCAGGCTTTGTAGTTTCAAGGTCACTGGTGTTTGCATAACATGTGACTAAATCACACTCACCCCCTTTGGTTCTTCCAATCTCCCTCCAATCATTGATTTCGTTGTTTCTCTTTAAATCCTAACAGTCTTAAAACAGTGTCCTATGGAGAAAAATATTTTAAAAATCAGTAATTTAAATAAAAGTAGTTATATGAACTCCACATTTCTCAAAAGAATCTCCTTCATGTACACATGAATTATAGTTAAAATGTGGCCCCAGTAGCATCTGGAAGGAAATTCCAGTGTGGCATATAATTTACTCTCTGGCTCTAAGATTATTTTCTCTATATTTCTGATATCTTTAATATATTAACTGTAATTAAATTCTTATGAATGTGGAGTAGGTAAAAACACCTTGGTGCCTCTCAAAACTGCATTTGATGCATAATGTGAAAAATACATCCCCTCAACACCTGCTGAGTTCCAACTATAAAATAAAACTGGTAGTAGCAATTTTAGATTAGCATTCAACAATTACCTTACATTTATTAGTTCTTTTAAATGTTTTATTGGAATTGAAACAACCAATATTTGCTCATGTTTCATTAAATCCCATTTTCAATGTTCGGCTCAAACCTAGTGATAAAGGAGGGTCCTTTGAGCTTAGTGGTAATATCATCTAAGCCCGAAAATAACAGAAAAGACTTCAGAGTCAACATCTCTTTGGTCTCAGGTAACAAGAATACCTGAATAATTACTCAAAATTATAATACTAATAAAACATGAATAAAGAACCACTTACAGTTCATCCGGTATGAATTATTTTAAGCATGTTTAATAAAAGAAAGCTTTAAAAGAGCATTAGCAGAATTTATTTAATTGCAATGTGTGCAGGGCAGTGTTATATTATGTACCTGTGGCTTTTCAGAATCACACACAGTCTTGTGTTTAATGTGTATAATCAAACAAGAAAATAATAAAACTGGAAACTATTCTTCAATGGTAAATTTTTGCCCACTGAGCTGTCAATTGTGGATGGATTCATGATTGATCAGAATAATACACAATGGCACAGTGTAATTCTTTAGTGTGATGTTGTAAAATGGAGTATTGCTTCTGTTATTTTATCCAGTTTGCTTTTATATGACAGGGTTTATTGTGCGTTATGTTGTAGCTCATTCCTCTGTTCACAATGCCTACTGATGTGTAATTATGACTTGTCTGAACTGTAAGAAGGAGAAGAAAGTGAAAGGAAATCTGCAAGCACACTTGATTTATGAGTCCTGATACTATATTACAGTCCTAATCTGCCTGCTTAACTTAGCTTCGGGCTAACTTACTGTATAACATGCTTATGATTAGCACTGTAGCAAGTTGTGGAAGATTTACTCTGAAGGAGCTACTAGACTTTTTTTTTTTTAATGATTTAGCCATTATTTCAGTTACAGGTAAGGCAATAAATTATTTCTTTTATAAAGACCTCATGTCAAGGAATAACCATTATGAAGGCATTTTTATGTGGTAACAAAGAGCAGTGTGGGGAATGTTTTTTCTGCGTTAAATATCTTAAAGTTATTGGTTATGTTTTATGATAAAACCGGGCATATTCCTTTTCTTCTTGTTTTTTCATATACAGTAGCTTTTGCCTGGTGCTATAATTGCACTATGAGAATATCTATTTTGATCCAGGGCATCTGATTTTTTTTTGCAAGAGTAGCCAAAAATAGAAATTACTATGGATGAGCAAATGAAAGCAAACCCATAAAGTAATGACCTTAGTGTCAGCAAGGAAAGATGTAAGCAAATTTGCCTTTTTTAATCACCATTCGCAAAGACAGATACAGCTGGAGTTAAGCATCACAGTACCGTTATTGAATCCCAGCATATTCAATTCACATGCTTTTAGTAAATTAAAGTTATAAATTACCCTTTGTTTCCTCAGCCAATCTAAATCACCAATAAGAAAAATACTCTTCTCTAAAGCTTATTTGTGACCAGGTTTTGTTAAATATCTAGCAGAAAAAAAAACTCGAAAAATCATCTGTAGCTCATACTTTGGTATGAAATAAACAGCTTTGATTGAGCATAAGGACATGCAAGCATCTCTGAGTCATTACAGAAATATCTTTAAACAATATCCATGAGATGGATATTCCATAATCTTTAAAAATCCTGTCATTTATATCATCTTATTTTTAATTGTCTTTTGTTCAGCTTGGATTCTATTTCCCTATTTTCTATTCCTCCTGAATATTGCTTCTATAATCAGCAAAACATGGGTTTTAAGATCCAATGAACTGAAATATAAATTATTAACTGATTACTTCATGATAAAAAACAAAGTTCCAAAAGAGTAGCATAGAATTGAACTCATGGTGGACAACAGAAGGGCTGTGATTGTGAACACAAGTATCCTTAAGCTTATACAACTTTGGAAAAGTTAGTCAGAACAATGATCTTTTGTAATGAACAATACACCCTATTAAATTCTGGATTTGCAAGAAATGCTTTGCAATATTTTTGGTCATTCCATGCTGAATAATTAGTTCATTTTCTATTTCTCGGCACAAAATGTCAGCCTTATTTTGGACTTCTTGAGGTGAATTCATACTAAGAACCCTTCAAGTGCCATAATATCATTTAGTAAATTTGTGACTGAAGAGGGGGATTTTTCTCATTTGGGCGTCATTGCAGATAACGTCTGCCAGAATGTGCAGATGATATTTACTGAACTAAAGGTCTAACTAGTGGGAGATAGCCCTAAATATGTACTTCCTCTACCAATTATCAAATTAAACTTGATTCTTAGCCATTTGAATGAATCGTAGCTGGAAACCAAAACGGTTTAGATGCACTTTGGATTCACGTCGACTTCTTTTAATTTGGTACTTGTGAACTGTTTCTTTAATGGTTTAACTATCAGTGGAAAATGAGAGATGGAGCTGCATTCTATTAGAATGAGCCCATAAACCATGTACTGTTCTCGCTACACCAAATATTTCAAGGCTGGAATAGCTCACCCTCAGAATAGACAACAAATCTCCTCTATGCAACCATCCTAATCAGTAAGAACATCATTCTCTTGAATGGATGGGTCTAAAAGAGTAGTTATCAGTTTTCTGATGATAAAAATCATGAACTAAAAATAAAAGTAAAATTACCCGGGGTAGGAACTGTTGGTTAGCGTATTTTCAATGACAATCTCTCCTCTATTACATCCAAAGAAACTACACACAGTCTCAACTGACCATATATTTAACTACAACTCAAGGCATACCTTATTAATTCACCTGAAATGGTGATATATTTATTTAAAACTCTGAAACATATATTTTACCGCCTTTCACGAGTTAAGGTCTCTTACCAATTGTAGTCTCTGTACTCAAGAGCTTGGGTCTGATTCTCCAGTCTTCACTCAGGCAAACTTCCCATGGCCATCAGTGCTTAGCACAATCAGGTTGTCATAACACTGCTTAGGAGGCTGTCCTTGGTGAAAACTCATACAATGTGCACATTTGCAATAGTCCTTATACCAGTAGGCAAAAACAACTTCATGAAGTGAAAAATTTGATAATTTACCCAAGTTTTTCTTCCAGAGAATAATTAAAATAACCTTAGTTTTCTTCTAGTCAGATTTCTAAACAGACAAATTTGAAATAACAAGAAGATAGCAAGGCATCTTTGGCTGATAATCACATTATACAGTAATAAATGAATCACCAACCTTAGAAAAGTCATCTTACCCAGCTGCTTCATTAGCAAGCATTGCTATTTTCTCTCCAAAAGGGCCTTGGACCAGATATCAGAAAATCTGGATTCAGTTCCCTTCTCCATTACATATTTCTGAATCTTTGACATGTCATTTCACATATATTTATCTTTTAATATGTATTAATAATTGCCTTAAACACAGGATTTAGTGAAAATTAAAAGCAAAAAAGTAGAAGAATTTTATAAACTGAGATCCATATATATATAAACATATCCATATATATTATATATGTAAATAAGTTATATATGTGTGTATTATCACCATCATCACCATGATCATCTCATTGGACTTTCCATCTCAAATTGCTCCCCTTAAATGATGTTGCCATCACAGCAGCCACTCAGTTTCCCAGACCCTAACCTAATCATCTCTGGTCACAGCATGTACACAGTAATCTTACTTATAGGCTTCAGAGCCTCTCACTAAACCCCTGAAGTGCAATTCCTGTCCAACATACCTAATTTTCTCTTACTCCTGTACGGAAACAAGCTATCATATCTGGAAGAGTTTCTTCTCCAACATTCTTACTCAACTCCTTTGGAGGGGAATTTAAAATCTATATCCTTTGAGAAATCTTTCACAATTAATAGAGATTTGTTATGCCATTTGCATCATCCCGTGCCACCTAATCAAGTCTAAGCCCTGTGTATAAACAACGATAGCAGTGCAGCTTGTGAATCCAATATTATTTTTGTTCCTTCCTACTGAATTTGTTATTTGACGCGCATTATAGTCATGCCTGCATTTTTGTTAACTCTCAAAGACTAAATAAGGAACTAAGACTAGCCATGCTCAAGGAGTATGTCATATTACAGTGGAACTGTGCCTTTCCAGTAGATGCTGGCTTTCCTTCTCCTGATAATCACTCAATGGAAAGCCACATTTACTAGAAATACTTAGATAATTTGTATTGACTATTTACTTGGGTGCAAATTTAAAAAAAATTAATGAGTTCTTGACATCAGAAAGCTATAATTTAAGCAATAACTTGTACAGGTGAAAATCTTTATAAAACTATATTCAGTAGGCTTTGAAATTTTATTTTTCAATGAACAGTGAAAAGTAACATATTACAAACTGAAGGCTTAAATTTTAGCAACACAAAGTAAAACTCAGGCTATTTCAGGAAGATGAATAAAATAAAATAAGTTTAGTCATACAACACGAGCACTTACTGTACATAATGGAATACATATATTATTGTTTTATACAGAAGTAAAAGAATCATGGCCCTAAACTTGGGAAGACTATAACATTTATAGTGAAGGCTGTGTTTGTCATATGGTTTTATTAAGGATGGTGATCATTATCATCAGTGTCTATCTGAAAGTAATACTGTGCTAAGTACCTACCTTAGTGGCTTGCAACAAAATAGACATTCATATACCTGTCATTCTGTGGCTATTTCTATGCATCCAAGCATCTTACCTGTCTCCTGGACTCCCCTTGCTGTCAAAAAAAAAAAAAAAAAGATATGCAATTACAATCTGAAAAGGAAAGAAAAAATACTTTTTGGCAGTGTTGTTGTTTTGTTTTTAACTGTTTATTCCCAAATAATTGTGTCTTCATGCTGGTTACCATCTTATGCCTGAACTGGAAGAAAAATCTTTGCTAGATGGGTATGTATGTGTGTGTGTGTGTGTGTGTGTGTGATAAAAATTCTTTGAAGATAGGAATTGGGTCCTACTCAGTTATAAATCAACAAGGCCAAACAAAGGCAGTGTACACAGTAGGCACATAAAAGATTTTTATTGAATAAATGAAGTAATTTAATTAATCTTAAATTTTCTTTCTATTCTATATTATGCTGACTCTGTTCCACACTAACAGCATGAGAAATCAATGGCTGATAAAACTTTTTATCAGTTCCATACTAATGGTGCTGAATGCTTCATGGTTCCTCTATACATAGGACATGCTTCAAAGATAAAAATTACAAATGAATGTCTTATGTGTGCTCATTTTTATTTCTTTAAAGAAACTTATGAATCAAAAACTCTTCAGAAAGGATTTAAAGTAAACTAGAAATCCATATACTTTACAAAATAATATGGATACCCACTTATATTTATGGATAAAGGTGTGATAGCTATGTGAAAGCCCTAATTTAATTACACATCTTTTATCATATGTCTCAGCATTATCTTTAACCAAAAAGGGCATGTTTCTCAATGGCATCTCTTTGGTTGATTGGTTTCAATAATAAGCGTGCTGAAAGAATCTTTATATGTTATGCCATCCAAAATCTTCCCAAAGTCTCCCTTGATCAAAATATAATGGTGCTTAAATATGTTAGGCAACATGTACGCTACCTATTTGCATTATGTCAAATGAACTGGATCATTCCAATATGGTGTCGCATGTGCATGGAAGCCTGTAGCATTTTATAACAGGTGTTGAGGAAATGTACTTGACAGAGATATTGACAGTAAGGTCATATGTAAGCATAAACACTGAAAATATCAAGAAAAGTATATAGCCATTAGTGGCACAAGAAAGAAAAAAAACAATGTATAGGAGGAATCAGCTGTGGTCTCCCCCAAAACAAATACAACAACAACACACACACACACACACACACATTTTTTAAAGACATTTATTTTGCCTCACAATACTCGTTCTCTCTTTCTCTCTCTCTCTTATTCATTCTCAAATACGGAGAAAGAGAGGGAGGTCTGAGACAGAGAGAGGTCATTACATGGCAAAAACTAAAACCTACAAAGACAAAGGATATATATGAAGCAACACAAAATAACTGTTCTCTTAATGTTGTCAGCATGCATTTAACCTCCATCAGAATATTTAAAACATCTGATTGGTATTTTGGTTATTGATATGTAAGTCTCCCTCACTAGATAATATACATCCTCTAATTTATTTCTGAATTCTTTGTAACACCTAAAATAATGCTATTAAACGTAGTATGTGTTCAATAAATATGTTTTCTACCTGAATCTATTAATTTAAGAATTTAATATTTGAATTTTAATTTAAGTATTAAATCTTAAATACTAAGATTTAATACTAATCTTAGTATTAAAATGTAATACTAAGTTTAGTCAGTCTACTGAAAAAAACCCCAATTGTCTAATGGTTTATTGATGATTTAGTAAGGAAAAGTTCAGAAGAAAGATCTTAAATGTGACATAATTTTTGTTGACAGTTAGCCTAGACTATCAATATGACAATTATATTAGTATAGAACTAGTCATAAATTCTAGCATTTATGTCCTAAAACTTTTGTCTTTATGTAAGATTTTAAATATATAGTCATAAAATACAAATAAAAAGTTTGGAATTTTAAAAAAGTATCTTAGATCTATTAAGTGCAAATGAATTTTAAAATGTACTTACAAGGTATAACAACACAATGTCCCAAAATCATGATATCTATGTATACATAAAAGTCTTTTCAGTCGTTTTAAATAAACTTCAGGAATGTTTTCCAATTCTCAGCGAGGCAAGCATTCCAATTTTCTGCAATATTAGCAGGGGTAACTAATGCTGCCTAATTTTTGCCTGTAGTATTTCCTTCAATCTGCTTGTGCACTTTCAGTTTCTCTGGCAGCAGAAGCATTTGTAAATTTTCTGGTCACTAAGCACTCAAGTACAATTGTAAGTGATCAGTTTGCAATTGGCCAGCAAGGAGAAAATATAGAAAAAAGAATGCTTGCACATATTTATAAATAAATGTCCATAAAAATCTTGAAAGCTCTATGTGCACGAAATGTTTGTTCTGTCTACTACCTTATTTTAGCTAAAAAAGCTAGATGTTTATTGGAGAGAATATATTTCTTTAGAAAAATAAAATCACATATTTTGAAGGAGCTTTATTATATTCTATGTTTGAGAAACATCTTACTCTCAATGATTGCCCCATTTCCCATTTATATTTATTTATTTTTGATAAAAAGTGCTATTTAAATTACAGTAAAATACAAAATGGTATCTTCTCATTACCTACCTTACAAGTCACATACTTCAAATAATACACATCATAGATTAAAATGATCTTTCAAACCTTGATATTTTTGTAATATATTTATCAACACAGCAGAGATGATATGAAAGTGCAGTTTTAATGAGAATGCGTCCAACATTTAAAACTTCAAGAAATTAAACGTTTACACAGAGAATATTTAGTAGAAGTAAAACTGTGCCATATTTTAAACTCAAGAAAAGCTGATACGGATTCATTGTAAACATCATAGTCGCACAAAATTAAATCATTGCTCAGAACCTTCACAGTACCTTTTGGTTAGGCTGCACAGGGAAAGGTTCAGTTCCACCGAGACAGCCTTGTCACAGGGCAACTTTAGAGACATCATTCGTAGAAACAAGCTTCCCAGAGAGTGGCTGTCATCATTCCCTGCACTGCAGACCCAGTGCAGAAAAAAGTAGTAAAACATGCAGACTCAGGAACCTCAAAATGAAGGATCCCCTAAGATAGTCAAAGAGCTCGTGCTGTGAATGAATGAATGAGTGAATGAGAGTTGTTGTTTCTGGATAATTCACAGATCAGCTTTTATCCAGACTCCTTAACACTTCAAAGATGACATTCCATGTGCATGCTTAGCTCATGTGTGTGTTTGTCACTTGCATTTGAATCTTGTTCAACTGATAAATCGTGAGGGTACATTATTCAGCTGAGAGGATCTCTAAACACATAGGGCTTTGGTGAAACTGAGGTGCCAAATTAGCTTTAAAAATATCTTACATTATGGCTTAATTTTATGTTTTCATTGAAGCCCAGTCGTGCTGGCTGCCATTCAATAGGCTACAGAAATCTGATAGATGATGAATACAGGGATATTACAAATGAATGAAAACTTGCCAACTAAAAGGAAACACGATGGTTATTTTTACCTAAGCAGAGTACAAATGTCCTTTTTAGCTTCCTATTACTAAAAATCACACACCCTGATTCACAAACTCTTCTTTCGTATTTTCAGGATATTTTAAATGATAATCTTAATGTGACAGAGACAAAACAGAGCCTCAGAGAGCATAGAATGTCCTTGGTGTTATTTAGAAAGAGGGTCTTCACTGGGCAGCAGAGAGACACCTCTGGGAGCACAGCTAGGCCAGCAGAAGGTGCCTTTAGAAGAAAATACATGCGCCGCTTTCCTGAGTCAGGGGCTGTCCTGCTCCAAGGTCTGGCAGGTAGAGCATGGTCTAGTATGGATTTCAAACCTCTGCTCCCTCTGCCTGGAGAATTTTCTGCCACACAAAAGCTGCACAGCTGTAAAAGGTGGTCCTAAATAAAAATAATTAACATCTTTGCAACTGCTTGCCAGTTTCTGCCTTCTAATAATAATCTTTGTGGTGCCTAGTTCCGAGCCCTGAAAGAAAATTGGAAAGGTTAAATTGATTAACATTAGAAAGAACATCAAGGTAAATCCAGGGAAAAAAAAAGAAAGGGAAAAAGTTTATCTTGAAGGAAAGGGCCCAAAGATATAAAAAGAGTGTGAAGGAAGGGAAAGGGGAGTAAGATGGAAAAACCATTGTCTCATCTAGAAGCACATGACATCAGCAAAGTGGGATAGTTTGCCAAGGACTATGTGCAGAGGTGTGGTTGGAGTGTAGGGAAACCACAAGGAATCGATACAAGAATGCAGTGCTAACAGCCTCAGGGATGCTGTTTGCCCCTGGACCTGAGGGGAAGAAGAAGAGTTCAGAGTCCAGGACCTCAGGCTACTTGAAGAAGGGGAGAAACTTCTGTCAATGGATCAGCCTTAGTGCATATTCAAGGTGACCTTACAGGGAGGGAGCCAGTAAAGACAAAAATAACCTCACTCCCCTCCTGCCCGCTGGTCTCCTGAGATGCCTTCTCATTGGTCCAACCCAACAAAAGCCAGAGAACAAGGGATTCACACCCATTAGCCTTGTAAGTTGAGAGCAGGCTGGAGTAAGGCTGAAGTGGACATATATCTCATGGGGCTAAAGCTTGTTTGTTTGTTTATTTGTTTTTGTAAGAGGGATGAAAGGTGGAGGGAGAATGGGGGCATTGCCATCCTGTGAGACATTGTGAGGAACTAAATGTAGAGACTTTTTAGGATCTATCATTGTCAGGTGTATGATTCTTCCCTTGGTTATCTACTGCTGCCTAACAAATTACCTCAAAACACAGCAGCTTAAAACAGCAGATGTTTAACTTTTTTCTCTTTCACTCTTTTTTTTTTTTTTTTATGATTTGAAATATTTTATTTTATTTTATTTTTTTTTAAACATCTTTATTGAAGTATAATTGCTTTACAATGGTGTGCTAGCTTCTGCTTTACAACAAAGTGAATCAGTTACACATATACATATGTTGCCATATCTCTTCCCTCTTGCATCTCCCTCCCTCCCACCCTCCCTATCCCACCCCTCTAGGTGGTCACAAAGCACCGAGCTGATCTCCCTGTGCTATGCGGCTGCTTCCCACTAGTTATCTATTTTACATTTGGTAGTGTATATATGTCCATGACACTCTCTCACCCTGTCACATCTCACCCCTCCCCCTCCCCATATCCTCAAGTCCATTCTCTAGTAGGTCTGTGTCTTTGTTCCCATCTTGCCGCTAGGTTCTTCATGACCTCTTTTTTTTTTTTTTTTCCCTTAGATTCCATATATATGTGTTAGCATACTGTATTTGTTTTTCTCTTTCTGACTTACTTCACTCTGTATGACAGACTCTAACTCCATCCACCTCATTACAAACACCTCCATTTCATTTCTTTTTATGGCTGAGTAATATTCCATTGTATATATGTGCCACATCTTCTTTATCCATTCATCCGATGATGGACACCTAGGTTGCTTCCATGTCCTGGCTATTGTAAACAGAGCTGCAATGAATATTTTGGTACATGACTCTTTCTGAATTATGGTTTTCTCAGGGTATATGCCCAGTAGTGGGATTGCTGGGTCATATGGTAGTTCTATTTTTAGTTTTTTAAGGAACCTCCATACTGTTCTCCATAGTGGCTGTATCAATTTACATTCCCACCAACAGTGCAAGAGTGTTCCCTTTTCTCCACACCCTCTCCAGCATTTATTGTTTCTAGATTTTTTGATGATGGCCATTCTGACCGGTGTGAGATGATACCTCATTGTAGTTTTGATTTGCATTTCTCTAATGATTAATGATGTTGAGCATTCTTTCATGTGTCTGTTGGCAATCTGTATCTCTTCTTTGGAGAAATGTCTATTTAGGTCTTCTGCCCATTTTTGGATTGGGTTGTTTGTTTTTTTGTTATTGAGCTGCATGAGCTGCTTGTAAATCTTGGAGATTAATCCTTTGTCCGTTGCTTCATTTGCAAATATTTTCTCCCATTCTGAGGGTTGTCTTTTGGTCTTGTTTATGGTTTCCTTTGCTGTGCAAAAGCTTTTAAGTTTCATTAGGTCCCATTTGTTTATTTGTGTTTTTATTTCCATTTCTCTAGGACCTGGGTCAAAAAGGATCTTGCTGTGATTTATGTCATACAGTGTTCTGCCTATGTTTTCCTCTAAGAGTTTGATAGTGTCTGGCCTTACACTTAGGTCTTTAATCCATTTTGAGTTTATTTTTGTGTATGGTGTTAGGGAGTGTTCTAATTTCATACTTTTACATGTACCTGTCCAATTTTCCCAGCACCACTTATTGAAGAGGCTGTCTTTTCTCCACTGTATATGCTTGCCTCCTTTATCAAAGATAAGGTGACCATATGTGCGTGGGCTTATCTCTGGGCTTTCTATCCTGTTCCATTGATCTATATTTCTGTTTTTGTGCCAGTACCAAACTGTCTTGATTACTGTAGCTTTGTAATATAGTCTGAAGTCAGGGAGCCTGATTCCTCCAGCTCCATTTTTCGTTCTCAAGATTGCTTTGGCTATTCGGGGTCTTTTGTGTTTCCATACAAATTGTGAAATTTTTTGTTCTAGTTCTGTGAAAAATGCCAGTGGTAGTTTGATAGGGATTGCATTGAATCTGTAGATTGCTTTGGGTAGTAGAGTCATTTTCACAATGTTTATTCTTCCAATCCAAGAACATGGTATATCTCTCCATCTATTTGTATCATCTTTAATTTCTTTCATCAATGTCCTATAATTTTCTGCATACAGGTCTTTTGTCTCCTTAGGTAGGTTTATTCCTAGGTATTTTATTCTTTTTGTTGCAATGGTAAACGGGAGTGTTTTCTTAATTTCACTTTCAGATTTTTCATCATTAGTATACAGGAATGCAAGAGATTTCTGTGCATTAATTTTGTATCCTGCTACTTTACCAAATTCATTGATTAGCTCTAGTAGTTTTCTGGTAGCATCTTTAGGATTCTCTATGTATAGTATCATGTCATCTGCAAACAGTGACAGCTTTACTTCTTCTTTTCCGATTTGGATTCCTTTTATTTCTTTTTCGTCTCTGATTGCTGTGGCTAACACTTCCAAAACTATGTTGAATAATAGTGGTGAGAGTGGGCAACCTTGTCTTGTTCCTGATCTTAGTGGAAATGGTTTCAGTTTTTCACCATTGAGGACAATGTTGGCTGTGGGTTTGTCATATACGGCCTTTATTATGTTGAGGAAAGTTCCCTCTATGCCTACTTTCTGCAGGACTTTTATCATAAATGGGTGTTGAATTTTGTCGAAAGCTTTCTCTGCATCTATTGAGATGATCATGTGGTTTTTCTCCTTCAATTTGTTAATATGATGTATCACGTTGATTGATTTGCGTATATTGAAGAATCCTTGCATTCCTGGAATAAACCCCACTTGATCATGGTGTATGATCCTTTTAATGTGCTGTTGGATTCTGTTTGCTAGTATTTTGTTGAGGATTTTTGCATCTATGTTCATCAGTGATATTGGCCTGTAGTTTTCTTTCTTTGTGACATCTTTGCCTGGTTTTGGTATCAGGGTGATGGTGGCCTCGTAGAATGAGTTGGGGAGTGTTCCTCCCTCTGCAATATTTTGGAAGAGTTTGAGAAGGATAGGTGTTAGCTCTTCTCTAAATGTTTGATAGAATTCGCCTGTGAAGCCATCTGGTCCTGGGCTTTTGTGTGTTGGAAGATTTTTAATCACAGTTTCAATTTCAGTGCTTGTGATTGGTCTGTTCATATTTTCTATTTCTTCCTGGTTCAGTCTCGGCAGGTTGTGCATTTCTAAGAATCTGTCCATTTCTTCCAGGTTGTCCATTTTATTAGCATAGAGTTGCTTGTAGTAATCTCTTATGATCGTTTGTATTTCTGCAGTGTCAGTGGTTACTTCTCCTTTTTCATTTCTAATTCTATTAATTTGAGTCTTCTCCTTTTTTCTCTTGATGAGTCTGGCTAATGGTTTATCAATTTTGTTTATCTTCTCAAAGAACCAGCTTTTAGTTTCATTGATTTTTGCTATTGTTTCCTTCATTTCTTTTTCATTTATTTCTGATCTGATCTTTATGATTTCTTTCCTTCTGCTAGCTTTGGGGTTTTTTTGTTCTTCTTTCTCTAATTGCTTTAGGTGCAAGGTTAGGTTGTTTATTCGAGATGTTTCCTGTTTCTTGAGGTAGGCTTGTATTGCTATAAACTTCCCTCTTAGAACTGCTTTTGCTGCATCCCATAGGTTTTGGATCGTCGTGTCTCCATTGTCATTTGTTTCTAGGTATTTTTTGATTTCCCCTTTGATTTCTTCAGTGATCACTTCGTTATTAAGTAGTGTATTGTGTAGCCTCCATGTGTTTGTATTTTTTACAGATCTTTTCCTGTAATTGATATCTAGTCTCATAGCGTTGTGGTCGGAAAAGATACTTGATACGATTTCAATTTTTTTAAATTTACCAAGGCTTGATTTGTGACCCAAGATATGATCTATCCTGGAGAATGTTCCATGAGCACTTGAGAAAAATGTGTATTCTGTTGTTTTTGGGTGGAATGTCCTATAAATATCAATTAAGTCCATCTTGTTTAATGTATCATTTAAAGCTTGTGTTTCCTTATTTATTTTCATTTTGGATGATCTGTCCATTGGTGAAAGTGGGGTGTTAAAGTCCCCTACTATGATTGTGTTACTGTCGATTTCCCCTTTTATGGCTGTTAGTATTTGCCTTATGTATTGAGGTGCTCCTATGTTGGGTGCATAAATATTTACAATTGTTATACCTTCCTCTTGGATCGATCCCTTGATCATTATATAGTGTCCGTCTTTGTCTCTTGTAATTGTCTTTATTTTAAAGTCTATTTTGTCTGATATGAGAATTGCTACTCCAGCTTTCTTTTGATTTCCATTTGCATGGAATATCTTTTTCCATCCCCTCACTTTCAGTCTGTATGTGTCTCTAGGTCTGAAGTGGGTCTCTTGTAGACAGCATATATATGGGTCTTGTTTTTGTATCCATTCAGCCAGTCTGTGTCTTTTGGTGGGAGCATTTAATCCATTTACATTTAAGGTAATTATCGATATGTATGTTCCTATTCCCATTTTCTTAAATGTTTTGGGTTTGTTATTGTAGGTGTTTTCCTTCTCTTGTGTTTCTTGCCTAGAGAAGTTCCTTTAGCATTTGTTGTAAAGCTGGTTTGGTGGTGCTGAACTCTCTCAGCTTTTGCTTGTCTGTAAAGGTTTTAATTTCTCCATCAAATCTGAATGAGATCCTTGCTGGGTAGAGTAATCTTGGTTGTAGGTTTTTCTCCTTCATCACTTTAAGTATATCCTGCCACTCCCTTCTGGCTTGCAGCGTTTCTGCTGAAAGATCAGCTGTTAACCTTATGGGGATGCCCTTGTGTGTTATCTGTTGTTTTTCCCTTGCTGCTTTTAATATGTTTTCTTTATATTTAATTTTTGATAGTTTGATTAATATGTGTCTTGGTGTGTTTCTCCTTGGATTTATCCTGTATGGGACTCTCTGTGCTTCCAGGACTTGATTAACTATTTCCTTTCCCATATTAGGGAAGTTTTCGACTATAATCTCTTCAAATATTTTCTCAGTCCCTTTCTTTTTCTCTTCTTCTTCTGGGACCCCTATAATTCGAATGTTGGTGCGTTTAATGTTGTCCCAGAGGTCTCTGAGACTGTCCTCAGTTCTTTTCATTCTTTTTTCTTTATTCTGGTCTGCAGTAGTTATTTCCACCATTTTATCTTCCAGGTCACTTATCCGTTCTTCTGCCTCAGTTATTCTGCTATTGATCCCATCTAGAGTATTTTTAATTTCATTTATTGTGCTTGTCATCGTTTCTTGGTTCCTCTTTAGTTCTTCTACGTCCTTGTTAAATGTTTCTTGCATTTTGTCTATTCTATTTCCAAGACTTTGGATCATCCTTACTATCATTATTCTGAATTCTTTTTCAGGTAGACTACCTATTTCCTCTTCATTTGTTAGGTCTGGTGTGTTTTGACCCTGCTCCTTCATCTGCTGTGTGTTTTTCTGTCTTCTCATTTTGCTTATCTTACTGTGTTTGGGGTCTCCTTTTCACAGGCTGCAGGTTCGTAGTTCCCGTTGTTTTTGGTATCTGTCCCCAGTGGCTAAGGTTGGTTCAGTGGGTTGTGTAGGTTTCCTGGTGGAGGGAACTAGTGCCTGTGTTCTGGTGGATGAGGCTGGATGTTGTCTTTCTGGTGGGTTCGTCCACGTCTGGTGGTGTGTTTTGGGGTGTCTGTGGCCTTATTATGATTTTAGGCAGCCTCTCTGTTAATGGATGGGGCTGTGTTCCTCTCTTGCTAGTTGTTTGGCATAGGGTGTCCAGCACTGTAGCTTGCTGGTCGTTGAGTGAAGCTGGGTCTTGATGTTGAGATGGAGATCTGTGAGAGATTTTCACCGTTTGGTAGTACGTGGAGCTGGGAGGTCTCTTGTGGACCAGTGTCCTGAAGTTGGCTCTCCCACCTCAGAGGCACAGCCCTGATGCCTGGCTGGAGCACCAAGAGCCTTTCATCCACACGGCTCAGAATAAAAGGGAGAAAAAATGGAAAGAAAGAAAAAAAGAGGGTAAAATAAAATAAAATAAAGCAATTATAATAAAAAATAAGAAAAAAAATTATTAAGAGTAAATTTATTAAGAAAAAAAATTTTTTTTAATTTTTAAAAATAGATTTATTAATTTTTTATACTAAAAATAAGAAAAAAATTATTTAGAAAAAATTTATTAAGAAAAAAAATTTTTTAATTTTTTAAAATAAAAAATATGAAAAAACTTATTAAAAATTTTTTTAAAAATAGAAAATAAGGAAAAAATTATTAAGAAAACATTTATTAGGGAGAAAAAAAAATTTTTAAGCCAAAAAAAAAAAAAAAACAAAAAAAAACGGACGGACCTAACCCTAGGACTAACGGTGAGAGCAAAGCTATACAGACAAAATCTCACCCAGAAGCATACACATCTACACTCACAAAAAAAAGGAAAAGGGGAAAAGTTAATATATCCTGCTCCCAAAGTCCATCTCCTAAATTTGGGATGATTCGTTGTCTATTCAGGTATTCAACAGATGCAGGCACATCAAGTTGTTTGTGGAGCTTTAATCCGCTGCTTCTGAGGCTGCTGGGAGAGATTTCCCTTTCTCTTCTTTGTTCGTACAGCTCCCGGGGTTCAGCTTTGGATTTGGACCCGCCTCTGCATGTAGGTCCCCTGAGGGCGTCTGTTCCCCGCCCAGACAGAACGGGGTTAAAGGAGCAGCTGATTCGGGGGCTCTGGCTCAGTCAGGCCGGGGGGAGGGAGCGGTATGGAGGAGGCGGGGCGAGCCTGCGGCGGCAGAAGCCGGCGTGACGTTGCAGCAGCCTGAGGCGCGCCGTGCGCTCTCCCGGGGAAGTTGTCCCCGGATTACGGGAGCCTGGCCGTGGCGGGCTGCACAGGCTCCCGGGAGGGGCGGTGTGGAGAATGACCTGTGCTTGCCCACAGGCTGTTTGGTGGCGGCAGCAGCAGCCTTAGCGTCTCATGCCCGTCTCTGGGGTCCGCGCTGATAGCCGCGGCTCGCGCCCGTCTCTGGAGTTCGTTTAAGTGGCGCTCTGAACCCCCTCTCCTTGCACGCCGCGAAACAAAGAGGCAAGAAAAAGTCTCCTGCCTCTTCGGCAGCTGCAGACTTTTTCTCGTGCACCCTCCCGGCTAGTTGTGGTGCGCTAGACCCTTCAGGCTGTGTTCACGCAGCCAACCCCAGTCCTCTCCCTGGGATCCGACCGAAGCCCGCGCCTCAGCTCCCAGCCCCCGCCCGCCCCGGCGGGTGAGCAGACAAGCCTCTCGGGCTGGTGAGTGCTGCTCGGCGCCGAGCCTCTGTGCGGGAATCTCTCCGTTTTTCCCTCTGCGTCCCTGTTGCTGTGGGATCCGCGCTGATAGCCGCGGCTCGCGCCCGTCTCTGGAGCTCGTTTAGGCGGCGCTCTGAATCCCCTCTCCTTGCGCGCCGCGAAACAAAGAGGCAAGAAAAATTCTCTTGCCTCTTTGGCAGCTGCAGTCTTTTTCCCGGACTCCCTCCCGGCTAGCACCGAAGCCCGAGCCTCAGCTCCCAGCCCCCGCCCGCCCCGGCGGCTGAGCAGACAAGCCTCTCGGGCTGGTGAGTGCTGGTCGGCACCGCTCCTCTGTGCGGGAATCTCCGCTTTGCCCTCCGCACCAATGTGGCTGCGCTCTCCTCCGTGGCTCCGAAGCTTCCCCCCTCTGCTACCCGCAGTCTCTGCCCACGAAGGGGCTTCCTAGTGTGTGGAAACCTTTCCTCCTTCACAGCTCCCTCCCACTGGTGCAGGTCCCGTCCCTATTCTTTTGTCTCTGTTATTTCTTTTTTCTTTTGCCCTACCCAAGTACGTGGGGATTTTCTTGCCTTTTGGGAGGTCTGACGTCTTCTGCCAGCGTTCAGTGGGTGTTCTGTAGGAGCAGTTCCACGTGTAGATGTATTTCTCATGTATCTGTGGGGAGGAAGGTGATCTCCGCGTCTTACTCTTCCGCCATCTTGCCCCTCCCCCCCACTCTTTTTTTAATTGAAGTATAGTTGCTGTAAAATATTGTATAAGTTAACAGGTGTACAATATAGTGATGCACAATTTTTAAAGGTTATACTCCATTTATAGTTATTATAAAATACTGACTATATTGCATGTGTTGTACAGTATATCCTTGTAGCTTATTTTATACCTAATATTTTATACCTTTTAATCTGCTACCCCTATACTGCCCCTCCCCCCTTCCCTTTCCCCACTGGTACCACAAGTTTGTTCTCAATATCTGTGAGTCGGCTTCTTTTTTGTTATATTCATTAGTTTGTTGTATTTTTTAGATTCCACGTGTAAGTGATATCATACAGTATTTTCCTTTTTCTCTCTAACTTATTTCACTTAGCATAATGCCCTCCAAGTCCATCCATGTTGCTGCAAATGGCAAAGTTTCATTCTTTTTTTATGGCTGAGTAGTATTCTGTTGTATATATATATATATCACATCTTCTTTATCCATGTGTCTGTTGATGGACACTTAGGTTGCTTCCATATCTTGGCTATTGTAAATAGTGTAACAGTAGGTGTTTATTATCTTACAGTTTCTATGGTCACAAATCCTGCTTGGTTTATCTGGGTGCCTCTGCTCAGTGTCTCTCACAAGGCTTTACTGAAGCATGGGCATGTGCTTCAGTCACCCCAAGACTTGACAAGGTTGGGGGGCATCTGCTGTCTAGCTCACTCAGGTGGCTGTGGGCAGATCCATTTCTAAGGTGACTCACGTAGCCATTCATGGGACTTAGGTTCTTGCTGGCCGTTGGCTGGAGACATCAATTTTTGATGTATGGAAGTTTCTAGAGGGCTACTCACAACACAGCAGCAGCTGGTGTCCCTCAGAGCAAGGGCTAAGAGAAAGAGACAGAGGGAGACAGCAAGAAACAGAGAGATCAGGTCTTTTTGTAAGCTAATTTCATAGGTGACATTCCATTAGCTTTTTATGGATTTTTTTTTTATTGAGATAATTGTAGTCACATGCAGTTGTAAGAAATTATATAGAAAGATCCCATGGCCCCTTTGTCCAGTTTCCCCCAGTGGTAACATCTTGCAAAACTACAGTAAAATATCACATCCTGGATATTGACATTGACATAATCCATAAATCTTACTCAGATTTCTCCAGTTTCACTTGTATTTTGTTGCATATGTAGTTAATTCCAGACAATTTTATCACATGTGTATGTTTGTGTAACCACCACCATAGCAAGATACTGAACAGTTTCATCCACACAATTATTTCTCATTTTGCTCTTTTATAATCATACCCACTTCCTTCTCCCCATTCTACTCTGCCCCTAACCCCTGGCACCCACTAATCTGTTCTCCATTTTTGTAATTGTGTCATTTCAAAATTATTATATAAATGGAACATTCAGTATGCAGCCTTTTGGGACTGACTTTTTTCACTCAATAAAATTCTCTGGAGATTCGTCAAGCAGTATGTATCAATAGTTTGTTCCTGTTTCTTGCTGACTTGTATTCCAAGGAAGGTGTGTAACACTGCTTGTTTAATCATCAACATGTTGAAGGACATATAGGCTAATGTCAGTTTTTTACTATTATGAATAAAGCTGCTACAAACATTTGTGTACATGTTTTTGTGTGATAATAAGTTCTTATTTCTCTGGAATGAATGCCTAGCGGTGCAATTGCTGGTTAATTGCATGCTTAGTCTTATAAGAAATATCCCAACATTTTTGCAATATTCTTTTTGTTAGAAGTGAGTTGCTAGGTCTACCCACACTCAGAGGGAATTTATAACAAAAATGCATGCACAGCAGGAGGCAAGGATCAATGGGGGTCATTTTAGAGGTTGCCTAATACCTATCCTTGCTACCCCTTCAAGGTGTTTGAAGTTGTGTCTCTGTTTCTCTCAGATATGAAACCTTTTTATAAAATAGCCTTAAGGTGAAACCAAGCAGACCCAGATCGATTCAGGTTTGTGAAAATGCTTTGGTGAATTCTCCAATATTTCTGAATTTGATACTTCAGCTAACTCTTCTGCTTTTTGATTAGCAAAAGACTTAAGTTGGGTCTATTTAAATAAGGGATAGGTCTGTGCCTGGCTAAAAAGATCACACACATTAAATTGCTGTGAAAGCTTCAAGATGAGAGCTGGGCTTTGGGCAGAGACAAACTTACTTCCCTTTCTTAATCTGACTCCTCTTCCAACCTACACCAAGTCTTTCTGTCCAGGTTAGCAATTTGAATCACACCATCGCTCTGCAGCTGCCATCTGCCCCAGGCAGCATCTTCTGTCCCACCCTGGTCATCCTGGAGAGGACTTGAAACAGCGATTCCACACTTGTCTCCCACACCAATTTCTCTGATGATTTGGAGAACTTAGGTCATAAGCACGGAGTGACAGTAAGGGCTTATTTGTGCCTAATTCTGAATAAGGAAGATTAGTAAAAATTGAGTCAAATTGTTGTCACTCATAATGTGTACAACATAAATATTAATCTAAATATCACAATCAAAAATGTGCAAACAATATTATGCAATTGAGCCCAACATCTTAATAATATTCTTAACTTTTTTAAAGAGATACATTAAAAATAAATTTAGAAACAAATATTAACCTTAAATGTGAACATGCTATTCCAAACGAAGATGTGACTGGAAATAGTTATTTCTGTCTGTTAATTTCTCTCTTGCTTAACATCACTATTGGTAAGTTCTCTTCAACCCTCATCATTCCCCACTCTGTTCCTCACAGTGAAGGTCCACTGCTAAATCTTCCACAGAATGTATCCTACAGCACATCCTATTCATTGATCTAATCCATCTTACTTTTATCACACTCTGCTTTTTTATTTTTATTTTATATTGGAGTATAGTTGATTAACAATGTTGTGCTAGTTTCAGGTATCACACCTTGCTTTTGACTCCTGTTTCTCTGCTGATTAGCGTCAAAGTCACCTTATATTCAGACCATGGCCTCAGACATCAATGTACTAAAAAATAGTGGAGTGGACATAACTCGAAATAAGGCAGGGCAGGTAATCACAGCAAGTCCTGGGAAGTTAGAAAAAAAGTCAGACAGGTACAATCCCATTTACAGTTCAGACATCATGAGTTTTATTTTCTCTAATCTACCATCCTTTTATGCTGCTAGGTCTTTATATACATGTTTCCTTCAGCCTAAATATTCTTCTACCCATGTTCACTTTGCTAATTCTTTTCTGGTCACTGTTCAAACATCCTTTCATGAGAAGCCATTCCTTGATCATCCAGACCAGGTTAGATACCTGGACATACACTTCCATAGCTCTTTGTCATGGCCGTTTGCAACATAAATCATCATTCTGATCTCATGTCTAATGCCAGCTTCCCCACTAGCTTGTAAATCCCGGGGAGATAGGTAAAATATTGTTTTATTTACTACTGTATCTCTACATTCAGCACAGTTACTGACACATATTGAGTATTCAATAAATAAATTTTAGGTGGTTAATCGTGTCTGAGTTATTCAGTGATAAAAGCCAATGAATTTCTCATAAAACAGGCAAAATTCCAAGCAAGAACCCTGTCAGGATGAGTAGATCTAAGAATGAGTAGCAGGAATCCAGTCACAAGCACTAAGATTCAAAAACATGTCTCTAAACACTAAGAAAATTGCACTAGGGAGAGAAAGGTCTCTGTCACAGAGGGACCATGGCACTAGGTACCCCTGTGCAATGTACAAGGGCACATTGTGTGTGTCAAGTTCCTAAAAATGGAATGTAAGACATGAACTTAATTTCAAATAGTCTTAAGCCTAGTTACAGGAACTGCATATTCCAAACAAAAATAAGATTTATTTGATGCTGAGACATCATATTTTTTTCCACCTATGAACCAGATTTATTCCAGAGACCAAGCCAGTTTTGTGACTGAAGTTGAGAGGTTAATGAGACAACTCTGGGGATTGAAAGATTGTGTGCAAAGGCATCTAAGCTCACCACGATCTTTCCTATTATAATCAATCATTCTTCAAGTCCCTCTTATTGCACAAAGAGATGACTAAGGAATAGCTTCTTGGAGAATCTCAAAACTTACCGTCCCTTGGGGTTCAATGTCTACAATTCACTTTTCACTATATCTCCAAAATGTTTCAGTTATGTGTGTATCATACATAAACTTTAATTCTTTCTTTTTCATCTGAGAGTATAAATGTTCATCAAAGTTATTTTTTTTTAGCTTGTCAATCTCTCAGATAGGTGTACACAACCACCCATACATGAGACAGTGGTGCTAGATGAATTATGCAATTGTGTACGAAGGATAGCTTGCTGGAGATATTAAAGATAATGTGAAACAAATACTATTTTCCTATCTTTTGGGAGAAGGGTGCCCATTATAAGTGGCACGAAGCATCTAAGCACTCCACGGAAGCCTCATTGACATTCCCCAACTAAACTACTTTAACTTCAAAGTGTTCTTGTTGTTAGAATCAACTACATTACCTTGATAAATTTCATTTCCTTTTCCAAAGCATCTTAAGTTAAAAGAACAAAAAGAGGAAGTGAATTTCTATCTACCCGACTAGACCAATAGAGACTAGATAGAAGTTCAATAAAACCATTATAGTTTTTGTAATAAGATTAAATCAGCTCTTGATTGAAGTACACAAGGCACTTTTTGCCAAATTATATTAGGCCCTTGGCAATTGCCACCATTTTAAGGGAAAGGTTATTATTGAAGGCTATTTTCCCATATTACAAACGCTACACTTTGATGAACCCTAAGTGCTGCAAAATATCTCAATGGATGTCTTCGAGAAATGAGTCACTTTTCTGATGGTAGGATAGTTGGTTATCAATTTTCCTGTAAGTTTTATACATGGTTGTTAATTTTCCAAACTGCAACACTGATAAACTAACCCTATTCTAGCTACAATAATTTCCTAAATATCAGGCAGGCCCCTTTCCCTCAGAGTCCTCCATTAGCTGGGCATTACTGTTTTTTTCAAGCATTGTATCTATGTTCTATGGAATCTAGATTTTTCCCCTAAATAAGAAAAACTTAATATTTGTTACTATTTATTTAATAATAAATCTCTTATATATGGAACATATATATTTTATCTACTAGTGTCTGTTCTTATTTCTATAAATAGAATCAATGTCCTTTAAAATTGTGAACCATTACATTCACATCATCTGATATATGATAAGTAAAAAAATATAATCCAGGTTCATTGAAAACTTCATGTATATCAATAGCATTATGACTTTAATGAGGTAGTATTATATTTTTTAAAAACCTTACTTTTATTTCTGGGGAAAAATAATACTAAGTTATTATTTGTATTGAATAGTTACTTCACTTTTTATTACCTGTTAATTGCAATTTGCATATAGAATCAAACTTTTCAATGACAAAAATGTTGTCTAATTTTAAAAGAAAAGATTTTGAAAAATTGGCTATCATAAAAATTTTATTTTTGGTCAAATGTAAATTTTCTCTATGTACCAATACCTCAAGATATTAATTAATCGATTAATATTAATTAATTGAACTGAAAACATGCTGGTATGAATGACTTTTAAAGCAATAATGTATTTTTAATGTTTCAGTTATTTTAATTAGTGTTCTCTGTTAGAAATTTAGGGCACCAATTTGTGAGGATAATCTTCATTTGTAAGAGAGAACACTGAACGCAGATAATCATGGAGCTGGGAACAGCTATGATTGTTGGCATACTTTGAGAGTCCAGAGCTTTCCGATGAATATTGCACTGCTCTGTAACCTGGTATTTTTTTCTCTGTGTCAAGAATCTCATCTTGGTGGCTGGGCTTATGTAGCTCCTTCTTGAAGTAGGCATCAATGCAATGTTTGGGTATTTTCATTTCAATTTTGGTAGAGGGGGCAATGACAAATTTCTTTTGTGTTCAGCATAGAGAAACTAAATTGAGGACCAGAGATCCAATTACAAGTAGCAAGCTGCTTCAGGAAAGCCACATTTTTGCCTCTGCGGTGACCAGTAGAGTTGATCTGTAAATGACACTATCGCTAAGTTTTCTCACATGGTAACAAAAGGGTTTTTTTCAGTGGCTCAACGGCTTTTCAGTCACCTCTTCAGTAGGATAATAACTAGATATATTGCCAAGTTTGAACACTTGGATGCCACCATTCTTGTTACCAGCAACTGGCTTGTGACGGTAGCAAGAACCATCCCCTTTTGCCTCTCAATGTTGGATTTAACTGCCGAACTTTTCCTCTTGCACATGGCTTTCCTTGGATGGGGAATACCTGCAGATTCCTCTGACTAAGACAGAATTTCAGCTGTAGTGGGTTTCCCTTTCTTGGGCATTTTTGCCCTGTGGTTATCCTTCTTAACCTTGCCACTGACCTCACCCTTCCTTTGCTTTTTCCTCCTTAGTGTCTGGGTTTTCAGCTTTATTTTACCACCATCTTGCATGACAGGAGAGCACAATACAATTTTTGAGAGTCTTTTTCTTCTTACAATTCTAAATAATTAGAATTTTAAATAGTAATATTGATACAATGGTTTCCATCTAGTTTTATTTTTCTTAGTAAAAAATAGAAGTTAAAAATATTTCATTTGGTGAAATCTTGACTCTTAGATCCATTCACTTTATATTATGTTGCTGCTACACAATCAATCTCACATTTCCCCATATGGCTATACCTATACATATGACAAAATCCAATGTAAGGAAAGGAAATAGTGAAAAAAAGGGGGGGGGGCAGTGGGAGAGTCTAAAAACTAGAACCAGAGATTTTTTCATCACCTTTAGTTAATGCTAATGCATTTCTTACAATTCAAATCATTAAAATTCCTAACAATGTTTTCTGGAACCAACTGTTGTGAGCGTATTGTCAGCACTGCAAGCAAACATTCAATGTGAGTTTCTATTTTAATAGAAATCTTGATATGCTCTTTATCATATACATGCTACATAAAATAAATGGGATTTTCTAGAGTTCCTTTTTTCTCTCTATAATAAACAGGAGTACCAATGAATGATGGAGTTGAATACCCTGCTATTTATTTCTATGTTGCAGAAAACATAGAAAGGACATCAAAAATAACTAGTGTTTATAGTACTTGGAAAGTTTGTGATGGAATTACACATTGTAAAATTAGCTAATTGACAAAGTTGTTATAACACTGAGTTTGCATTTTATATTTTTTAAGTACAAACACAAAAATGAAACTACATATATGAGATAGTCATGAGACTGGTATTTGTACCTGCTATTTAATATAACTGAATGTCTTTTTTCTCCATATGTGGTATTTTTAATGCTCTTTACTAGTATATATTCATAAGGTTTCAGGTACAGAACTATATAATTAGTATTTTAGCTAACTGAGAAATATTACACAGGTACTTTATTAATCATTTTAAGCAAACCGAGGATAAGACATTTGTCATTCATTGTTGTATTGATATGTATACTAAACCTTCGCACACATGTGTGAATAAATAACTGCTTTTCAAAGAATTAAAGTAAATACTAAAAAATTCTTAACGCCAAAAATATAAAAAATAAAGGTTGGTATTTATCTTATGATTCAGAAGATTCTACTAAATTTCAGCTTTAGGCAAATACATGATATCATGGGAAAGGCATTTCAAAAAAATCTTGTTATCAACTCGTTTATATGGTATTTGCTTCTTTCTTGAGACTCTAGGATTCAAAAATTATTCCAGTTTTAATTTAGTTTAAGAGTCATGAGGGAAAGGGCAGTCATTTTTATTTTGGATTCCCAGTTCTGTAAACTTTACCTCTAACGCAATCCAAAAAATCCTCAAAGATGTCATCTGGTTCATTTATTGATAAGGCTTGTAAGGTACAGAGGCCTATAACGCATAGATCCTGAAGAAAGACAACATGGCACAATGAAAAGAACTGGGACCTTTAAGCATAGGTGCAAATCTTTGCCCTGACACTTATTAGGCATGTGAATTTGTTCAGGTTAGTCAACCATAAAGGTGCCAAATCAGCCTCATCCCTAACCCATTTTGTTCCAGATGGTTATACAGAATGATAGAATGTGTGCAAACGTCTCCACTTAGTGCTAAGCTCATTTTTGTCAAGCCCAAGTCTTATTCGTTTTTCCATAAGCCATATTTCTTCCTCAAGGGATGTGTGGATATTATAGAAAAGATGAAGTGGAATTCACCAATTGTAAAAGGAGATCACTGTCGAAAAATGACAATGAAGAAAGGTCAGTAGATAATACCTAGACTACGTCATGAAGAGCAAACAACTCAGAAGTATGGGCTAGTGGTGCTAGCTTTATAGTCTCCCTGGGCCAAATGAATCACACCCTCGTGAGATAGATTTCTCCTGGGAAACATTTTTAGTGACACATCCTGCTCCACCTTAAATTTATTCTGTTAAAAAAGAAATCTCATATCTAACACATCTAGTTTAAGGTTTGAGCTCTGCAGCATATATTTTAAACAGAGAAAGCCAAAGTCCTTACACAGTTTTCATCATTAAAAAGGCACATCTTCAGTAAAATTACAATAACGGTAGCAGTAGCCTTATCTGTTCTCTGCCAGGTAAACACCAATAATATTCTAAAAGCAATCTCTTAAAGATAGTTCTAATCCTTGCTGACTTACATGGCAAATATTTCTTTGAATGGAATTACAGCTTGGGGAATAGAGGCAGAATGAAGGAAAAAAATCCTTTCTAATATAGTTATACAGACCTGACATCTCAGAAACAGTGGCTGACTGTGGCAAAAGTTTGACTCAAGAGTATTGCTATGTGCTTTCTTTTTTCCAAATGCTGCAAATAAGGCAAACGGCTTTCATACAGCAGAGCCAAAAATACAGAGTAAAATACAGCAGAGACCAAAAATTTATATTAAGTTCTTCATTCCATTCGCTGGGAAGTTGAAGCAGTAGTCAAATATGATGACTTGTAAAAATACATTCTAGGATTTGTTCATCTTCTTATATGTGAGCTTAGTCCAGAAGTTAAGTCTAATCACAATTAAATTGGCATAGACTTTCTATCTTGAAAATAATCTAGCAAGATGAAAGCAATAAAAATACACACTAGGTTTGCAGTTGGATTCTGCCCATGATAGAGTTATAAGACAGAGTTATATATTTAAGCCATTAATAACATGAACTATCAATAAGAAAGTCACTGTATTGAACTCAAAGCATTATCATATTTGGCAGAAATGTTTTCTTAAATCTTAGGTGCATTATTTTTCAGGTCATTTGGTCCCTTTTAGAAAACTACAATTTATCACCACCATGTTTAACAATCGAGTGAATTGTCACATTTCTAAATAATGTACATATTTTAGGCATCATGCTGTCATTTTGATAAAGTCATTTTACTTGGGAAAAGAGTTACTATTTTACATTCATCACAGTTTGCTTCCGAGGGTCATTTCAATTTCTTTTAATTGTACTTAAGTGTTTCTGCCCCTTTCCCCTTGGTGTTTGTTAGTTGCTTTTAATGTGATTTCAGAATTGTAAATGGCTCAACATATTGGTAAGTGAATTTTTGAGGTTTTTTTTTTTTTTTTCCCTTCTAGATCAGTGAAGTAAACAGGGTGAAAGTAGAGAGTGGCATTTCTTCCTAACAGGTTTTCATTAAAGGAGGTAGTGAGTTAATGCAAATTTTTCCTGAGAGCATAGTTTACAGAATATGCATTTCATCAATACTATTAACTTATTTGTGCTTTAACTAATGTTTTCTTAAGATCCATGTAGGTTTTTCCAGCATGATGCTTTTACTACTATTATTTGCACTGCTATTAGGATCAGGGAAAGCTAGCTAAAGATTTCCATTACCATTTTATGGGTGGTAAACTCAAATGTTAACAGGGGCTAGGCAGGTATGTAAGGGGCAAAAATGGCTCACTGTCAAAGAATAAGAAATAATAGGGACTGAGAGAAGACGTCTCATCCAAAGGGATCAGCTGTTACTCAGTCTTGACCTATAAGAGTCACCCATCAGGTCGACCAGAATATGTCTCTGGGCCAACTTCAGCCTGCAGGCTATCAATCTGTAACCGTTGTTTTAGAGATCAATTTGTTGAGGGTTAAGTAACATAAACCAAACTAGGCTGGTGTTTGTGGGAAGGTCGAAGCTTAGGAAGATGAACTCTCGCATCAATGGCTGGCTTCATGGGTGCACAATCTGGGTCGTTGGAGGAAGCCCCACATTTAGAGGGCCCACGCTTGTTTCAGTGGTCTGCTGTGTGGTCTTGAAATTCTTATTACTTTTGAACAAGGGGCACCCCAGATTCATTTAAAACAGGGTGCAGCAGACTACATGGTTGGTCCTGATCTTGTTCAAGGAAATATTTGAAGCACTTTTCTCCTGAATGAGTGACTATACCTCTCTGCAAACTTCATTAACTACTGGGGAGTGTTAGAAATGGAGGGATTACTATGCTATTGTCAATCTGCTCAGCTTATTTCTTTTGTGGATTTGAATATACTGGCTGCCTTCTCCCCATTACTCTCTGTATTCTGTATTACTTACCTGCAAAAAGAAGGCAAGTCGTCTGATTCATCACAGAAAGAGACTAAGGTAGAAAATCAGTAGTTCTAGTTTTAAAATTACTTGATTGGCTAAAAGATTTAAGGATTTCCCAAAGATAGACCAGCGGCTTCCTTTCTTTCTTTGAATTAAATATAAAAAATTTGAAAGATTAAAAAAATATTTTAACCCCCAATGATATTGACAAACATGTTCACCCCTCTTAGTTGTTTCTTATTTGTATGTGGAATATATTATCACTTAAATTTGTCATTAGAATTGGCCATTACTAGTGATTTACACCTAATATCTGATTTTAGAGTCAGTCATCTCTCTGAAACAGAGTCAAGTACAGCACAGACTTCTCTGGCGTTCACTAAAAAGCCATCTAACCTTTTTGTAGATCCCTAGACACCTGTAATCCACCAATTTCCAGCTCATAGAAAAAAAAGGGATGAGCATTTAACTTTGAATCTTGGGAGCAGAACTCTTAGCTGGATTAATTTATTTTTCTTACCCATCAATGTTTTAGATTTATATCCACTTTCCTGTTACATTTGATGCCAACCCACATTCCTCTGTTGTGGTGCAGGTATGACTAAGTACTGTCTCGTTCCGCTGAATCGAGCTTCATTTGTCTTGGGTTCTACAGGCTGGCTGCATACATGACAGCACACAGTGACAGTAATTTGCACTGATCTGCCCCCACTGCTAGTCCTGCTGCTACAAATAGCAATTGATTATTATGCTGTAGTGTTATTGACTGTCACTATGAACACAAGATTTATTTCATTTTTAAAGTAACTTGCTGCAGATTTGTTTAGTACAAAAGCAAAACAGGGAAATATTCATTTCTAAGAATTATTTGCAGTCACAAATGTAACTTTAAATCCTGGTCATGAAACATTTACTTTAAATCATAGTAAACAAAAACTTTATTGTGGTATTTATTTTAGTGTAATGTAAATAAATAATTTCCAAAAGCCATAAGAAAATCAGTATAAAACTGAAATATTTTTCCTATCCCCAATTTCAGAAGAGATACACACAGAAAATGACTCGATACCTTTTCATCTTTTATTTTTTTCCTTATCGGTAAATGCTTTCTCTGTTCAAAAAAAAAGTTGGAATCCTATTTCATACACATTTATTTCTTGACCTATCTGCTATTCTGAAGGTCTCAGTTCTTCCAGGACCCTATAGTGTCTCACCCTTTTTACTCTTCTTTCCCCACAAATGACCAGAAAATGTTGTTGTGTTTAGAACTACAATTATGCAGATTTGTGGAGTTAATATCTATTGAGTGCATTGGTGACCGATATATCTTAATTTGTAAATGTGTGCCTTCCTAAACTGCACATTAAACTTTCTCTATTCTTTAAAGCACATTATTAGGTAGCAAAACTGATTTATTTTATTATGCTGCGCCATCATGAATCTTAACGTCTTGACTACACCCGCAAGTATACTATTTCTGTCTGAAACTAAAAATTTGAGTTGTATGTAACACAAAGTTTAGAAAACAAAAGCAGAAAGAGAACTACAGAAAACCTCAAAGACCTAACTGTCTAGTGCCTCTCTGCTCTCTGAAGGACACTCTGGGGCAAGTACAGTTCATGATTGAATGGGCCTGTGAGAACTTCAACATTCCTGAGTGCAACAGCCAATGGATGGGTTCTTATAGTTTGGGATAATAGAAGAGTTTTAGAGATCCTGTCTTGCCATTTAATTTGAATTCCTTTGGTACTTTATTCCCAAGTATTTTATTTTATTAAAAAATAAATAGAAATCTTTTCATCTGATCAGAGGTAACTGGAAAGAAATACTTAAATTCAATATCTTTTTGAAAGGTAATCTATTCCCAGGTCTGAACTATACTGTTACTGGGGTGGCTCAGCTATTTGTGGTTAGAAAGTGATTTCACCTTCTATTTTGAGATTCCCCAGCATCCATAAATCTGCCAAATGCAATTGTAAAAGCATATCTGTGCTAAAATTGCTGTTATCGCTAGATAATTTAACTTTTCTCTGTACTAACAAAGGAAGAAAACTACGTAGAGGAATTACAGAACAGGAACAAGGATAGTCAGTCCTATGCTTTGTTTTAGATTTGGTTTAGATTTTAACATTTGTCCACATTAGACAGTACTCAAAACCTGTTTATGGGACTTCCCTGGTGGTGCAGTGGTTAAGAATCTGCCTGTCAATGCAGGGGACACGGGTTCGAGCCCTGGTCCGGGAAGATCCCACATGCCGCGGAGCAACTAAGCCCGTGCGCCACAACTACTGAGCCTGTGCTCTGGAGCCCGCGAGCCACAGCTACTAAAGCCCTTGCGCCTAGAGCCCGTGCTCCGCAACAAGAGGAGCCACGGCAATGAGAAGCCCACGCACCGCAACGAAGAGTAGCCCCTGCTCGCCTCAACTAGAGAAAGCCTGCGCGCAGCAACGAAGACCCAACGCAGCCAAAAATAACATAAATAAATAATTAAACAAACAAAAAGAAATATCTTCTATAAAAAAAACCTGTTTAGAAGTACGTAGATGTAAACCATAAATGGGTAGTACAAATTGTTGTGTATTTTGGGTAAACTAAGGCTCTCAGATATTAGTAAAGGGAATTTCCACCAATATTTTAATACTTAGAACTCTCATTGGTTGAAAGAAAGTGGACAGCTTTTCCAAGGCAGCCACTGAGGCAATGGAAGTCTAGAATAGTTATCTTTCAAAAGTTATATATATATATATGTATATGTGTGTGTGTGTATATATATACATATATATATATTCACGTGTGAAAAGCAAATGACAGTTATTATTCATTTCACAGCCATGACATAATTCAAATTAATGCTAAACAGCTATGTATTTATCAATTAGCATTATTTTCCCATCCCTCTCTGACTCCCTGTATTGTTGTAATTCCATCAAATAGTCATTTGCTTTTTTATGGTAATAATCCCTTCGCATTCTTTCCTTTCATCTGTACCCTTGTGTGCTATTTGTTGTTCTGCTAAATCCCTCTTATAGAGGCCTATGTATTCCAAGAGCTTGATGAATAATTGGAAATGTTTTATCCCTGAGCTTCAAAAAAGTGCTAGAAATAATTATAAGCAAACATCTTCTGTAGTATCAATCCAATCCCTGCTTTATGCTGTTTGTACTTTAGATAGAGAAGGAAACAGCGAGATCTTGGTTACCAGCTCTTGCAGCATAAAGGGGACAGATGTTTCAGTTTCCATCTTTTTTTCTTCTGTCTTCTCTGTTCTTTCTGGCAGCTTGGACTGTTCACTACAATACGTTCCACAGTTAGTCAAGCCTGTAATTTCACAAGGTACAGTTAATTATTGATCAATCAAAATGAAATTCATAATCCTTTTGGCAACTTGTGCTGTACTTGAACTTCTCTCATGCCCATAAAATAGCTTAATGGTCTACAGTATAATGAATGTGAAGGATATGAACTAATGTTCAAAGAAGCAGGCAAATCCTACCTTTCTTGCTTGTGCCAATTCAGAATTATTCTTCACCACGTACTACATACTGCCAAGTTTTCTTCAACAAATCAGCTAAAGATTCAAGCCTTCCCCCGTCCCCATCCTGACCCCGGATGGAGAGCTTTCATATCTTCTCCAAGAATTTGATTCCATTTAAGATATTTACTTAATGTTTGAATGTATATTTTCTATTCTTTAGTTTTTTCTACATAAACCAATTTAGTCAGATAATAAGGTAGCTCTCACGAGCCATACAGTTATGTTTTCAGTACCACAACGTACTGTTTTCTCTGAACAGGCAGTTTACCTACATTAAAAATGAGGTACTTCATGTGTCAAAGAATAATGACTCCCCTCCTTCTCTTAGTGAAAACACAGATTAAAGGGGAAAAAAATCCACAAACCCTGGTAGCTTACATATGATGTATATGCAGAAGGATATTACAGCTGATTTCTAACCACCTATTCATTCAAAACTTATTGAGAGCCTCCTATGTGCAAAAGGTCTTGCTCTGAGGGATACACAGAGAGTAAGATGGAGACTGGCCTATGAGAGTCTGGGAACTAAGCATTGTCATAGTACCTAATGACAAAGTCTTCAGTGGAAGGATTTTGGCTCCGGGGAGTAGAGGAGCTGAGGAGAAAAGTATAATTTTTTAGTACATGGGTAACCAAGCTCATACATTTGCTATCAGAATGGTATCTTCCTCTAAGAAACACATTCATGCTACAACCCAGACAACCTTCAGTCCATCTGGGCACTGTGTACTTAATGCCCCACCAACCACTGTGTTTGCAGTACTGGCTTGCTACCTACCAAGATGAATGAGTCATGCTTCCTTTCTGCAGGCTTTGTATGATGTGAGGCTGGGCCGGTGAATGAAGATGACTGCTGTACCCACAGCTGATAGGTTCCTTTAACTTCCCAACTTTGTTTCCATCTGGGTAGCTCAGTTCTAGGGCTATCTCTTGTTTCCCATGAGATTTCAGTGTGCAGTTTTGCCTTGTCACAAACACTATTAAGCAAACAGAAACCCAAAAGTTTTAAGAGAACCTGAGTAACATTCTAATCCTCATAGACAAGAGAGGCTAGTCCAGATATTCACTAAAGTAACCACACTTCTAGGTGAAAGTGTGTAGAGCCATAGAAAGATGTAAAGACATAATGCTTCAAATAGAAAGACCATTTGTGATTGGGGGAATCAGGGAAGGTTTTCATATTTCATGGCCAGTTGAGCTGGACCTCATAGGACAGGTCGTTTTCATCCAATGCAGATTGACTGGGGATAAGCAGTTGGTAAGCAAGATGGAAGGAACTCTTGAACAAAGGTCAGTGACAGGAAATACAGCCATGTTATTTCGTGTTTATTTGCTTTGATTGTATGTCTACCAGGCAACACCAACCTGTTCTTAAGGTTGTTGATGCACTTGATAAGTACACAAATTAAGTGAGTTTGAGACCGAACATTTCCAAGTGGAAAAACATTTCACTTTCAGAGTGTTTCTCAGTTATTTTCTACAAGGTGCCATATCCTCTCCACTCAGAACTGGATCCTTCATGTCCTGTTCCTGCCTCTACTTCCCATGGACCTATGAGGGTGTTGCTGCCCCAGAGACCCCCACTGGGATGTTGAGGGGGAATGCACAGCCTCTCTCTTCACCACACAACCTAAATGAAGAGCAGGCTCTCCCCTGGAATCGTCACAGAACAACAGAGGTTAATTTGCCAGTCTTCCCAACTTTTCTCCTGGTTTGAAGATAACGATAGGGAAGAACAGCAGGATATCACTGCTTCCTTTCTGGTTGCCTTCACAGCTGTACCTTACATTCATCCTTGGGGATCTTTACATGGCATGAGTTTGCCCGGATCCCAGTCTTTCTCAAGGTCACAAAACAGCCCAGCACCTCAACCAGGAGACTTCTAGTGTATCTTAACCTTGGCATCTGGACCAGCTTCCAGAGACCCGATTGCCTCTCCAACAGTCTAGGACAAAATTTCAGTTTGATCTCAGCCTAGGATGCCTGAAATGCTCCTAGAGATACTCTTTATCTGCTGACAGAGGCATTTGCTCCCAGTGAGAAAATCAGGTTACAATGTCAATGTCCAACCTGAAACAGATTTACTATGAGCTAAGGAAACCTAAGATTTTAAGGCATCTTTCAAGATTTCCTACGTGATTTTATGCTTGTAGTTTTGTATCTTTTTTTCTTAAAGAACCGCCCCCCCTCACAAATGGTATGAGTTTCAGGCACCACAAAACCTAGATCTGACTCTCCTTCCAATACTAGAGTTTTAGAGTTTTTCATCTGAAGTTACATCACCAGTGAGACCTTCCCAGTCCCAGGCTAGAGCAAGCTCCCAACTCTCACCCAACCCTTTTCCATGTCCCACCTCCATCCTGTGGTGAGACTCTTTTCTCATATCCTTTCTACTGTAGAGGTGGCCCTCCATATCTGTGGATGCAGACACGGAGGTCCAACTGTACTACATCTTTTTATATAAAGGACTTGAGCATCCATGGATATTGGTCCCCATGGAGGATCCTGGAACCAATCCCCTGCAGATACCAGGGACGACTGTACTGTTTTCAGTTTGTCATTACCTACAGGATGTGATCAACAAGAACATAGACACAGACACACAGACACACCGACACACCATACACACATCTCCAGGATCTCGTTGATGTATAGTAAACTGTTTAAATGCACAGAGAAAATATTCTTTGGAAATAAATATTTATTGTTTTGGCAAGGTTGGTGAAAAGGGAAGTAACCTGATCAGAACAAAGTTTTAGCAAAATTAACCACAGCATACGTCATGTCAGGAGGGCAGATCAAGAACATATGTCCCATGTTTTTTTTCAGCCCAGATCCCTCTGGGCCCTTAAGAACAAGTTTCCATGACTTGGGGTCACTGAAACTCTTTACATCATATAGCACCAGCATCTTCAATGATGACTTCAACCCTAGGCTGTAGAAAGATGAGTGCTCTGGATCCGAGTTCAGATTCTGGAAAATAAAAGCTGAACTTGGGGAACTTCTTCCCTCTCATGAATTGCAGTGGACATCTTTCCCCCAAGATCCCACACCCTGATGAACTGAAAAGCAGAACACAGACTCTTCTCCTAATGTGTACTACTTAGATTTTCAATGGACTCATCAAAGCTCCTAGGGCTGTTCTGAAAGTGTCTGGGTCTCTCTGTTCCCAAATCCCTAGTGAAACTGGCCTCCAAGAGGTATTTGAAGTCTGCATTCCATGGAGATCTGCCTTCAGTTAGAAGTACCCGGTGTTGTGGAAAGACCTTGAGCTCTAGACTTGACACATCTGCCTTTGACTGAGGGTGACTAAACTCTTGGCCTCTGTCTCCTCATCTCCAACCCTCCTCACAGCATTGTCAGGGAGATTAACTGAAACGTTATACCTAAAACACTTGATACTCACTAAATACTCACTAAATGGTGGCTACTTCTATTAAGTTCTAAAACAGTTTGGGAAATGTCATGCCTGAGAATCTTTGCTTTAGTTCAACTGAGTTATAATTTTCTTGCTTGGGGTTCCCTGATTATAAATGTGAAAAAGTTTAAATGAGTATGTATGTGAAAATTACTGTGTTACAAACTGATTTTTACCTGATATCATATCATATCATTTCTTTCTAAACGTAGAAAAAGTCTCTACTCTATATAATATATTGACCAGGATCTGGAAAAAGCTCTTCAGGAATAATTAATTTTAAAATCTGTATTAAATATATCTGTGCACATGCTTATAAAAATCACAATTCAAAACGTTAAATATGTATATAAATGTATACTTTCTCTCTCTACAGAGGCAACCACACACTTTAACCATTTCATAAGGGTGAGGGAGTCATCACAGAAGATAGCAAAATGTACAGAACTACGTTTTCAGCATCTTAATATTTCCTGACATTGAGAACATTATACAAAAATTTAAGTAGAAATGACAGTCCGATACTTGTAACTTTAGAAATGAGATACAGAAAATACAATTATTATCAGAGAACAGGATGGTATTTTGGGGAGGAATTGCATTTCCCTCCAACTCATCCCACATAAAACTTGTCATTTCACAATGAAAACGTGTTGCTCTAATACAGGGGTCTACAGACTTTTTCTGCAAAGGATCAGATAGCAAATGTTTAGGTTTTGCTGGCCAGATGGTCTCTGCTACACAACAAGCTGCCAGATTTGGCTCAGGGTCTTTAGTTTGCCAAGCACTTTTCTAAAGTAACATATGACAAAAGGAAGAACACAAAGCAAGGATAAAAGAACCTGCAGGAGGAGATGATAAAGTTACAGACAGAGAGGTATTGCAAAAAAAGAGGACAGTGGTAGTACAGAATGGAGTTCATGCTCTTTATCCATTCATTCCTATCACTCTATGGCAGAAGACTTCCATCTCAGGGTATAACGCTGGGTATATTGATGCCAGGTAACTTGCTTTATTAAGAATTTACATTTTACAGAATAGAATATATTATTTCCAAACCCCAGGGTTTTGATACTTAAAATAGTCTGAAGTTATTCAAATTGCCTCATCTACTCCTAGGAGTTTCAGTTCAACCCTTACTACCAAGATCCCAGCAACTGACCTCTGAGAAAATTCCATGTTTCAGAGGAGAGATAAATAAGGATTTTATCCCAGCCCCTTTCCCAGTCAGCATAATGACACCACCACAAACTCCATGAACCTAGCATAAAGAGACACATTTGCTGCTTAATGCTACTTAGTTTGTGTTATTTAAATCTGGAGCCTGAGCTTTGTGAATTCGTGATGGAACAACTTTGGCAAATAGAAAAATAAACTTTGCTTCAGTGGAAGATTAGTCTGGAGGCCCAGTGGACATTTCACAGCAGTAAAATCCATGCAAAATGAATTTGGGCAAGAATAGTCTGTCTAAGATATCAATTTGCCCAAATAATATATTTATAGACTATTATTACATCTAGGGGAAAAAAGCACTAGATTGAAAGTGTAAAATTTCACTGATAAAGATGATCCATTCTCAAATGTCAACCAACATTAACAGGGAGAATTTGACACTTTTAAATAAAAAATGTTGCGTAAATTACACAAGAAATTTATGGAGACACCTTCAGTTCTTATTTTCTCCTCTATCCTGCTCTAAAACATGCCATAAATCTTTTTCAATTGGAGAGGTTTAATCTGTGTGTATAAGGAGACTTAGAGGCAGTGCCTTTTCTTCCTGGGCGCCTGTGTGCAGAGCTTTTTTCAGATATTGATTTTGAAAGTGATATCACACCAGAAGGTACATTGATATGGTGTCGGGTAAAAGAAAATGGCCAAGAATACTTGCAGTCTAATCAAACCTCTGTCCAAGCCCCACACTCTGATGAAATCCAATCAATAGAGACGATTAAATGACACATACAGAGTCACCAATATTAAATACACTCCATTTCCTGTACAAGAGCTTGATGACACAAAGTGGACAAGATAAAACTTGACTCTGCAGGTCTATTTACAGGGTCTGTGCTATATATAAATGTGAGTCTGAAAATTTGACTCAGTCACTATTTGCCTTGCAAATTAAGGTGCCAACTGGGCATCTACAAACCACCTGTGTTGGATAGACTATGAAGGGGAGCAAATCATAGAGGGTATGATTTGACAATAATCATTTGGAGGAGACCAGTATTTATTTTAACATCTGGTATTTGGTTTTATGATGGAAGACACATAGGAGACAAGGAAATAATAAGACTAACAGTAAAAATAGGTATGATTTATTGAGAGTTTGCTATGAGCCAGCCAATGTGCTAATTGCTTTACAATTATTATCTCATCTACAATTATCATCTCACTATATTTTCAGGGTTAAGGAAACTAAGATTAAGATGTATTCAGTGGTATAGAAGTGGGAGAGATGAAAATTGAACTCAGCATTGCCTGACTCCAAAAGGCAGGCTCTCCAACAGCATGACCCAAATCCATTGCTAATTGTGACTATGATCTTGGAAAACCTATCTATGTCCATTTCACCGTAGTCTTCTTCTTCTTCTGTAAAGTGAGAGGCTTAAACTAACTAACCTAAAGTGTCTCTCTTGATCTAAATGTCTAAGAATTGGTGGTTGCACCATGCCTGACTGCTAGGTATTTATAAATTGTGAATAATATCACCTCATCAAAATTGCTCATTTATTGTTAAGAAAGGGTATGTTTTCAAGGGTCACAAATTTTTTGCTCCTTATTTTAACAGGGATGACACACTAAGAAAATAAGAAAAAATATTTGGAGACAAGGCTTAGTTCACTGGCTTCAGTAGTATTTTTGAACTTTCTGCCAGGGGAACCCTTTAGTGGCTTGGTATGGTGCAGATTACGGGAGAAGCTGGCTAGTTCCAACTACCAAGTACTTCTCCTTAGACTCAGGCAGTGGGCCTCAGCATTTGTTCTCATCAGATTATCTCACTTTTGAAAAACAAAATCATTGTGCTCTCAATTTAATCAAGCTCTGAAAAGTAAATTAAATATACACTCTTCATCATTTTAAAATATTTTACAAACACATATATGGCTTGCCATGTGCCAGATACTATTTGAAATGCTTTATAAATATTAATGTATTTCTTGCTCATAACAACCCATGGGGTAGATACTGTTACATTATCCCCATTTTTTTTTTTTTCTTTTTTGGCCGCATCACGGGGCTTGTAAGATCTTAGTTCCCCCACCAGGGATTAAACCCCACCAGACATTGAACCCGGGCCCTCGGCAGTGAAAGCTCAGAGTCCTAACTACTGGACCGCCAGGGAATTCCCAACATTATCCCCATTTTGTAGATGCAGAAACTAAGACAGAGAGAAGTCAGTAGCCCATCTAAAGGCATCCAGGTGAATGGACATACAGAACCAGGATTTGAACTGATGCATCTGGCTCTAGAGAACTTGCCCATAGCCATTAGGCTCAGCTGTTCCTGCTGTGCTTAGGAAGAAGTTTTATGAAGAAGGTAAACATTTTTAAAGATGTTTACAAGAAGTAAAATAAAAAGCCTTTTATGCTATTGAAAGGTATGGTAGGAAGGCAGTAAACCTATAGAAAGTATTTCCCTTGAAGAAGGTCAGACTAAATTCACTCTGGAGAAAGGACAGGAACAGATATGGCCACAAATTCAATTCATGCAAATCCCCAGACAGCTGGCAAGCAATTATGAGTTTTGACTACTTTTACCACTACTGACATTTTTGACACATAAGCGAGTATCAGAAAGTATTTCACCAGAATTCAAAATATCAGGCAAAACTTCTGGACAGTGGCTTCTTTAAGAAAAATGTTATTTGCTGATCATTCTCAGAGTAATATATTTTTTATGTTTTTAAGAGCAAGAGTAAAAATGAAAAATATCTGCTTGCTTAACATAGTAACCTGATTCTATCAATAGTTAATTCCTGCCCTTTGCCTAAGAGGCATCATGGGCCACCAGCCTCACCTATGTCATAGTTCCTTTTTTGTCTGCCCTTTTTTTGGTCTCTTTTCCCCCTGGAAGGTAATCTCACTGATTTCCTTTGTCTAGTTATGCAAAATAGCAAATTTCAAAGCTTGGAAACTGGTAATTTGGCAATTTTAGACAATCACCTTATAACCACGTTTTAGTACACCTTTGAAGCAGGAGAAGTTCAAAGGCTTTGAAAAGACAACTCTTGCTTTGCCTGTTACTATGAGTCATTTGAAGTAATTGGTCTTGTCTGATGTATGTTTTGAACTGAGGAAGTAGAGCTTTATTACCACAATCAGATACAGGTTTTTAGCCGAGGAAGTGGAGTTTTCCTCACAGATGTAGATGCATGCTTGATAAGGCAGAAAACAGACAGATGTGCCTCTATGCACAAGGGAAGAGGTGTGGAGAAGGAACCAAATAAAACAGTTGAGAAAATTCCATGAAGCTACAGTAAAGTGCTTTTGGAAGCCGTCCCAGTTAGGAAATTTCTCACAAGCAAGCAACTCGTAATTTAGACGCAGACTTTAGACTTTAATTTTGATACCTACCCAAGTCTACCTATTATCCTCATTATGTTAAAAGTGGGTCAGTGATTTGCACATAAGTAAACTGGGTAAAGGAAAATCATCTTCTTAAAAGAATATTAACTAATCTTTTTACTTCTCTTTTACAAATATGGCTCCTAAAGTCAGCTTTGCTTCATTAGGTTTTTTTACAGTGAAGACTGATGTTTCAGAAGCTATCTCATGAAAAATAAATGGCAAAAATGTTCAACTCCAGAGAATATACCCATTTATGTTAACTTCTTTTGGCACCTTCCTTCAATAACATTTGTTAATGGTTTTCCATGTGTGTATATGTGTGTAAATGAAGGAAGAAGACCAAAAATAAAACAAAACAAAAAAAAACTGAAGCAAATATACATACACACAAACATTTCAAACAGAACGAAAAGAAAGTTTAGTTATCTTTTTAAATATTTCTCATAAAACATTAGGTCAACAAATATTTATTGAATGCTTACAGTGGGTCAGACACTGGGCCGGAAAATAGAATACATAGATTATCACAATCCCTTTCTCAAGGAGTTTACAATCTAGCAGGCAAAAGGACAAAATGGCATGTATAATAATAAGCAAAAGTCATCAAAGGGAAGTCTTTGATAGCAGACTATGGCTTCCTGAGAAAAGTTAGTTAACTACTTGGATCTTGATGAAGTCAGTGCCGCAGCGTGGACTTTCCAGGAAAAGGAAATAGTCTATGCTAAGGTACAGAAACATGAAAGGGTATAATCTATTTCCCAACCACCTACACTTAGTGTAGCTGGAATTTGGGAGAGAATCAATGAGAGGATGGGGACTTCCCTGGTGGCGCAGTGGTTAAGAATCCGCCTGCCAATGCAGGGGACATGGGTTCGAGCCCTGGTCTGGGAAGATCCCACATGCCGCGGAGCCCATGTGCAACAACTACTGAGCCTGCGCTCTAGAGCCCGTGAGCCACAAATACTGAGCCCGCGTGCCACAACTACTGCAGCCCACACGCCTAGAGCCCAAGCTCTGCAACAAGAGAAGCCACCGCAATGAGAAGCCCGTGCACCGCAAGGAAGAGTAGCCACCACTCGCCGCAACTAGAGAAAGCCTGCGCAGCAACGAAGACCCAATGCAACCAAAAATAAAGAAATAAATTTATTAAAGAAAAAAAAAAAGAGAGGATGAAGAGTGAAAGGGGAGGGAAAATTGGTAAGAAAAGACATGGACACAACTGGAATCACAGAGGTGAATAAAGTGACATCTTAGGACAAGTGAGAGACAGCAGAATTTGAGCAAGATGAATAGGAATGGTCACAGAATTGAGGAGACACACTAGAGTGATTTTTCAAACATTCAGTGATAGAATAGAAAGTAAAATGTATGGAAGAGAAGAAGAGGAAAGAGTCCTAGAAGACGCCCCCCCCTTCAGAAACATTTGTCATTTTGTTTATGTACATTCATTAAGTCCTTATTTGGTTAAGATCTGTCCACTTCTCCCCAGATTGACAGCTCTTCAATTTATCTCCTGGTTCATCAAACTCTCTGACAACTCAGTATTAGTTGAGCAACTGATTAAAAATGTAAAAGATAAAATTCTAAATTTATTGAGATAGTGCAAATTATTTTGAGCTACTTCTTTGACACTGAGTTCTAGCATTTCACTTATAAAAAATAAATATTTGGCAGAAAGTCAACAGTTTAACATGCTATTTGTCACTCACACCTTAATAGGAATAAGGAGTATCAGAATTGGTCTTAAGATGGAGAAAGAGGAGAGTTGAAGAGAGCGATCAAAAAAGAAGAGCAGAGATTGCCTTATAAAGGAGGTGGATACAAAAGAGATAAGGGAAAATTTTGTGAAGGGCCAGTTAGAGCTGAAGGGAGGACAGTAAGGAACTATGAAAGGGCACAGTATTCAGGGAGTCACAAAAAAGTCAATGCTACTGATGCAGGTGCTTCCTCTTCCTGTTAATGGTCTTCTTATTTATTAACCAACTTTGATAACATTTGTTTTAAATTAAGGCAACATTTATATACAATGAAATGTGCACATTTAAGTGTATAATTCAATGATTTTTAACTAATATATACAACCCTGTACCCAATGCAGAGAACATTTCCATCATACCAAAAATTTCCTTCATGCTGCCCTACAATCATTCTCAGGACTCATAGGCAGCTACTGCTCTGATTTCAATCAATATATACAACTTTTACCTTGTATTTGAAATGTTTACAAATTGTATCATATGGCATGTACTCTATTGTGTCTGGATTCTTTTATTCAACCAAATGTTTTGCTGTTTTTTTTGTTGCTTAATTCTTCAGTGTTATTCATTATACAGTGCCATATTCTATTATAAATGCTGAGTAGAATTCCATCATATGAATATATCAGAATTTATCCTTTTTTCTCTTAAGGATATTTGGGTTTTAGCAGTTTGGGGCTACTATGAATTGCTATAAACATTTTGGCACACTGCTGTTTGTGAACATACGCTTCATTTCTCTTGTAAATACTTAAGAGTGGAATTTCTGGGCAATGGGTTGATGGAGTATGTTTAACTTTGTAAGAAACAGCCAAACAGTTTTCCAAAGGGGCGTACTGCTTTGTACCCCCACGAGTAACATATGAAAGTTCTAGTTCCTCTAAATCATCACATTTAGTATTATCAGTCTTTAATTTAGTTCTTCAAATGAGCATGAAGTGGTTTATTTATTTATTTATTTATTTATTTATGGCTGTGTTGGGTCTTCGTTTCTGTGCGAGGGCTTTCTCTAGTTGTGGTGAGCGGGGGCCACTCTTCATCGCGGTGCGTGGGCCTCTCACGTTGCCGAGCACAGGCTCCAGATGCGCAGGCTCAGTAGTTGTGGCTCACGGGCCTAGTTGTTCCGCGGCATGTGGGATCTTCCCAGACCAGGGCTCGAACCCGTGTCCCCTGCATTGGCAGGCAGATTCTCAACCACTGCGCCACCAGGGAAGCCCGAGCCTGAAGTGGTTTTTATTTAACCCCAGTGGAGAATGGTTCAGTGGGCTTTTGGCTTGCCATATCTTTTGATAAGTGGCTGTTCAATTATCTAGCCTGTTTATATTGGCTAGTTAACATTTTATTAATGATTTGTAGAAATTATTTATGTATTCTGGATGCAAATCCTCTGTCAGATATATGTATTATGAATATTTTCTCTAGCCTGTGACTTGCATTTTTATTTTCATAATGGTATCTTTTGATGGACACTTTAAAAAAAATCACTTTGGTAAAATTCATTTTAAAATTTAATCTTCTTTATGTCTATTGCTTTTTGTTTCCTTGCCAAGAAATATTCATATAACCCAAGGTCATAAAGGTATTCTCACAATTTTTTTAAGATTATTGCTTTAGATTTTACTTTCAGGTATATGATCCATTTCTAATGTTTGTGCATATTGCGAAGTAGACGTGGTAAATTTCATTCCATGTGTTTATACAGTTGCTATAGACCATTTGTTGAAAAAGAATTTCCTTTATGAAATCAGATTAGTAATTGCCTGATGGTGGGAGTAGGAGCAGGGATTGACAGCAGACTTTTGGGGATGATAGAAATATGCTAAAATGATGGTGGTGATGGTTGCCCAACCATAAAAAAAAAAAAAAAAAGAATATTCTCTCTCCATTGAATTGCCTTCACACCTTTGTCTAAAATCAATTGACATTTATGTGTAGATTTATTTCTAGACTGTCTAGTCTGTTCAGCTGAGTTGTGACTCTATTCTTATGCAAATTCCACCCAATCTGGATTAGGTTGGCTTTAAAATAGTACTTAAAATCAGATAATATGAAATTTGCAATTTTGTTCTTCAAGATTGTTTCTTCACAATTTTCAAGATTGTTTCAACTAATCTAGATACATCATTTGTATTTCCATACAAGATTTAGAATCATCTTATTAATTTCTACAAGATAGCCCACTGTGATTTTAATATGGATTGAAGTGAATCTACAAATTATTGGAGGAAAAGTGACATCTTAACAACAATGAGTTTTCCAATCCAGTAACACAGTATATCTCGCAATATTTTATATCCTTTTAAATTTATCTCAGCAACATTTTGGAGATTTTGATGTACAGGTTTTACTTGTCTTTGGTTAATTTTATTCCAAAGTTTTAAATAATTATTAATACAAATTATATTTTATTTTTTAATTAATAAAATCGGTTTTAGTGAATTGTATTCTTGAACTTGCTAAAATCACTTATTATTTTTAGTAAAATTTTGTAGACTCCTTAGGACTTACTACAATACAATCACATAATCTGCAAAGAAACAGTTTTATTTTTCCCTTCCAGTCATCACACTTTCTATTATTTTCTTGCCTTACTACACTTGTTCTGATCTCTAATAAAACATTGATAGAAGTAGTTAAAGTAAGATTGTTTTATTGTTCCTAATCTTAGTAGAAAATATTCAATATTTTACCAATAAAAATGATGTTGATTTTTATGTGCATGCTCTTTATCAGATTGAAGATGTTTCTTTCTATTCCTAGTTTCCTATATTTTTATTTTTCCTTCATGAATGAGTATTGAATTAGATCAAAGGCTTTTTCTGCATCTGTTGAAAGGGCCATATGTTTTTATTTTTGTTTTTGCTGCTAATATGGTGAAATGATTTGATTGATTTTTGGCTATTAAACCAACCTTGCATTTCTGTGATAAAGTCCACTTGCTCCTGATGAATATATAGATATAGATATAGATCTATAGCAGTATTATTCACAATAACCAAAAGGTGGAAACAACCAGTATGTTCTTGGATGGATGTGATACAGATGTGATACATAAAAAAATATGTCACATACATACAGTGGAATATTATTCAGACTCAGAAAGGAATGAAATTCGGATACATGGTACAACATGGGTGAACCTTGAAAATATTATGCTAAGTTAAATAAGCATAATAGGAAAGGAAAAATATTGTAAGACTCCACTTATATGAGGTACATAGAATAGTCAAATTGATAAAGACAGAGAGCAGAAGAGTGGTTACCAGGGGTTGGGAGAAGAGGGTAATGCAGAGTTATTCTTTAATGGTACAGAGTTTTAGTCTGGATGATAAAAAAATTTCTGGAGATGCATAGTAGTAATTGTTGCACAACAGTGTAAATGTATGAAATGCTACATTTGTAGCATATTTGTACCACACAAATAAGTTGTACACTTGAAAATGGTTAAATTTTATATTGTGTATATTTTTCTACAAGGAAAAAAATAAATACTAAAAATAATAAAATATTTGAAAATGATATAATAATAAAACATTTTTAAAGATGGTAGCATTCCTGATGGAATGACTTAATGAATGACTGTGATAACAGATCCCTTACTAAATCTCTACCTCCTTCTGACCTGCAGAGTCTGTGTAAGGTGATAACTACAGCAACCACCAGCTGGTAAAATCTGCTGGAGAAAATCTCACAAGGAGGCACACTGATTCTTTGACAAGTGTATTCATATTAGCTAGTTCCTAAGTCCTTCTTGATCATCTTTTTATTTAATCTTTCTTTGCCATTTTCCAGAACCTATGCTCAAATTTTACCACTTTCTCTGAATTTCAGACCCCATGCCTGCCTTCCTCATTGTCAGAAGAGAACTTTTCTTCTCATTTATTGAGGAAGTAGAGGGCTTCTGTTAAGAAATTTTTCTAACTCCCTCCCTTATCTTTCACAATTCAGTTACTCCTTTGCCTGACTTACTCTTCAATCTCAAAGAAAATGTTATCTCCCTTCCTTTACAAAAATAGCTGTTACTTCTATTGCACTTACTATATGCTTGGGATGCATACGGGCACAACACATGACCCCAGCCACCTGTGGTAGGTCCTAATATTACCCCAATTTTACAGATGTGGAAACTGAGGCACAGAGAGCTTCAGCAATATGCCCATGGTTACAACTAGGAAATGCTGGAGATAAGATACAAACTCAGTCAGGATGCTCTTAATTGCCTCTTTTATAATGAGTCTATTACATCTTCCTTTAGGAAACTCATTCAATTCAATATGTCTTTAAATTTATATGTATACATTCTCTTTTCCATTACATTATATTCACACATTACAAACAAGTTTTCATTCCCCCATATATTTTGGGTGTACACACACACACAAACACACAGACACACACACACAATTCCAGCCTCCTTTCAAAGCTATCACTTCCCCTCTCTTCTTCCTTTTTCCTGTTAAGAGTTGTTTATAATTCACTTCATAAATAGGTTTTAACCACTGGCTAAAAACCAACTTCTTGTTCCAAGTCTACCCCAAGACCAACTGAACAAAGGTCAATATTGTCCTAATGGTACAATCAATGGGGATCTGTTTTCACTATTCATTCTGCTGATCTCTTTACCACTATTACCTACTTTCACCTATTCTTCTACCTTTTTAGAACATTCCTTCTTTTTTTTAATTAGAGTATAATTGCTTTACAACTTTGTGTTAGTATCTGCTGTACAATGAAGTGAATCAGCTACATGTATACATATATCCCTTCCCTCTAGGACCTCCTTCCCACCCCCCCATCCCACCCATCTAGGTCTTCACAGAGCACCAAGCTGAGATTCCTGTGCTTTATAGCATGTTCCCACGAGCTATCTATTTTACTCGTGATAGTGTATATATGTCAATCCTAATCTCCCAATTCGTCCCACCCTCCCCTTCCCCTGCTGTGTCCACATGTCCATTCTCTACATCTACATCTCTATTTCTGCCCTGCAAATATGTTCATCTGTACCATTTCTCTAGATTCCCCATATATGCGTTAATATACGACATTTGTTTTTCTCTTTCGGGCTTACTTCACTCTGTATGACAAATTCTAGGTCCATCCACATCTCTACAAACGACCCTTTTTATGGCTGAGTAATATTCCATTGTATATATGTACCACATCTTCCTTATCCATTAATCTGTCATTGGACATTTAGGTTGCTTTCATGCCCTGGCTATTGTAACTAGTGCTGCAATGAACACTGGGATACATGTGTCCTTTTGAATTATGGTTTTCTCAGGGTATATGTCCAGTAGTGGGATTGCTGGGCCATATGGTAGTTCTATTTTTAGTTTTCTAAGGAACCTCCATACTGTTCTTCATAGTGGCTGTATCAATTTATATTCCCACCAGCAGAAGCAGGAAAAACTACAATTCTGCAGCCTGTAGAACGAAAACCACATTCACAGAAAGATAGACAAAATGAAAAGGCAGAGGATTATGTACCAGATGAAAGAAGAAGATAAAACCCCAGAAAAACAACTAAATGAAATGGAGATAGGCGACCTTCCAGAAAAAGAATTCAGAATAATGATAGTGAAGATGATCCAGGACCTCGGAAAAAGAATGGAGGCAAAGATCGAGAAGATTCAAGAAATGTTTAACAAAGACCTAGAAGAATTAAAGAACAAACACCTAGAAGAATTAAAGAACAAACAAACAGAGATGAACAATACAAAAACTGAAATGAAAAATACACTAGAAGGAATCAATACTGAAGCAGAAGAACGGATAAGTGACCCAGAAGATGGAATGGTGGAATTCACTGCCGCAGAACAGAAGAAAGAAAAAAGAATGAAAAGAAGTGAAGACAGCCTAAGAGACCACTGGGACAACATTAAATGCACCAACATTCACATTATAGGGGTCCCAGAAGGAGAGGAGAGACAGAAAGGACCTGAGAAAATATTTGAAGTGATTATAGTCGAAAACTTCCCTAACATGGGAAAGGAAATAGCCACCCAAGTCCAGGAAGTGCAGAAAGTCCCAGGCAGGATAAACCCAAGGAGAAACATGCCGAGATACACAGTAATCAAATTGATAAAATTAAAGGCAAAGAAAAATTATTAAAAGAAACAAGGGAAAAATGTCAAATAACAAATAAGGAAACTCCCATAAGGTTAACAGCTGATTTCTTAGCAGAAACTCTACAAGCCAGAAGGGAGTGGCACCATATATATAAAGTGTTGAAAGGGAAGCACCTACAACCAAGATTACTCTACCTGGCAAGGGTCTCATTCACATTTGATGGAGACATCAAAAGCTTTCAGACAAGCAAAAGCTCAGAGCATTCAGCACCACCAAACCAGCTCTACAACAAATGCTAAAGGAACTTCTCTAAGTGGGAAACACAAGAGAAGAAAAGAACCTACAAAAACAAGCCCAAAACAATTAAGAAAATGGTAATAGGAACATACATAATCACCTTAAATGTGAATGGATTAAATGCTCCAACCAAAAGACACAGGCTCGCTGAATGGATACAAAAACAAGACCTATATTTATATGCTGTCTACAAGAGACTCACTTCACATCTAGGGACACATACAGACTGAAAGTGGGGGGATGAAAAAAGATATTCCATGCAAATGGAAATCAAAAGAAAGCTGAGTAGCAATACTCATATCAGATAAAATAGACTTTAAAATAAAGAATGTTACAAGAGACAAGGAAGGTCACTATATAATGATCAAGGGATCAATCTAAGAAGAAGTTATAACAATTATAAATATATATGCACTCAACATAGGAGCACCTCAATACATAAGGCAAATGCTAACAGCTATAAAAGAGGAAATCGACAGTAATGCAATAATAGTGGGGGACCTTAACACCTCACTTATACCAATGGACAGATCATCCAGAGAGAAAATTAATAAGGAAACACATGTTTTAAATGACACAATAGACCATATAGATTTAATTGATATTTATAGGACATTCCATCCGAAAACAGCAGATTACACTTTCTTCTCAAGTGCACACGGAACATTCTCCAGGACAGATCACATCTTGGGTCACAAATCAAGCCTCAGTAAATTTAAGAAAATTGAAATCATATCAAGCATCTTTTCTGACCGCAATGCTATGAGATTAGAAATCAATTACAGGGAAAAAAACGTAAAAACCATGAACACATGGAGGCTAAACAATACGTTACTAAATAACCAAGAGATCACTGAAGAAATCAAAGAGGAAATCAAAAAATACCGAGAGACAAATGACAGTGAAAACATGATGATCTGAAACCTATGGGATGAAGCAAAAGCAGTTCTAAGAAGGAAGATTATAACAATACAATCCTACCTCAAGAAAAAAGAAAAATCTCAAATAAACAATCTAACCTTACACCTAAAGGAACTAGAGAAAGAAGAACAAACAAAACCCAAAGTTAGTAGAAGGAAAGAAATCATAAAGAGCAGAGCAGAAATAAATGAAATAGAAGCAAAGAAAACAACAGCAAAGATCAATAAAACTAAAAGCTTCTTCTTTGAGAAGATAAACAAAATTGATAAACCTTTAGCCAGACTCATCAAGAAAAAGAGGGAGAAGACTCAAATCAATAAAATTAGAAATGAAAAAGGAGAAGTTACAACAAACACTGCAGAAATACAAATCATCATAAGAGACTACTACAAGCAACTCTGTGCCAATAAAATGGACAACCTGGAAGAAATGGACAAATTCTTAGAAATGCACAGCCTTCTGAGACTGAACCAGGAAGAAATACAAAATATAAACAGACCAATCACAAGCACTGGAATTGAAACTGTGATTTTAAATCTTCCAACAAACAAAAGTCCAGGACCAGATGGCTTCACAGGTGAATTCTATCAAACATTTAGAGAAGAGCTAAAACCCATCCCTCTCAAACTCTTCCAAAAAATTGCAGAGGAAGGAACACTCCCAAATTCATTCTATGAGGCCACCATCACCCTGATACCAAAACCGGACAGAGATACTACAAAAAAACAAAATTACAGACCAATATCACTGAAGAATATAGATGCAAAAATCCTCAACAAAATATGAGCAAACAGAATCCAACAGTGCATTAAACGGATCATACACCATGATCAAGTGAGATTTATCCCAGGGATGCAAGGATTCTTCAATATACTCAAATCAATCAATGTGATACACCATATTAACAAACTGAAGAATAAAAACCATATGATCATCTCAATAGATGCAGAAAAAGCTTTTGACAAAATTCAGCACCCATTTATGATAAAAACTCTCCTGAAAATGGGCATAGAGGGAAACTACCTCAACATAATAAAGGCCATAAAGGACAAACCCACAGCAAACATCATTTTCAATGGTGAAAAACTGAAAGCATTTCCTCTAAGATCAGGAAAAAGACAAGGATGTCCACTTTTGCTACTACTATTCAACATAGTTTTGGAAGTCCTAGCCACGGCATAAAAGCAATACAAATTGGAAAAAAAGAAGTAAAACTGTCACTGTTTGCAGATGACATGATACTATACATAGATAATCCTAAAGATGCCACCAGAAAACTACTAGAGCTAACCAATGAATTTGGTAAAGTTGCAGGATACAAAATTAATGCACAGAAATCTCTTGCATTCCTATACTCTAACAATGAAAGATCAGAAAGAGAAATTAAGGAAACAGTCCCATTCACCATTGCAACAAAAAGGATAAAATACCTAGGTATAAATCTACCTAAGGAGGTAAAAGACCTGTACTCAGAAAACTATAAGACACCGATGAAAGAAATCAAAGATGACACAGACAGATGGAGAGATATACCATGTTCTTGGACTGGAAGAATCAATATTGTGAAAATGACTATACTGCCCCAAGCAATCTACAGATTCAGTGCAATCCCTATCAAAATACCAATGGCATTTTTTACAGAACTAGAACAAAAAAATCTTAAAATTTGTATGGAGACACAAAAGACCCTGAATAGTCAAAGCAATCTTGAGGGAAAAAAATGGAGCTGGAGGAATCAGACTCCCTGACTTCAGACTATACTACAAAGCTACAGTCATCAAAACAATATGGTACTGGCACAAAAACAGAAATATAGATCAATGGACAGGATAGAAAGCCCAGAGATAAACCCACGCACCTATGGTCAACTAATCTCTGACAAAGGAGGCAAAAATATACAGTGGAGAAAAGACAGTCTCTTCAATAAGTGGTGCTGGGAAAACTGGACAGCTACATGTACAAGAATGAAATTAGAACACTCCCTAACACCATACACAAATATAAACTCGAAATGGATTAAAGACCTAAATGTAAGACCAGACACTATAAAACTCTTAGAGGAAAACATAGGAAGAACACTCTTTGACATAAATCACAGCAAGATCTTTTTTGACCCACCTCCCAGAGTAATGGAAATAAAAACAAAAATAAACAAATGGGACCTAATGAATCTTCAAAGCTTTTGCACAGCCAAGGAAACTATAAACAAGGTGAAAAGACAGCCCTCAGAATGGTAAAAAATATTTGCAAATGAATCAATGGACAAAGGATTAATCTCCAAAATATATAAACAGCTCATGCAGCTCAATATGAAAAAAACCAACAACCCAATCAAAACATGTGCAAAGACCTAAATAGACATCTCTCCAAAGAAAACATACAGATGGCCAAGATGCACATGAAAAGCTGCTCAACATTACTAATTATTAGAGAAATGCAAATCAAAACTACAATGAGGTATCACCTCACACCAGTTAGAATGGACATCATCAGAAAATCTACAAACAACAAATGCTGGAGAGGGTGTGGAGAAAAGGGAACCCTCTTGCACTGTTGGTGGGAATGTAAATTGATACAACCACTATGGAGAACAGTATGGAGGTTCCTTAAAAAATTAAAAATAGAATTACCACATGACCCAGCAATCCCACTACTGGGCATATACCCAGAGAAAACCATAATTCAAAAAGAGTCATGCACCCCAATGTTCATTGCAGCACTGTTTACAATAGCTAGGTCATGGAAGCAACCTAAATGCCCATTGACAGATGAATGGATGAAGAAAATGTGGTACATATATACAATGGACTATTACTCAGCCATAAAAAGGAACCAAATTGGGTCATTTGTAGAGACGTGGACCTAGAGACTCATACAGAGTGAAGTAAGTCAGAAAGAGAAAAACAAATATCATATATTAACACATATATGTGGAATCTAGAAAAATGGTACAGATAAACCAGTTTGCAAGGCAGAAATAGACACAGATGTAGAGAACAAACGTATGGACACCAAGGGGGGATAGCAGGGGGGTGGTGGTGGGATGAATTGGGGGTTTGGGATTGACCTACGTACACTAATATGTATAAAATAGATAACTAATAAGAACCTACTGTATAAAAATAAATAAAATAAAAATCTAAAAAAAAAATTATGTACATTCCCACCAACAGTGCAAGAGGGTTCCCTTTTCTCCACACCCTCTCCAGCACTTTTTGTCTGTAGATTTTTTGATAACATTCCTTCTGATGGCCTAGTTTTATTGCCCCTCTTTCTTTTCTTAAATATTGATGTTCTCAAGAATCCTGTTTTTTTATTCTCTTTCTTTCAAGTAGCTCTCCCAATATCTGCAACTTCATTAACCTACGAACACTTCATTAATACACACATATTAAAAAAGTGGTGTTTACCTTCTTGCCCACTTGCAAAGGGATGGATGAAACAAATTTTGGTAGACTACCTCTAAGACTAAACTTAATCCCTGCTCTAATCCGACAATTTTAGATACAATTAGCCCTTGTTTGTTCATTAGTATGTTCCAGGCACTGTTCTAAGGGCTACGTAGGTTTTAATTCATTTCCTTCTCACAATTATCACATGAGGTAGATACTATTATTATCCCTATGTGAGAGGTGAGAAATCTGAGACACAGAGAAGTTAAGTGAGTCACCCAAGGATTCCCACCTGGTAAATAGTAGAGCCAGGGTTCAAAATAAAACAGTGTAGTTCCAGAACCATTCTCTTACCAACCATGCCTCATAATGTTTTAACCACTGAATAATGTTATTGGCAGGACCATGGCACTAAACAACTCCTGGGCCTCTTTCCCATGGATCCTGCAGAGTCCCTGACCAACAGAAAGGTGATCTCTCTTGTTTATCCACTCTCACACAGATAAGAGAGAGACAATGGCATTCTGAACTAAATCTTGTTATCTCAAATGTCATAAAACTATTGCTTATCCACTGTCATATACATAAGAGAAAAGCAATGGCATTCTATTAAGCAATGGATTTGGAATAAGGAAAGAAAGTAAAACTCATAATCTGCCCCCGTCCTCTCAGACATCATAATATGGAGCTGTAAGATACATTTTCACTTCCTAGAGTACAGACTGGATGGAGAGATGCATTCAACAACCAGATAGATTCTGTTTTAATGTAAATCATATCATATCACTCCTCTGTATCTTACCCTTCAATGGCTTTCCACTACATTTTGAATAAATATTGTGTGTTAATGAACACATACATTTCAGCATCACCAGACTCCCACCAATTTCTCCAATCTCTGTGTTCACCTCTCTCCCTAGTTTACTATGTTCCTTTCACCCTAGTCTCTGTTCTCTCTGCCTGGGACACTCATCTTCCCATTCTTGGCAAAGCCAGCTCCTTTTTATCCGTCACGTCTCAGCTTAAATGTTATTTCCTTAAAGAAGCCTTCCTTGGTCACTGAATATAATGAGGTTGCCCTCCGCTCCCAATTACTGTCTAGCATCTCACTTTGTTTACTTCCTATCATGATCCAAAATTGATCAATTAATTGCTAATAATTAAATTTTAAATGATTAATTCTTTGCCTACCCTACTAGTATGTAAGCTCCTAATTTCAACACTACATTAATGATGTTTAGCACAAAGCACAGAATATAAGCAGAAGCTAAGACATTTATTATAGTAAGAAACACAAAGTGACATATTTCATGGAATTCCCCCCCCCCCAAATTCCTTTGTCTGCAAACTCATATAAGCCTTATCTTCCCATGGATATTTACTTGAAAGAGCATGCACTTCAGAGTTGGACAGAAGTGGATTCATATCTACCTCTGTTACTTACAAACTGCATGATCTTGGGCATCACTGTAATTTTGAAATTTTCCCTCATTCGATAAGGAAAAAAATAATATTTACCTCATGGAGTTGGTGTGATTATTCAGTGTAATAGTAAAATGACTAGCTCTATTCCTGGCACTTAGCCAACAGGTAATAAATGTTTGTTTTCTCTCTTCACTCCCTTCCTATACACAGTGACACTCCCTTCCAAGCCCATGGATCACCCCAAACATATGAGAAAATAAAAGTCAGCAAAAGCAATCTTTTTCAAGTTTCAAATATCTAAACCACATTCAGCCTTGTCTTCAAAATTCCAGAAAATTTAATGAGGAGGAGAAGGATTATACAGAGGCAGAAGAGGAGAAGCAGGAAGCACAGGAGGAAAAGGTGAAGAAAAAAATTAAGGAAGAAAAAAATTAAGGAAGAAAAAATTAAAGGATTTTCCTCTTGAGAGGGTACTGACAGAGCATTCCAGTCTTGGCCTCATATCCACTGAAGACACACACAGAACATGGAGGCAGCTCTGAAAATAGGAAAGCTTTTTTTTTTTTTAACATCTTTATTGGAGTATAATTGCTTTAAAATGGTGTGTTAGTTTCTGCTTTATAACAAAGTGAATCAGCTATACATATACATATATCCCCACATCTCCTCCCTCTTGCGTCTCCCTCCCACCCTCCCTGTCCCACCCCTCTAGGTGTTCACAGAGCACAGAGCTGATCTTAGCTTTTCAAGGAGGTTTCTCCTTGACTCCATTGACACAATACCTCCTGCCAGGCCCTCTGTGCCTCAACATTCTTCAGAAATGAGCAGCTCTGTTCCAACAGTTTTGGCTAATGTGACCATTTCACAGATGCTATATGTTGAGGGAACATCTAGTCTCTTACTTTTTTCTTCTTTTGAGTTGATAGTAATCATGGATAGTTAAAGGCAAAACAACTCAATACTTAGAATTTTACAACTTGGTTACGTTCCAGCATTTGTTTACTTATTAAAACAATTTATCGGCAGTTTGGGAGGAAGATTTTTTCCTATAGAAAAAGACTCTGAGGTATTTCTGGAGGCATATTTCAGATTCTCAAGGAGGACTTAGTTGGAAATAGTTTTTGCTACAATGTTTGACATGAGTCCAGACTATTCCTGGAACTCTTTTTATATAGAGACAACATACACAGATATCTTCAGAGGTTACCAGTAGGTTTAAAATGAATTTTAAATGTTCCCACTTCAGAAGGGCAGGGCTTCTAGTCTTAGGTGGGGACATCAGCCATTTTATCAATATTTCTCCGCAGTGTCTCTAGTCTGTCCGCATTGGTACGTTTATAACAGAAGTAGCCTTGTGTGTCCTAAAAGATGAGACCCTTGGGTAATAATTGCCAGGTCATGGGGTGGATCCAGGATAGATGGCATTGCAGGTAAAAATAAGGATTCAGGATGAGATCACATAATATCTTGCTTTTAAATGACCTTTAGCTCACCTACATACATAATGGTTTGCAAAATAAGTAAAAACTGTTACCAAGTTGCTCAGCAATGCTATCTTAAAATATCTCTAAGAGGGATAGTTTTAAACTGGAAGGGTTTTTAACAATCATCCTATGAGTTCAAATCAGATTTGATGAGGAGCAATGCAGAAAAGTCCTGAATCTTCAGAAATGTGCATCTGTTCTTAAGTTTAGGAATCATCGATCTGAAGTGCAGCTGAATGGGATAGATTCCGCAGCAATTTGAAGAATTTGAGTTTGTCAGTCAAAGTCAGGTTTCACACATGGGGACTCACCTTATCCAGCAGGGCTTTTAGCACTGGTTCTTCCTGCAGTCCGTCTGTCAGGCACCCTGTATGACCTCCTAAGACAGTCTCCTTGTGGCGGCTTTGCTTCATCTATACCTGTGAGGAACCCTGCAACGTCATCTTGCTTCTCCTCAACCTCACTTTGACTTTAAGAAGACTGGCTGTAGTACATTTTCAGAACTGGTCCCAAAGCCCAAATCATGGAAAGATGGGATGATTTTCTCCATCTTATTAAAACTTAGACAATACATCATTTTTCTTTTCTACTGTGGGAAAATGTGTAACAAAACTCTTCATGCGCTAGTGCTTTAATAGGAATCCCAATGGATGCCTTTTACTATTAAGTGTGGGTCTGGCATGTTCATAGGTTTGTGATAATTCTCTTTACTGAGGGCTCTAGAATCCTGTGGCTTGGCTATCATGATGTTGAAGAACAAAGAAAGCCCTAGTAGAAACACCAGAATCCTATTTGCACAGGGATTTGGTGGGGAGCTCATGGCCTATTTCATTTCTACCTAGCCATGGCCCTCACAAATCCTGCTACTGCTGAGCATATCAGGTGTGTTTATAAGGCCTTCCCTTTTAACTTGAACCCCTACTGGTTTTCTTGCTTGCTTGCTTGCTTTCTGTGGAGGGGAGCCTTATTTATTTATTTTTTTTCCCCACACATTTAGTTGGACTCAAGCTTGAGTCCAAACAAGCCTACTCTGAGCAGATTCCACTGCTCTGTTACTCAGCTGGACGGGTCCCCTTGTGATGGCATTCCCAAGGACCCACTGGCTGGGATCCATAGCATTCCACCATTAGAACTGCTGACAAAGGTTTTTGTGGGTTTTTTTTAATGCATTTTAATCTAATGCTTAAGGAAGGGAGGGATGTTTACTTGTATGAACCTTAGTTTATGGTCGGCTTACGTAAGATTCCCAGGACGTTCGGAAAGCATGGGATTTAATGCTCTACATTCTCTGAAGGTAAAACAAAACAAAACAATAGACTTATTTCCCTTTTGTATCTTCCCTTCTAACTCCTCCCCCCCACCCTTTGGGAAAACATCACTCTTTCCAAATGGAAGCCTCTCTTCAGAAAAGGAGAAATCAAGTGACTAACATTCTTTCTTTTACAAGAGAAATAAAAATAACACACAAAGAAAGAACATTAAGTGATTTCCTTTCCAGTGATCTTTGACATGTTTTTATGAACCTACCTCCAGACTTCCCTCCTCCCAAGACACAGCTTCTCACATCAGAGTTGCATTAAGAATAATAAAATTAATTAATTAGTGAATAAAAATGAGTCAGAAATTATACATTGTTAAGTTTTCTTTAAAATATAGAACATTTTACATCCTTCTAAAAAAGAATGGCTTTCTGTTTTATCTAGAACAGATGCTATTTACAATAGGACAGAGTGAGATAACACAGATAAAATGGGACTTAACCAATTGGTGGACCCATTAAGAAGAATATTAATATCATTTTCTTATCATTATCACCAAAAACTATAACAAGTGACATTTATTGAGCCTGTTCCATATGCCTGACATCCTACCAAATTCTTTACACAAATAAAAAATTTAATAATTGAATCTTTAAAATAATTCTTTGATACAATTTAAGGGTTGGAAACTTATCTATAAAGGACCAGATATTGAATATTTTAGGCTTTGCAGTCACATAGGGTCTCTTAGATATTCTTCATTGCTTTTGTTGTTGTTTTGTTTTGTTTTTACAACTTATCACAAATATAAACACCATCTTTACCTCCTTGTCTACTCCAAAATAGGCCATGTATCGGATTTGACCTGTGGGCTGTAGTTTGCTGACCCCTGATTTTATCAAAATAAAACTTGTATCAGTTCCATTTACAGAGAAGGAAATTTAGACTTGGAGAAATTAAGTAAATCTGCCAAAGTTATATACTTAATAAGTGGCAAAGGAGTTCAGTTAACCCTGTAGACACTGGTAAGAGTAAACTAACTACAGTTAAATCTGAGAACCCATGTAAACAGGAGATAAATACAGAACATTTCTAATAAACCCTAAACAGTTAACTATAATTAGAAATGTCACTAGTGTCAGCTAGCTTAGAAATACCTTATTGGATATACCCATAGATATATGCTATTTCCACGTACAATACTGGCACACATAATATCAAATGGAGACTATTTCATGGTCACAAGCTAATAGAAAAATTTTACTTTATTTTCCTTTTAGGACACTATGATATATCTTCCAGCCTTAACTAACATAATTCTGATTTTAATTTTTCCTATTCCTCACCATCTCCCTTCCTTGCTTCAGAGACAACTGAAGTAAATAGATATTCAAAGTTTTAAAAGTACAACTTAGCTTTGCTGAAAATGAAAAAACAAAGTGGACCTAAAAGTATTTCTTTATTATATTCCTGAATCCAAAACTTGAATGTCAATCATTCTAAATTTCTACTGATTATCCAAATTGTAAAAAAAGGAAAAATATAATGAAACATCTACTAAATGTAAGTTTTTTCAATAAAATTTGATAAATCAATTTTGTGATTTGAATATTAGTCATTTTGAATTAAAGCAATAGAAATCAGTGTATTTGAGGTTAAAAATTACTAATAGTGTATATGTATACGTGGTGCTTACTGGCACTAAGACAGCTTTCCCTCTCAAAATTAAAATTACATTGACTATTAAAGAATTGACCCAAAATCTCTACTGTAACTTTTAAACACTCATTGTTCATTACTGGGTATTTTATTGCAAATTTTTTTCTAGATAATAATGTTAACTCCAAACATAATGGCAGGGATCCGCTGCGAAATCTGAGGAATTTAAATGATAGACATATCTAAAATTAGGGGGAAAAGAATATGTCCAACAATTAAAGATGCTTTTTTTTAAAATATTTTTTTAATGTGTTTTTAAAACAGACTCAATTGACCAGTAAAACTGATGGAGTAACATATTTTTTTAAATTCCCTAATTATATAATTTTCCCACTAGACTGAAACAACTCCTTTTATTCTCTTGGGTATATAATATATGCTTTTAAAAACTTCCTGCCTGTATATTTATCTAATATCCAGGGTGCTATCAATAAATAATACACATTATTTACTTAAAAACATTTTTTTAAATTTTCCTTTGGAATAAAACTAAGCAAAAGGAAACTTGCAAGCATGTATACACAAACTGGCTGCAACCAACAAAACACAGGAAACTGGACACACCATAGAAAGAGAAAGAATTCCAGATTTCCACCACAGTTCATTTATCTACGTGTAACACTGCAGTGTATTGTCAAGCACAGGAGGGCCCGGGGTGCTTAGAAGAACAGATGGCAGCTGGGTTAGGCCAGACAGGAGAGAAAAGAAGGTGGGGCCGCCCAGGAAGTGCTGGTAAATTACGCAGCTTGCTCTTCTCGCCTTCAGATGAAAAAAAAAAAAAAAAAAATACTGAGGAAGGTTTGTGCCAATGGCCAGCACTTCAGACAGTTCTCGCCATGTACATGATGCAAAGTACAGAAAGCCAGGAGAACAGTCGAGGTGTGTCTCATGGGACATGAGGAGATGGTAATGCGGCAGTACAGCAACCACCCTGGGACAAGCAGTGTCCTTGAAAGCAAAACAAAACCCAGTTAAGTCTGCAGATGCAGTTTTTCCTTCAAGAACCTGGTGCTATTTGAAGGATGGGTGAGATACAGGATTCTTCAGCGGTATGAACAGACACACAGCCGTGGAGAGCAGTTGTTCTTGCTTCTTACCAGGGAGTGATCAAGAAAAAATAAATAGACTTCCAGAGAAGCAAGAGGAACAGAGCTGAGACTCATGAATGCAAGACCTGTGAAACTCTGGGAAATGGTAACGAGGTAGATTATGGTATCACCTACAGGATTATCTTTGAAAGCCACACATCATTATGTAAGCATTATCAAAACCTGGCTATTTTATTTGTGGAAGAAAATGAATGTGAGGAAATGTCAGATCAAAGATTAATAATATGCCAAAGTAATTACCTTCACTCCTTGCACCAAACAGCAAAATAATCTCTATTTCCTGTATACCCTGCTTGTGTCATTTCTGTTTTGTGTATGAGCACACTCTGCTTGTATCAGTTCAATTTTCTTAAGCATATTGCCCAACTTTTGAACAGCATTTAAAAAATACTCTTACGGTGCCTAAGTCAGTGTTCTACACACAGTAAAGAGGCATCCACACACAAGAAAGGGAAGGTCATGAAGTTTGAGTTCATAGTTCCTGCACCCACAGATGTGACACCTGTTACATAGCTCTACCCATCCATCCCCACTTGCTACTGAGCGGTAAAGTAGTGTGGAGGGAAAAGGTGGAAGCAGAAACAGTTGCAGGCACAAGGAGTAACATAGGAAAAAGCTCAAAGGTTGGGAGGGGGAAGGAGAGGGAGAGAGGACAACGGGAAGGGTTTCAGGAAGTGAAAATAATTGGCCAGTGGCTGAAGGGCACGGGGAGTGGGGAGGGCCAGAGGAGGCAGAAAAAGGTGAGGCTGCTGAGCCCACCCTGGAGGCTCTTCTAATCCAGGTGAGGCATTGGGTTTGAGCTTTCTCCGAGGGCAATGGAGAGCCATCGAAGGGTTTTTTTGTTTTGTTTTGTTTTCTTTAAATTTTTTTTTTTTATTTTAAATTTTTGGCTGTGTTCGGTCTTCGTTTCTGTGCGAGGGCTTTCTCTAGTTGCGGTGAGCCGGGGGCCACTCTTCATCGCGGTGCGCGGGCCTCTCATTATCGTGGCCTCTCTTGTTGCGGAGCACGGGCTCCAGACGCGCAGGCTCAGTAGTTGTGGCTCACGGGCCTAGTTGCTCCGCGGCATGTGGGATCCTCCCAGACCAGGGCTCGAACCCGTGTCCCCTGCATTAGCAGGCAGACTCTCAACCACTGCGCCACCAGGGAAGCCCCCATCGAAGGGTTTTAAGCAGGGAAATCCTAGATCAGAGATGAATTTAGAAATGCTCTTTTTGGGTGCAGTGGGAACAGAGGTTGGAGAGAAGATAGTCTTGAGGTCCACAGGTCAGTTTGGAGGCTTTTGCAGAATCTAGAAAAGAGATGATGGTAAGTGGCAACAAGATAGAAGAATGGAGTAAAATGAACTGGGACTAGGAGATTGGAGTGGATGTGGGGCAAAGAGAGAAAAAAAGAGAAAGGGCGATGGCCACATTTGTGGTTTCAAATAGAGACTACAGAAATTCATGTAGGTTTGGGGAAAAGAAAAATTGTGTATCTTCTGAACTGTAGTTTTTGCTTTGGATCTGTCTGAAGTTACGGCTACCAGGATCCTCCATCTCCCCTCAACCCTTCCATTAATTATTAGAGGATTCTGCATAGAGATTGGTTATTTGTATTAAAATTGAAGTGTGCAAAATACAAAATACCCTAAATTATCACAATCAGTAACTGTAATTGGTATCAATTACGACCCCGAATTCTTCCTTCCTTAAAATTAATCTTTGCCTTTCAGAAAATATTTCTGAAGCAATATGCAAACCATTACCATCTTATAAGCTTGTAAAATATTGAAGTGTTTACTAAAGCATTTTCTTTTTAAATCATGCCTTCTACTAAGTGATTCCTTTCTTTATCTGATATTTTGTGTTAATCAAATAATATATACATTTACACGTACAACATGCACATACAGATATAGGTAAAATTCATAGCTTTCCAAAATTGCAAATTCAATATTTTTGTACCAGTTGCAAACTTTTTATTCACTTTAGAAGCTTTCCTGCAAGACACAAAATCCATTGTGCAATATTTTTTTTTTACCAGACTGCAGGAGTGCAAAAGTATACACTGTTTCCTTCAAAAATGGAATCATCATTCACAGATGTAGATGTGTACTTGTGATGCCAAGATGAGACAGATGTGGTTCTATTCACTCAGGGACAGGTGCTGCGGAAAAAGAGATAAAACATTTGTAGAAAGTGTAAGCAACTGCATCGCTGTTGCTAAATAAATAAACTCTCTGCCAAAAAACTTTATTTGCTTATTTCTCCTTACTTCTTCTGAATGTTTATTTTAAGATCTGGTAGAGCTAAGCTCTATTCAGTTTTTACTTTCCTGTATTGGTCAAAAATGTACAGCATGTAATATGTGTTTCAATATGTTCCGTAAGAATGAATTGCGCAGACAGCCCCACATGCTGTTTTATGCGAATATTAATTAATATCAAGCAAGCTTACCCCCAACATGCACACCCACAATCTGACACACTTAACTTCTGACAAGATCATGTTCACGGTCCTTATAAAAGAAATCAGGTTAAAATGAGGGCCACGAAAGCACTAGAAGTTTTGGAAGGAAAAAACATCTTCATATTATTTTTCTGAGAAACATTTTGGTGAGCTGCAGACAGAGCACAGTACGGGGAGTAGAAATCTGCAGCTGCTGGTCTAGGGCAAGGATTTTAAATATTCGTATTAATTCTGACTCCAAAAGAAGGATCGGGTGGGAATCAGCAGCTGGGAGAGGAAAAGCGAGTGGAAAAGATGATTTTGATTTTAAATGTATTTAATCATAATGCAAAGTGGAGAACGAAGGAGAGAGATCTGCAGCTGGGCCAAGGAAGGCGGAGGGCTAAGTTGGAATATTGTCTTCTTTTTAAACACGTAGCTTTGGGTTTACTGGGACCCAGGGGGACCAGGAAACTTGTGAATACCCAGAAAGATTCCACAGCTTGAAGGGGTTGTAAATAGAAAATTCTGCCTGCCCATGGTGATATTTTGTCAAAATGACAATAAGGATAGTTAGTAACTATAATGAGATTCCTCCCAAGATTGAAAAAGCAGCAGAAAACACAGGAAAGTGTTGGCTGGCTGTAGGGTGCTCCAATAAAAACAAACATTCTGATTATCAGATAGTTATCTCACATATAAAAGATTTGTATTATCATTCTTTAAGAATAGGAAACCAAAAATACACTGACCATTGAAATTAGAGTGAATATAATGCACTTTTTTGGTTGGTGATTTTGGAGACAACTTAGGCGCTCTCAGAACCTCAGAGAATTATGTCAGGAGTATGGTTAGGGCTTGGTCAATGTTTGTGGAATGAAAATAAAAATTAATTAATAAACAATCATTAATCCATATTTGAGATATGGAAGGGCTAAAACTGAGCCTGTTGTAATCTCTGAAAGTTATTTTGTTTATTGGCTTCATATTTTGTTATTTGTCTTACAAGACACAGTGTCAAGGAAACACAATTGAACTTATTTTTTTTTGTATTCTGAGAAATGTGAGCTCAAAGTGTGAATCTGCCACGGCACACTGATGGTATTTAAGATACTATTTAAGAAGCCCAAAATATATATGTAAGTGTATGGTGATAATGCCCATAATGGGAGAAAATGTTCAAGGGAATAACCTCAGCTAAGGAATCATTTTATTTTAATATTAAAATGTAAGTATAAAATAAATTTCTTACTGCCAAACTGAGGGAATCTTCGTTTTGCTTAGGGCTTTTCACTATTTTGAGATTTTTTTTTCTTAAACGAGAAGAGATTTATTTTTAGTCTCAGTCCTATTTCCATAATGAAAAGCCCCTGGATACAATACATAGCTTGTCAATAACTAGTCATGTCTTATTTCTTGCCAAATGAAAACTTTAATTCAGGACAATGTTAAAAAACTGTTTAGACATACACAGAATTATCAACATTTAGAAATAGGTGGTGGCAGTGGTGGTGACTAAGTTGCAGAGTGGGAGGAGCTTTGCACAAGAATCTCTCTTTAATTTTTTTTAAGTCAATTCCACTCATCAGGTGGGGACTTTATCCATGCTTTTCAAAGCTTGACCAATGAATCCAGCTTAATATAAATATTTCCCTTTGTAGGAAAAATAGTCAAAGCCTTAACTGGTCAAAATCCAAGTAAGAGATTTTACTCTGTCTGAATGCCAGACAGCATACAAAAAACAATTATCATGGGCGTAAAATTCGTCTTTATATCCATCACGAGGCACTGAGTAGCAATGGGTATCAATTGTTCAATGTCATTCTGTGTATTCTTAGCAGCTCTCTAATTCTAAATATGCTATTTTATTTTATTTTATTTTTGACAATTTCTGTCAACATAAGCCCTGAAAGTAGGTTGTATTTTTCCCTTTTAATGAAGCTAGAAGAAACAAGTATATAAAAAATACTGTTACTTCCTTACATTTATATTTTGTACAACCCAGCATTGATTTGCTCCTTATTTAAGCAACATTTTCTTGATAAATTAAAAAAGCAGCAATAGCCATTACTGCAGGCTATATACAGCCTCTAATATCACTTAAGCATATTACAGAATATAATATCTGGTACTTAACGACTAACTTGCATATGAAAGCTCACATAATGTCTCATAAAATCCTTAAAATGGCTTCAGTTTAAGAGTCTCTTTAAAAAAAAAACACCTTCAGGGAATATTGTAAATGAAGTAGCACTCCAGCCTTGGAAAAAAAATTCACACACTTGCAGAAATTTTTAATATAAATTGAACACATTAAAAATTAATTTTGCATGACCATTTCGCATTGCGGTGCCAATGCATACTTAAGATAAGGCTTTAACTCTTCTTTGTTTAAAGTAACATGGAAGCTCTTTGCTTTCTCTCTTTGCTTTCATCTGTACATAATTATTATTTTCATTAATCAGAAAATGGACCCCCATTTTCCTATTCTGACAGCCTCAGCTGGAGTTGATGGAAACCCTACCTGAGTCACCAGGGTAACTTAACCATAAACTTCTAGGAAACTCATTAAAGAAAGGTGTGAGCTGACAATTAACCAAGGCAGTTTCCATCATCCTTCCCTTTTTTAAACTGAGGGGCTTTGGAGAAAAAGCTTACTCATCAGAAAAGTAGCTTTGCCCTGAGAAGTAAACCTGAACTGGCTTTGTCTATCACTCTTCTCTTCCCAGACCCGTGATTTGCTTTTTCTCACTTGGTTTCAACTGAATCAGTTGTCTCCTTGAAGATGTGTGTGCTTTTTAGCACTAGCTTTAAAGAAGTAACACAATGTACATTTTCTGTTAAAATATTTATTCTCTGATGGAAATAAAAAAGGGGAAAATAACAACCAATTGCCCCTTTTTGTATATGCGCAGATTTTTTTTATTAGTCTCATGACCACAATTTTACAACAAAAAATTCCCAAGGAGGGCATCAGTTGCAATAAGACATTGACGAATGTCTTTCTCCGCGGAGAGCTGACGTTGCGTAGACCTGACATGCTGTAGTTTTCTGTGGTTCTGACATGAGCGGCCAGTGCGCGATGCCAGTGGGAGCTTGGAGGAAGTCACGGGGGGTGATTCATAGATTACATCTCAAGTGATCAATTTTAAAAAGGTGGGGAAGGACCTGACCTAAGAAAGTGACCTAGACCTTGGGTCAAAGGTGCTATATAAATCTAGCAAACGAACAAAGAAATAAACCCAGAGCACATTTTCCTTAAAGAAGCTTGCATCCTATTCTTTCATTGTTCAAATCAGATATTTTACTATGCAAATCTGAAAAGCTGAAAATAAAATGAGAAACCTCAGGCTTAGCTCAGAATCTATGGCTTAATTTACTGAGAAGGGGATAGAAAGTTTTGGGTCAGGGGGACAAGTTTTACAAGAGTATTTTCTCAGCTTTCTAAGGCTTCCAGAAGACCCTGTGAAATACTACAAAATCTATTCCCTAGTTCTCTCCTAATTCTTGCACTCCATGTTAATACAACTTACATAAGCTACAACAATAAGACAGACTCCGACATGCACTGCTGACAGCCAAAACAAGTATGACTGTGGTGTTGTCCTACCTTAAAAAAATCATTCAAACTGTAAAAATTCATTCAAACTGTAGTGAAGCCAATCTGTCTGGAAGAACTGGAAAGAGCTGTCCAACTGCTTGCCGACACATACACACCTTCTAACGTCCTCACCTAACACGGTCATTATGTTACCCACCAAGCATCAGATACTGTGGACTTGCTTTCAGAAACCTTACTTTGCATTGAAATGTTTCCAGTTAGACAGATTTCAACCATCAGTTTACAGCAAAGCAAGAAGCAACCCCCTATACTGTAACTACATTCATGTGAGTACAGTATGCTTTCTTTTTTCTTTTTTCCTTTTTATGGGAAGGGTATGACCAGGGTAAAGACTGTTTATAGTCCTGGGTAGACCCAGAGTAGTGCAAGATCCCCAAATGTACCAAACTTAGATATGTGCAAAGGCAAGCAAAAGAATCTATAGGGAAGCAACCTCCTCTGTGGTTTTAGCAATTCTCAAGAACAACCATGTGAAATTACTTTTTCTCTCATTCTCTCTCCATCTCTCTCTCTCTTTCTATCTCATACACACACACACACACACACACACACACACACACAGAGTCAATAGCAATCCATGAAGTCCAAGCTGGATCCAGGTGGTATTATTACACAAAGGGTAAAACGTGTTATCAAAATTCAAGTATACTATGGCCTAATTATATATTGTTAATTATTTTAAATTTTCATAAAGTATAATAATAACCAATCGACATTTAGAATACTGAATGATGTTGAATCTTGGAAAGATTCTCAGTTCTAGGATAATATGAGGCAGGTAGGATTTTTGCATTTATGTGTTCTCTGGAAGGAAGAATGTTGATCACACCAGACAGGGTAGTAAGCTCTGATTTCCCTTCCAAGTCTTACCTGCCTTTGATTTCTCTATAAAGACAAATTAATTTATCTGTGATACACTCCCATGCACACACATACTTAGGTATCCATCTATATGGATATGGGCAATACGTCAGAACAGTCTGGCACCTGCTAAGAACACAGGGATGATTTTGAGGACCAGTCTGGAGTGCTTTCCCCACCCCAAGGGGCCTGCTAAGGAAGAAGAAAATAGAGTTATCTCTCTTCTTACTCCAGTAAGCCACGGTAAAAGACTATGTATAGTTATTAACAGGATCAACATTCTGTTTCCCTTCTCGCCTTCCTCCTTTAAGGTCATTATAGATAAAAGAAAGCAAAATAAATCAATCCTTCTCTTTAATTATTTAATGGGATATAAGAAGCTCCTTGAAGAGAAGTATTAGAATAAGTGGGTTGAGGTGGGATAGGATTCATGACTTAGGTAACTGTTTCTACTCATCTGAGTTGTGTCACGCTCCATACTTTACAAGACCAGGCAGGAAATTTAATCATAGAGATAAACCAGGAAGCAGCTACAGTACTTCCACACAACATAAAACATTCATATATTATAAATAAATGATATATGATATAAATATGATTGCTTAGTAACTAATGGCTTACACTCGGGCTTAGTCTATGACCTGTGTAAAAGATTTCTGGCATTTAATGCAAAACACAAACAAGAGTATTCCCTTGCTTTAAAGCTTAAAAAGTATATGCTCATTAAGCAGAAACATCAAAATGAAGTTCAGACAAAAGTCAAAAGAATGTCATTCTACCTCAGATTTTACTTGGTTTAAAATAGTGCAGCTGTACCTATAAAGATAGACATTCAGGTTCTCCAAAACAGAGGAAGACAGGGAGAAAAGAATGCTTACAGGAAAGACAAAAATACCTTGCATAAATACATATATAGTTAATTCATACACCCCATCCCCCATACACACACACACACACACACACACACACACACACACACACACTTCAGTGGTTCTCTAACTTTGAAGCTCTGTTAGCTAACTGCCAGGGACAAACCAGTGGCAAATTTGTTCCAAAAAAGGGAAGAAAGAATTATACTAGTTTGATAAAAGATTGATGGAATATTGCTTAACTTTAATCTTAAATATATTATTCACTTTGGAAATAGTGTCACCAACATTACTACACCATAAATACTAAAACTTTGTCATTCTATCACTTACATCTACTTATGAATTTATTTTTTCAGCTCTTCAGAATTACACAAGATAAACGTTTATGAAAACAACTTTTCACATTTTTATTTCATGGTAGCATTTGAACCACCAACTTAGTGCAATGATCTTAACAACCTTAAATAGAATATCTATTTTTTTTTCTTATTCAAAGCCTTTAAGAGTCTCTATGTGCCAAAAAACAGAACCACGAACATCTAAACTGAAGGAAAGCATTAATGCATTCATCCTACATGAGACCAGCCCAAATGAGCACTCATCAAGGACCCACCTCACCTGAAGACCTGTCCTCAATGGTTGTTTATACATAGTTAAAATAGAAATGTCTTCCATAAGTGAATTATGAACCCTCCCAAAATATGCCATCCACTTGAGTTTCAAAACTTGCAATCTGAAAGAACAATGATGACTTGATTAATCCCTCACCTTGACTGTCTTTCTTTTTCTTTGTCTTTAAGTGAATTTGACAAGTTCCATTCAAACAGGAATCCCAAAATTTTAGATATTTTCCCAAAAATGTGCTTTTGACATCACTGAAAATCAGGATTGCCCACACTTTGAACAATTGCCCACACACTGTAATTTGTAGGGTAAAAGGAATGGTAAACTATGCCACTTCTGATCAAAAGAACAGAGACTGTGCTTTATTTTAGACTGGGAGGCTATGGAGAATGCATCTTCATTTCTTCTCACTGCAAGCACTCACTGAAAGAAACATTTCTGGTTGAATTGCTTGGTGGAAAATAGCATCAAAACTAATATCTGCCTTCCTCTATGTCCTTATGAGATTTGGCGGTTGGGAGAGGGGTAAAACATTAGTAGCAAAAGTAGATTCAAAGTACTTATAATTCATAAGAAAACCTCCGTAAGAGTGTCTTGTTATTTCCAACAATTGTTTTATTCCCTTCCCTCCTTCCTTTTGCTAAGTGCAATATATTCATCAGCTTCAATTAGTGGCTCTCAACCTTGGCTACATATTACAATTACCTGGAGAATTAAGAAAAAATAAAATAGGGCTAAGTAAGGTGGGGCTTAGGTCTGGGTAGCTTTAAAAGGGCCTCAGGTTGTTCAAATGTTCAGCCAGGGAGTAGAACAGCTGTATTAAACCAATGGTTTCCGGACTTTGCTGATAACCAGAAATACCTGGGAACTTTGTAAAACTACGGTTCCCTGTGCTACTCTACCCCACCCTTGTTCTTATCTATGAAATTGAATTGGAATTTTCAAAGTATCTCAGTTTGTGTTTATTAGCAGCTCCTCTATTATTCTGATGAATCACCACCTTTGGGAATTATTGACTACACACTATAATTCAACCAAAAAAAAAAAAGTAGTTGTGATCAAATCTGTTTATATTGCTTCAGAATGACATATCGTTTGATCTACATTTCATGGTGAAATTGTCTATGTTTTTACGAATGCATTCAATAAGCATGGTGTTTCAACCATGTGCTGAACTCCTACACAGGCTTCACGAGTCCTCTTTTGAGGACCTTTCTGTACCCTCTCCACACTGAGTTGGTTGCTCTCTTCTCTCTGTCCCATTTGCTAACTCTGTTATAGAATACATCGCCATGGATTATTTACAAGTCCAATCTGTATAAATTCCTGAAAAGAAGTCCTCTGCCCTATGCATAATAACAGCTTACTATGGAACGGGCCCTAAAATGACAGCTTTACATGCATTATCTCAGTGACTTTTTTCAGAGCCTTAATTTCCACATACATAAAATGGGCAGAGGGATATCTCTTTATGCCAGTATAAACAAGTGAGTTCCAAACTTTTCTGCCAACACTAAAGTGTTATCAATAAACTGAGGCCCTGGAATCTCTAAGGTTAGGGGATGTGAAAATAAGAAAACAATAGGTTAAATCACTCAAGGGTCTCTTGTCCTCTGCAACCTTGGCAAAAGTCTAACCACTGCACATCAGATAAAAAGAGTAAGGGAAGAATTTTACCGACTTAAAGCAGAAGGCTTCCCACTTTTTCTCAGACTCAACTAGAATTCATACTATGGTTACATGTCTTGGAATTTGGGACCTACCCTGAGTTGTTCATAAGTGAACTATTCAAGGTAGCCAAGGAGCCAGTTCATTCAAGAGAAAGAGAGTTCACTTAGAGAATTTGTTTTCTCATGGATATATCTAATTTACTCATAATTTTATTATTCATGCACACTTATCACCTTTTCTATAAAATGTCCATTTAGAAATACTGCTTTGATCACAGGCTCACAAGTCATGGAACAATAGTATTCAGATTCCTTATATGATTCTTTGATTGTAGTATCTTCTTCACAACTAGAACCAGTTTTCAGAAAAACTTAGTTGTCCAGAGCACCTGTCTCCACTTCCAACTCAGTTGCTTGAGATGCAGCACTTTTGAATCTGTGTATAATACTGTTGCTGGCTGTGTTACACTAAACCACAAGGACCCCATGGAAAAGCATTTAGCCATTTGGGCACTTTACTTTCCTGGGTATTAAGTCTTATAAGAATATAAAAACCCAGGCCTTATTCTCTGAAATTCTGATTAGGCCTATGCTTTTCAGTTGAGGATGGGATATGTGTTGGCTGGAGAAAGGATAGGAGAGTGGAGTTTGGCCATTAGGAAAATACTCAATCACTGGGGAAAAGGTCACAAGCCAGAGTTCTCGAAAAGTAAGATTTCCAGTCCCCTAAAACTTTAAGAAAAAGTGAGGAAACTTATCTATATGAGCCCAGTTTTATCAAAAAGATTCTAAGAAAACACCACTCATAGAGGCTTACAATTAATTCCTTAATTGTATGGAACTATCTGGGCACTTGCATTTCTGACTCACCTAATTCTAAAAGAATCCCCGAATCTTTTTTACCACAACAGGGTAACGTCGAAGCTAGTGATTCTCAAAGTGGGGTGCCTGGAGCGACAGCTTCAGCATCACCTGGAAATTTTTTAGAAATGAAAATTCCCAAGCCTGCTCCAGACCTACTGAATCAGAATCTCTGCGGGGGGGAGGCCCAGCCATTTGTTTTTTAACAAGCCCTCCCGCTGTTTCCCATTCCTGAATTTCGAGAAACTGGTGTAAGCTACTCTGGGCAGATAGCATCTTTCCCAGCTTAATAGAAATTTAGCAGAAGAGAAAGGCATTACTTCCTTCCCATGGTGAATGCATTTTTAGCACCCAACTCAGAGCTTTTCTGCTTCCTTCATCAGAAAGGATCAGAGAGGAACATGAGGTAAGAAGCCACCACTAGGCTATTGCAGCAAGCCCAGCAGGACTCCAGCCCACAACTACCTGAGGGTCGGCTCTCGAAACAGGTGCATTCAATATGCATGGAAGCATCAGACTCCTTATGACTAATCTCAATCCTCTTTCTGCAAATTAAGCTTTTCTCTTTGTTTAATTTGCAGTGGAAAAGAACAGCTGGTGGGTAAAATTAGTATGAAAAAATGTTATGTACTTAATGTCCATGATTTAAGTCAATCCTGAGTTTTTTCCTCAAACTAAAAAACACTTTCTCCTCTTATTTTCAGTCTCTCTCTTGAATTATTATCCTACTACTTAAGTTAGGAAAATCTAAATTAATTATTTTTAAAATCCAGAACTCATGTTGAAAGAGTAAAACCATTAAGTCTTGCCCTACATAAAAAAATTGCTGCATACTCAGGAGATAAACACAGACAGAAACTCTCCAATGGAACCAAGATGACTTCCAAAATATGCCTCCTTTTCACCAATTCCCACTGTATCATTAACATTATATCAAGGTTATAGTTTAATACACTCACCCTTTTATTTTTATTTTTCTAAAATTTGCTCATGTTTAGGAAAAAAGGAAAAATGCATATTCTTGGAATATCCTGCTGGCATCCACTTTGTTGGAAAAGCACCCCAATTTCTGTGCTATTAACACTTCACAATTTTCATTCTTGTGCTGTCAGTGGTGTTGACCACAGCCCTATTCCAGGTGTGGACTGTAATTCAGACTGGCCAATCAGATTGCTGCCTCCTCCTACCCACGCTGTTTGGATCAGGGATAAGCACTTGATTTAATTGAGGCCAAACGGAGACAAGGAGACAGTAAGATTAGATTCTCAGATTCTGTAAAACTTTTGAGGAAGGGGCACGTTTTTTCAGCTGGAATTGCTGAGAGAATGGACCATGAGTCTAGAGCTGTCAGGAACCATCTGGCCACCCTAACTGGAGAACCTACCAGAAGTGGAAACAACACAGAAGCAGAGCTAAGAGACGGAAAGACTCCTGAGAATGTAAGCCATAGAGTCAGTTGGGACTGAACTTTTCAGGAAAATGAGCCAATGTTTTTTCTTTCTTAATCATTTTTCTTAAGCAAGTTTATATTGCATTTTCATTCACTTTAACCTAATGTGCAGGACATTGTGACTAATTGGTTTATGAAAAAGAAAAGAGAAGGAGAAATCAACAATGAGTCTAGGTTTTTGAAACAGGCAGCTGGGTAGATGGTGTTTTTCTCTGAGATTTTGACAAAACTAAGCAGAAGAACAGGTTTGGTGAATGTTGTATAGGGCTGGATGGTAAGGAAAAAGTATGTTTGGTTTTGAACATTTTTATTTAACTATGTCTATGAAACATTTAAAAGAAAATATCTCATAGGTCATTGATTATGCAGGTCTGTATCTCTTGCAAGAAGTCTAGGCTTGAAGTGAGTGTTGAGGAGCCATTGGGATATAGATGGAATCTGGCGTAAGAAAACACCAAAGAGTGTAAAGGGTGCCCAACATTTATTAAGCCATTATTTTACCTCCATAACATCAAATGGCTCAGATAAAGTAAGATAATAACAGAAAACCTTGACTTGAAAACTAGGTTTTCAAGGCACCGACAAAACAAAGCAGCTGTGTGTAGTGAAGTGAAACAGATAAAGAAGCAAAGATGAACATAGATTATTCTTTCAAGGATCTTGGTTGTAATGGAAAGAATTAGCACGCTTTACCTAAATGTGTTTGAATAACGATGAAACAGGATCACTATTCTATTCATAACTCTTTGTATGAATTCAAGGTTGCAATTACCATTTTTACTTTTGCTGCTGAAATTGTCTGTTGCCATTTTAATTTTACATTACTTATTAGAACGTGGGAGCAGTGTCCAAGCAGATGGTTGTCAGTAAACTGATGACTACAGTTATGGATTAGTGTCCAAATACAATTCTCAAAACTTGGTACACTACATAGTTTCCTGAATGTGACTGCCAAAATAAGTCTGGCCTGGAAAATAATTTTGAGGACTTTTCCCTCTCACTTAAGTTTTCTTCAGTATTTTAAACTAAAGATAGCCTTTAAAAGCTGAGGCTTTGCGCATATAGACAAACCACAATATACATTTAATGCCTTTGGAAACTTTCTTGATAAGCTTATTTAGGAGAAAATACTCCAATACAAGGTTCATATGAACTCCATCTATTCTATCCAACATGTTTTTCTCTTCCAGAAAAAAAAAAAAAAACTGAAACCACTGTAGCTGAAAGTACTTCCTCACTGTATCTATTGGTCAAGTCTTAAAATGAATTCACACTTGTATTAATTTTACTTTATTTGACAATGTTTGTACTCAATGACTAAAATAGGCACTAGAGTATTTCCAGTCTGTCCCTTCTTCCCTAATCATAGCTACTCCTTTGGTTCACCTCTTAGCAGAAGACAAGCTGTCTTTTATTTGGGAAAAACTATCACTGGGTCCTCAGTTCCTACCCTATTCCTGCTCCCTGGAAAACCAAGCGGGATCACAATAAATTGGCTGTGCCCTGAGTATTTTCAAGCAAGTACAATCTCTAATATTGCTGCTGTCTTAAATCTATCAAAAGCTTGATATTTATGAAGGCTTACCTGAAAGATAAGCAGTCCCTCTAAATCCTCTAAATTTTACTCAGGATTAAGTTAAACCAGCAGAGAGTTATTTCCTTAAATAATAGTCCTCCCCCCATGCCTTTACCTAGTGGTATTTTCCTGGCATGATGTCACTGGACAGTATTGAGGGGCACTACAGGAAACAGCCCGATGTAGCTGAGCGCTGTGTCAGAGATAAAGGTGTCAGGATGATTTTCATCCCGTTACACAGTGTCCTTTTTATAAGGACTCTAGGGAGAAGATTTTTTTTTTTTCTGGCTTTAACACTAGCAAAAGTCATTCTCCTAAGCATTTGGCTTGTTCTTATCTTACAGACCGTCCCATTTTGGCTTTAAGCAAAACTAATATGTTGTTTAAGATACCTGGCGGCAAAGAGGTCAGAAGGAGGTCAGGCTGTCTTCTCTGTAGTGAATTAGCGACATTCATTCATTATCTCCCAAGTCCTCATTAAAACAGCTTTAATGTGGTGACCATTTGATGGTACACATACGCTTTAATCTTGTGAATATCAAACCCACCTGGGTTACATTTCCTGTTACAGACAGTTAGCAGAAGCAGGTTAACATGATATGTTAACTCCTTTATCTGCAGCTTGTGGAGGAACCAGGCTCCCTAGTAGCCTGAATTTGAGCTCAAATGGTCTGTATAGAGTAGTGCTAATTTATCAGGTTCTGTCTTCAAATCTCAGATTGCTTAAGACACTTTTAATCATCTGTTTAATTTTGCACCTTACCTTTCTTTGCTCTGACATATTATTTTTCAGGTTATTCTTTGGGCCTGGATATGCCCTATTTTTCTTCCTCATCTGACCTACATTCAAATTTACACACTGTGAAATGGCTAAAAAAATTCCCATTAAGGTTCTAAAAGGGGAAGTTTCAACCAGTGTATAAGCCATCAAATTCTCATGTAAAACTGAATGATCCTTGATATTAATAGCTTGGCAAATGTATGCTACAGGTTAGGATTTTTATGAAAAAAGATCTCAAGTCATTTGGCTGAGGGCAGCCCACCTACTCTGGAATAACTTGAGCATTTCTAAACTTTCCACATCACCTAGGGCAAATCTCCCTCTCCCAATTAATCTTAAAATGTATTCTTTTCCCTGAAAGCCTGCCCATAGTTCTAACTTTACCTGTATTTACTGTGCAGTGTTTCCTTTTTGTGCCTTTTGTCTTTGAGGTTGGACATTAAAAGGGCAAGTTTCTGTTCGTGTTTGGGCTGGTGGAGTCTTGGGAAAGTGGGACAAGGAGCCCCATTGGGAGCTTTTTTTTTTTCCCTCTCCACAAGCAATAGAGAGTATTACAATGATTTACAGAGACACGTTGAAAGTAAATTATGTTGTAAACGCCTGTCCCTTGGGCCAGCTAAGAATCACAGGAAAAAAATGCAAAAAGTTTGAAATTCCCAACAGCAAAGGTTGACAGGAAAATATGGTTTTGTTTTTCTATGAGTAAAAGTAACTTTTATGTTGTGTTTTCCCATGAGAAATTATAAACTTTCAAAAGAATTTTAGCCTCTTGCATGCACATATAAGAGCAATTTATCTGGTACTGCCCCAGCGAAAACACTCTTAAGACTTTAAAGCTGTTAGAAGTGGGGCTGAATTTCTTTAAGACCGCTACTTCTTATTTGTCCTTGCTGTCTCCTCTTGTCAAAACATTTACTCAGATTTCGAAGAGTTGCAAGTTGGCAACATCTTAATAATATGAAAATGCATTTGTGCAGCCCATGTGGCTGCAATTTTTGAGTATATTCATCACTTATTTAATGAGTAACGGATCCTTTACGGTACCTATGGCCACACAGAAGTATATGTAGCAAATTCAGTGAGAACTTGTCAATATAAGATACTACGAGTGTGGCGAGGTAGCTTTGTCTCCCTCTTCTGGAGCCTCCCTGAGACTCAAGTAGGATCCTCAGACCCCGACCTTCTTCCTTCCTCAAAGAATGAGCAACAGCTACAGAAACTCTACAGCTGGGTGGGTAGCTTAAATCACTCGGGTCCATTTTGTGGGTGTGAACATCTTTTATTCCTGAGAGACTTAAAGTAAAAGATATACATTTTCTTTCTCTGTCTCAACTTAATTAGAAATGATTCAGAATGCTCTTTATTAGCAACTCCATTTCTTTTTTTTTAATGGCATGATAAGAAAAATAAGTAAAAGATGCCCCCAAACTGCTACTCAGCCTTCTCTGCGACTAAAACTCACATCATTAGATTTTTCAGCAGTGTTGTTCAGTATTGGCTTCTTTTGCTCCAGACATTCTTTGTCTGACTCTTGTCCCTGCCCCCTCTCATAAGCTCTTCTTTGTCGAAGGTCCAAGTTTTCTCTAGTGTTTATAAACTTTTCCTTGTCAAAATACCAGATAGTCTGTTTCTCCCCTGGCAGGGAGATTTATCCAAGGGATGTCATTTCAGGAACTATGAACAGACACAATAATTCTCCTCTCTCTACCTGTCATTTCAGCATTTGCATTGAAACTCGGATGTATTCCATCCAACAGAGCACTCCAATTTTCAGGGATTTCATTCCCTTTAGACTTCAGAATTGTTCTAAAATTTCTATAAATGATGCCACAAAATCTAAGGTAAACTATAAACCTTCAAAAGTTCATGTGCATTATATTGAGTGAAAGAAACTACAACACCCAATTATCTCCACAACGTCAGTGATGAATAGAATGAAAACTAAACCAGTATCCTCATTTTCTCATGCTCTGCCAGGCACACACAGAAACCCTGCTGCGATGCATTGTTTCTTTCCCCACCCCTTCATTTTCTCTGCCTGTGATAGACATATCCTTATTTTATGGATTAACAAGTACGAAGATCATGTCACTTCCTGACATAAATGATAATATACCTTTGCTCCCAGAGATGTATTTAGACAAAAAATAAAACCCCATGAAAAGCCTCAGATAGAGTTGTTGGCTAAACAGAGCTACTTAATTAAAATATCACAGTGAGGGACTTCCCTGGTGGTGTAGTGGTTAAGAATCCGCTGTCAATGCAGGGGACGCGGGTTCAAGCCCTGGTCTGGGAAGATGCCACATGCCGCGGAGCAACTAAGCCCGTGCACCACAACTACCGAGGCTGTGCTCTAGAGCCCGCGAGCCACAACTACTGAGCCCACATGCCACAACTACTGAAGCCCGCATGCCTAGATCCTGTGCTCCTCAACAAAGACCAGCCACCACAATGAGAAGCCCGCACACCGCAACAAAGAATAGCCCCCGCTCACTACAACTAGAGAAAGCCTGCGTGCAGCAACAAAGACCCAACGCAGCCAAAAATAAGTAAATAAATTTATAAAAAAGTAAAACAAATAAAAAAAAAATCAGTGAAATGCTTTTCAGTGAAGAGAAAACTTAAAGCCAGTGCTTCATTTGCAAAAGAGAAGGGAAAGAAATTGCAAACAACTTCCAGTCCTGCAACTTAGATTCACTCCAGTGTGACCAATTATTTCTTAACTTAGCATAACTGAAGCCAAAAACTCAGCCTCTGTGCACCAATGCTGAATCGAATCTCAGAGACAGAATTTTGAGTCAAATAGTAAAGAATAGCTTTATTGCTTTGCCAGGCGAAGGGGTCACAACAGGCTCCTGCCTCCAAAACTGTGTGTCCCAACCTGGGAGGATTTGATGATGAGTTTTATAGCAGAGGTTCAAGGAGGGTGGGGTTGCTGATAAGGGTTAGGTGTGCGCAGGGCCTGCACTCCTTTATTCTGGTCTCAGGTAGTCTCCTCCTAATAAGCTTCTCTGCTTCCTTTAATCTCAGGTGGCCTCAGGTGGTCTTCTCTGGAATGAAGAATGCTAATATCTTCCATTTGTTGGGGGTCTTAGTTCTTTATAATAAAACTGTAATCATAGGTGTAGTGCTTTCAGTGAGTCCTGAGTTGTTCTAGGAAATTATCAAACTTGAGGGGATTGTAGGAACCCCAGATTTATAGCTGGTGAGCCAGAAGTACAGGTGGCCCCAGAGACTTGTAGCTGTCATCTGAACCGAAGGTAGTCTTGTGGAGAACTGTGTCTTTAACTTGTGGAATCAGGTACAAGTAGTTAGTGTCAGAACCGAATTAAATTGAAGAACACCTGATTGGTGTCAGAGAATTGGTGTCAGAGCAGTGATTGCTAGAACTCTTTTTCTAGTATTAGTTTCTTGTTTTTATTTACCTAATGGTTCAAGCTTTAAAATTAAAATAATCAAAAATTGGGAAAAAAATAGCAAAACAGAGTAATAGCTAAGAAGGTATTCAGTTATTTCAAGTAATAAAATAGAAAAAACACTTAACGTGCTGAAATATAGGTTTCTCTAAAAATTTTATGACAGATAAATCTGGTTGAGAGCCAATTAAATTTATAGTTATCTTTATTATGTTATTTATAATATAATATATTACATATTGTATATTTATATTAATATCATTATTCATATTTATGCTAAGGTAAATAAACTTCAACTTCAGTTGAATTTTGAGACCCAAGAAGTATAGGGATTAATAAAAGAACATCAGCAAACAAATAACTCTAGGACCTTATGGGATGTTAGGATTTCTCTAGCATAATTGTTTACTTATACCAGTGCACCCTTAACTTCTTCATGGCAAATAAACTACTTTCTAGCTTATTACTCTTGAGTATTGGAGTGATCACTTTTTACTTTCCTCATCTCTTGAAATGGAAATAATTCTACTTCCTAGTGTTTAAGGTCATTCTGAGTATAAAAGAAAGTGCTAGTTTTCAGATGCTTAGAACTCTGTTTAGAACTCTGCACTGTGCTGGACAATGCCCTTAGTTGCCTCACCCAAGAGATGAATGCATTTCCTGACCCCATCTCTCTACCCCATCACCTCCTCTGAACTTCTGCTTGCCAATATCCCTTTTAAATGTCCTATCAATTACTGAACTCAAAGCTTCCGCTGTGTTCTTGAAACTGAGAGAAGCCCTGTGGGGCTCCCAGGCACGGAGGCCTTTTTTGTCCCATATTTCTTGTAGGCAAGACTACAACCTCCATGATCTTCCCTGAGTTCCAAAGGGCAGATTCAAACAGTTGTAATCAAGGGATGAGCAACCAGGAAACCACCTGAGGCAAGATTAAAGGGACCAGAGAAGCTCATCGAGTTTAGGAGACAGACCACCTCAGACCAATTAAAGGAGTGCAAGCCCTGCACACATACCCTAGTCTTGTCAGAGATCCCAGCCTTGAACCATTGTTATAAAAACCCCCATCAAATCCTCTGGGGTTGGGACACAGTTTTTCGAGGCAGGAGCCTGCAGTGTCCCCCTTTGCCTGGCAAAGTAATAAAGCTATCCTTTTCTACTTCACCCAAAACTCTGTCTCCGAGATTTGTGTTGGCACCGGTGTACAGAGAGGCCAAGCTTTTAGCATCATTCTGACCAATTCGGAGAAAACAAAGTTGTCACTCCCATTCCTCAGAACAATATGTTTCTCCTAATCCTACCTTGCTTTCATTAACAATTTCTGAAAAATTCTATTTTACTGTTGATACATGGCAAGCTTGTGACAAGGAAATTTCCTCAGTTCAGGCCAATCTTTTTAAATCTAAATGCTGTCTTTACATTTACTTGTATTGCATTTCATTTCCATTGTTTCTGACTTGAATTCAACACTTTTAAGATAATCCTAAATTTATCAAACATTTTTTTTAGTATTTATTACATATGCATTTGGTAACTATGTGTTACCTCAAAAGGGATAATGTGGTTAGAAAGAACACTGCATTTGCATTTAAAAGCAAACCAAAAAAACAAATAAACAAATAAGACACTTGTATTTAGATCTAGATCTACTAGTTATGCCATTTCAAGATAGTTTTGTAATTAAAATCTTAGGTTTCTTTAATCTATAAAATTGAGATTATAATATCCCCCTCACTATAAAGTAGAGCTTCTATAGGGACCAAATCAAATAAGGAAACCTATTATAAAATACTCTATAAGCTATAAAACAATGTTCAAGTATAATGGGGAACTAAACTATAAAACACTATTCAAGTGTAATGGGGAACTACAGCTAATCAATCTTTTTAAATTAGTAAATTGGGATGAAAGAGTTCTTTAGCTCCTCACTGGAGACCTCTCTCCAAGTTCATTACCCTTTTCTCTTTGGTTTGCTTGTTCTCCGGAGAGCCCTGATATATATATACTTCCCCTATTCCACAAGAGTAATAAGAAGATGTTGGATTAATTATGTCTAAGACTCCATTCTAATGTAGTAATAATTTTATTTGACCCACTTCCTGCCCAAGTACCCTTTGCTGAGTTTTCCAGCTTCAGATTTTGAAAATTGGGAGGTGGAATGTTAAGAACTCAACTTGAAGTCAAATAATCTTGAGTAGGAATCCTCAGTCATTCCCTGGCTGGGTGACCTTGGGAAAGTCACTTGATAACTTTAAGTCTAGGGTTCTTCATCTGTTAAAATGTTCTTTCCCTGTAAGGAAAGTAACTTTCCTTATAAAATTGATGTAAAGTTCGTAATAGATAATATATATAAAGCTACTTTCCTTACATATTAAAAAAATTTGAGGTGAAAGCAGATAAAAGGATAGGGAAATGACTGAATTTTAATCCCCACCTTATTTACTCCAAACTTTTTCCATATAAGGGTTATGTTAATTTCAAATCTGTGAGATAGTGTGCAATGTCAGATTGAACTCAAGGAAAGCTTTGTGCGGCATTTCCCTAACAATATCTCAAATGTAAATGAGGTGAATGGATCATAAAGCTTTGTTAGTAAATCCGCAAGAGCAAATCCACTCTTTTAACTGTCTTCTTAGAGACCTACACCTGAGACAACAGTCACTATCTAAAAAGCCTAAGGAAACATTTCAACTCTGACTGTACAAATTCTTACTCATGAACTGAAATCACATGGTTTGGCTGCTGTGGAATCTTTGCTGTTTTACTCTTCGTTTCCTTGGGTATGTTTGCCTTTGGAAAACCAGCTCAACCTTGGTTACCTTAGTACGGACATGGAAATCCCAAACAATGCTTTGTATTGTCATCAGACCTGGGATCCATATGCCCAGCTGAGATGGTTAATTTTATGTGTCAACTTGACTGGCTAAGGGATGCCTAGATAGTTGTGAAATATTTCTGTGTCTGTGAGAGTGTTTCTGGAAAAGATTAGCATTTGAATTGGTGGACTTTGTAAAACAGATGGCCCTTTCCAATGCACGTGGGCATCATCCAATCTGTTAAGGACCTGCATAGAACAAAAAGGTGGAGAAAGTTTGAATTACCTGACTGATAGGGCAAGATAATTGACTGATGAGTCAATTATCAGTTGGGATGAGTTGGGAAATCAATCTTCTCCTGCTCTTGGTGCTCCTGGTCTCAGGTCTTCAGACCTGGACTGGAATCTATACCATTGATTCTCTGGCCCTCAGGCCTTTGAACCATATCACCAGCTTTCCTGGGTCTCCAGCTTGCAGTTGGCAGATCTTGGGACTTCTCAGCTTCCATAATTGTGTGAGCCAACATTGTATAATCTCTTGAGATAGATATATAAGATATCTATATCTCCTGTTGATTCTGCTTCTCTGGAGAACCCTCACTAATACACCAACATTGTCCCTGGGAAACTGCTGGCTGCCCTCCCATCCTCCAGCTGCCTATTCAGAAAAGAGTAGACAGTTTCATATCAACCATTTTATAATTTCCAGAATCAGCCCCCTTCTCCCTCTCCCAACCAGTAAGATATTTTATGTATTCTGTAGTCACAATTCGAATCTACATTTGTTCCCTCAGGAGGAAACTACAATGGACCTAGAGATTAAAAATCAAATTTAAACAACTAGATGTCGGATTTTTCTCTCCTCACTTGCCCTGAAAATCCTCCTCAACTCTGTGAGGTTTACTGTCCCCTAATGGACTTCTCACTGATCCCCTTGATGACATTAGGAGAAGGAAGATAAGTTAATAGTTATGTGTGATGGTTAATCTTGTGTTAAGGAAGGATACCCAGACAGCTGGTAAAATATTATTTGTGGGTGTGTCTGTGTGGGTGTTTCTGGAACAGATTAGCATTTGATTCAGTAAACTGAGTAAAGCAATCTGCCCCCACCCATGTGGGCAGGCATCATCCAATCCATTGGAGCCTGAAACAGACAAGAAGATGAAGAGCAAATTCTATCTTCTTAATCTGGGACATCCATCTTTTTCTGACCTTGGACATCGGAACTTCTGGTCTTTGGACTTAGAGTGAATTATACCAATAACACTATTGTTCTGAGATTTTTAAATAAACAAAATTGTATAATTTATTGAAAGAATGAACTATGAATCTAAAAACAAAGAATCTCATTAATAACTTTTAGAGCATTTTGTAATTCACTAACCATATTCACATGTATTACGTCCTTAGAAACATAGAAGTTTGAGACTCAGAGTAGTTGAGTTCAAAATCGCCAGCTGGTTTGTGATAGGTCAGAATGTTTTGATTTTATCATATTTCATCAAATAGAAAATCCGACCGGGATGTGATCTCGAAGTTCATTTCCACAAGCCCCTCATTTTACAAATAAGAAAATAGAGACAACCTAGCAACTGTGACAGAAATTCTGGTTCATTAGTCTTTCCTACCATATCACTTTGCCTTCAGATTTAATGATATAGATTGTAGATATCTTTAAGCAATATGAAAATATATGTGCTATACAAAAATCACGTCTCCCCCAAAAAAAAAAAAGTGACATTAGACAGGAGAATAGAGTTATTCTACTGATGATAACCTAATTAACAAGCATGAGCTTTTTGAAGTTCCCTGAGAAACTTGTAGGCTGATAAATATCTCCATCAAAATGCCAATCACTAACACTTGACCTGTTGCAACTCTTCTTCAGCAGTGTTCTCTGAAACTTTCATTTAGGTGCATAAAATCAGTTGCATTATCACAATCAGATTGCCATCTCCTTTGCAATCCTCAAAGATTCCTGTATGACACAAAAATATTATATATGGTTCCATGTCACAGTTATAACTCCTAGATATTGTGATTGCTTCTTTTCATGAATTAAGTGAGAACATTTTCTTCCTTTCACAGTGCCACATATTGCCAGAAAGCACATTTGCATATTATTATGTTTAAACAATGTATTCTCAGATGTGTGCACTCCATATGATTAACTCATAACACTATCTAGAACAATCTTTTGGTGCAACCTCATGCCTAGGATGGAATCTAGTCATTGCTCTTATGTGATTTACAATCTGTGCTCTATCAGTTCCACAAAGATAAAATATAAATGCCAAGCCAGAATGACACAAATGGAGAAAAAGCCCATTCCCCCTCTTCAGTATGATTTGTGATATTTACTGACTAACCAAACACTAGCATGGGATCAGACCCAAATAGCCTTTCAGGACTGGAGTGGTGACAATTGGCAGTGGTTAGTGTGCTACCAAAGCATGTACAATATTTGCAGTGTCATAGAACAGGGCTGTTTCCAAAGGGGAAAAACAGCATTACTGCTCAAAGGAGACTAGGAGATGATGTGGGCACAAGCCACTCTCCTGGGTATAGGAGGGAACCCAGAAATGTCATAAAATCTCTCTTCGAACTGTTGTCACTACTGTTGGTTGTATGGGAAATTAACATATTTAATTAACTGTCTGACCAAAGCAGCTGTTACCTTATATAAAACCTTGAACATTGGTGCCTGGCTTATCCCACTAGGTGCTTGAATGTGCCAGTGGCATAAGACTGATGATATTTTTATACTGCATGTCACAGCATGACTCCTTTTGCAATAGGCTCAAGATCTTCTTTAAATTCTTCATGGAGAATAATAATGCCCCAGCCCAAACTGCTTAATAACATCCTATGTCAGGCCAGCCAGCAGGAAGCTCCATGCACAACAAAGTGGACTCTGGCCAATCCAATCATTCCCAACTTCCAAAAAGGCCCTTGCTGAATAGGGCCTGGCAAAGCCAGGCATGCATCTTTCCTCTTCATCATCAGGATGCTATTTTATTAATTCACATCACTTACTTATGAAATTATTATTTGCCTTCTATATTTTTTCAAAGAAAAAGTCCTTGACTTCAATATTTCCAAACGGAAAGAAATGCTTCCGAGTCAGAAGTTACTTTCATTAGTTTGCTAAGTTGTTGGTCTAAAGCTATTACGGAGATCGTGATTGGTTTGAAGGATTTCTGAGAGGAGGGGGTGAGGGACCGTAGAAGGTGGCTTTTTTGACCATTGTAAAAAAAATGCTTCCTTTACTTGGTTTGTTATTTCACCCATTTGTGAGAGAGTAAGAATCAAACATTTTCTATTTTGGATGGTTTGAGCTGTGAAGTGATGAGTTTATCTCTAGCAAAGATGGAGGCCAGGATTTTTCAATACCTTTCTCGGTAATGTGGTAACACTGGTTATCTTCGTCGCCTGTGCTGCTCTTTTTCTGAACTAATTTACTCTGCCATTGTATGTGTCTTCCTCATCATACCTTTACTACTGGATACACTTAATATTTCCTTTTGTGCGATTTCTGAAATTCTTGGAAAGTATTGCAAAGTCTGCACTTTCGGCTACTACCATATGTAACTTATGAACAGTTTGCTAGTTCAGCAGTTGAAGGGCTCAAAATCCTGATTAGAGAGAGGCCTCCATAAAAACTATGGGGGAAAAAGTTAGCCAGCAAGGACTTTTCTTCATTGTTTACATTATTATATTTTAAACTTCTAATAATAAAATGTGCAATAATTAGGATATATTAACTTGGTATATGTGCATTACAAAAAGATCAATAATCTTTCCAAAAATATGAAACTGAAGAAATGTTGAATAAATATAAAAATAGTCTGTACCTCATTCTGAATAAGCATATCCTGTATTGAACGTGCATTTGCCCACACAAAGACATGTGTTAGTTATTTGTTGCATGTATCAGGAGAAAAAACTCCCAGGGTTTAATAAAAGCAAAATTGTGATTGGTTGGTCTATTCTTTTACTGACCCTTTATAAGCTAAATATGAATATGTATAAATATGTATATAAACATACACATACCATGATATATTTCTATCTATAATTACAAGATAGAGTAAGAAATGTTCTTCAAAAACACACAACCAAGGCCAGGGCAACATCACATCCAAGGCCAGGAAGAGCAGCTTCAAGCCTATAGAACTCTACATATTAGAGAACCGAGAGGGCTATTTTATTGCTAAATTTAATTAGGAATAAATTGCTCAGGTAACTAGGTAATATTCACCCTGCTGCTTTGTAACTGACTCTGACCACCTGACCCCTGATTGCTGTCCTCAGATGGAATTCACCCAAATCATTTTTCTTATTCAACAAATATGTGCCACACACTTGGCTTGGGCACTGTGGAGAAAGTAAGGAATGATAAGTGAGGTATTGTGTTCATTTCATGTTGCTTCGAGAATAGATATTTAGCAATGACCATAAATGAAGGGTTTCTTTAATAGAGACTTTATGAATATACAAAAAGAAAAGATGAATATATATGTTACTCTATAGCTAATATAAATATGAGAATTAACTATAGGTAATAGAGAGTGAGGTTCCAATAATAATTTCTAACCTATTTCTACCTTTCACTGAGTAAAGTATTCTGATGAGGGATTTATGCACATTCTGTCCTTCATTCTTCATAATACGTGAGGTAGCTACGAATATTATCAACATTGAATAGATCAGAACATGAGGAGAGAACTTAATTGCTGTCACCCATAAGTGACAGAGAAGTTTGTCAGCCTAGGTTTCCCCACGTACAATTATTATGCACTGACCTCTTACATAATTCTGCCTGTCCAGTGAACTGGTAAAATCTCTAGAAGTTTATTCTGGTCTGCTTCAGATAGTGCTTTCTTTCCTTCACAGATTCTGATCCTGAACTGACTTTGCTTTACTTACAGAAAGGGTTTGCCTTGTTTTTTTATTATTTGCAGAAAGTGCTTAAACTTTTGGTTTGCAATTGCTCACTCTTCTGTGTTTAACTATGTTTAAAGGAGTTTGTTTTACTTCAGTCCTCTTTACTAAATGCCTGCTGCCAGGTACTCATTACCCCTGCAGTGCTTCCTCTTTCTATTTTTATGGTCCTGCAACTTTCCCTCCTCTTCCTGCCTCTGTGCTGGCTCAAGCTGTGAGGTAGTTTCATGGATTGGGACAGGACCTAAGACTTAGAGGAGAAGAAGCCATATGAGTATTCAAATTCCCTCTTTATATATACATTTCCCCCACTGTACCACTTCCCAAGGAGGGTGGCTCTCCATCTTTTCATCAATGTATGCTGCATGTCATGGATGGAGTAGGCAATCAATAAAATTCGTTGAATATTAAGTGAATTGGAATAAATATGCTTACTTAAGTGAAGATGTTTAGTTAGCCATTCATTCCACTTTTCATAATATCCCAGGCTTCTCTGGGGGATTTTAACTCTCTACAGTATGCTTGGAGACTTCAAACAGAAGTAGTCTGTCCCCTCTTAGGCAAATGGTAGATTCCTGACTCAAATCAGGAAAATGGGTGTCTATCCCTCTGTTTCTCTGGGTGTCTCAGGATTTGAGTCTGGAAAAGAGGGACAAAATAGGGTGGGAATGGTTGGAGCTCATCCATTCCAGTGGAGACTTCCAAGTACATCTGTTTCAAGTAAGTGTGCTACTTCCTGTTATTTTATGAGCCTGATTAGTTCTATATTTTTAAACAGCATTATTGAGATATAATTGATATACAATAAACTGCACATGTATATGTGTATAATTTTTAAAGTTTGGACATATGTATAAACCCCCAAGAAACCATCATCACAATCAGTCAAGATAATGAGTATGTTACCCACAACATTTTTATTTTAGCCCTTCCTAATCCCGCCCTCTTATTTCTCAATCCCCTCATCCCCCCCCAAATCTGGCAAAAACTGGTCCACTTCTAGTTAGTATACATAACATCTCATTTCCTAAACATTTTTGTACATGGTATTATAAATTAGGTGCTCTTTTTTATGTTCTGGATTCTTTCACTCCCCATAATTATTTTGAGATTCATCCATGTTGTAGCATGTTTCAATAGTTTACTTTTTTGTTGCTGAATAGTTTTCTACTTCTTATCCACTTACCTGTTGATGGATTTTTGGGTTGTTTTCAGGTTTTGGTTATTAGAAATAAAGCACATGTGAACATGCCTGTAAAACTTTTTGTGTGAACATATGCTTGCTTTCTCTGGGGTAAATACTTGGGGTGGAATGTCTAGATCATATGGTAGATATGTGCTTAACTGTTTAAGAAACTGCCAAGCTATTTTCCAAAATGGTTGTGTAATTTCAATTCTACATTAAAATCTGTTTTATTTTGAGTTAATTTTTTACATACAGTATAGTGCAATATACATATTGAAGATTATTTTTTAGCATATGGATATCCAATATTTTAGATATCATTTTTCATAAAATATTTTCTTTACTATATTACCTTTATTCCTCTGTCAAAAATCAGTTGCCCATGTATGTGTATGTCTATTTCTGGGCTCTCTATTCTGTTCTATAGATCTATTCTTCTAATTTATGCCAATACCCAACTCTCGTAATTAGGGCAGTTTTATAATGTCTTAAATCTGGTAGTCTTAGTCTTCCAACTTGGTCTACCTTGTAAAAGTTATTTTGGCTATCTGAGGCCCTTTCTATCTCCATATAAATTTTAGAATCAATTTGTCAAGTTCTGTCAAAAAAAAAAAAAAAAGAAAATGCCTACTAGAATGTTGTTTTCAATTGCACTAAAACTGCACATCAATTTTAGGGAGAATTGACATCTTAATATTGGGACCTTTGCATATCCATGATGGATCTCTCTATTTATTGAGCAATATCTTATAGAATTCAATATGCAGGAGTTTCACATCATCCGTCAGATTTATCCCTAAGTATTTCATATCGTTATGCTATTATAAAGGGTTTTTTTTTCAACTTTACTTTGCAATTGTTCAATAGTAGTATAGAAATATAATTGATTTTTGGTAATTAGCTTGTATCCTGCAGTTTTCTAAAGTCATCTGTTAGTTTTAGGAGTTCTTATAGATTGCATTGGATAATATTCATAGAGGATGATGCCATCTGTGAATAAGCTGGTTTTATTTTTTCTTTAATCTGGTTGTCTTTTATTCCCCCTATTGTGCTAGATAGAACCTTCAGTAAAATGTTGAATAGAAATAGTGAGAATGAATATCCTTGGCTTTTTTCTGATCTTATGGTGAAAAGCATTCATTTAAGAACTTTTTTCTAACGCTATAAATTTTCCCAGTACTGCTTTTGTAGTATCCCACAAATTAGAATATGTTGTGTATTCATTTTTGTTTAGATAAAATACTTTGTAATTTCTCTTTTGATTTCATCTATGACTCGTGTCATTTAACCACGTGTTTTTTGTTTACAAATATTGGGGATTTTTTGAGACATCTTTTATTGATTTCTTACTTCACTGAGATGAGAGAGCATATTTTGTATGATGCAAATCCTGTTAAACATTATCAAAACTCATTTTATGATGCAAAAAACAGTCTATCTTTGTAAATGTTCTTTGCACACTTGGAAAAAAATGTGTATTTTGCTGTTGTTGGGTGGAGTGTTCTCTAAATGGCAATTAGGTCAAGTTGGTTTATAGTGTTGTTCAAATCTTCTCTATTCATACTGATTTTTTTGTCTGCATGGTCTATTGTTGAGTGATGGCTATTAAAATATCTGAGTATAATTATAGATTTATCTATTGTTCCTTATAGTTTTATCAGTTTTTGTTCCATGTTTTTTAAAGTTTTGTTATTAGGTGCATAAATGATTGGGTTTGTATCTCTTAATGAATTGAGCCATTTATTATTAAATGATACATTATCTCAGTTTTTAAATCTACTTTGTCTGACATTTAACAGCTAGTCTAGCTGTATTATTATTAATGTTAGCATAGCTAACCTTTTATCATTTTACTTTTATCTAATATTGTTCTCTATATGTGAAGTGTGATTCTTGTAGGCAACATTATATTGTTTTTATTTTTTTTCACCAATTAGACAATTTATACCTCTTGATTGGGAAATTAGGCCATTTACATATAATATGATTTTTTTTTTAATTACATGAATGAATCAACAGTTTAAATTTTATTTATTTATTTATTTATTTTTGGCTGTGTTGGGTCTTAGTTTCTGTGTGAGGGCTTTCTCTAGTTGCGGCGAGCGGGGGCCACTCTTCATCGTGGTGCGCGGGCCTCTCAGTGTCGCGGCCTCTCTTGTTGCGGAGCCCAAGCTCCAGACGCGCAGGCTCAGTAGTTGTGGCTCATGGGCCCAGTTGCTCTGTGGTATGTGGGATCTTCCCAGACCAGGGCTCGAACCTGTGTCCCCTGCATTGGCAGGCAGATTCTCAACCACTGCACCACCAGGGAAGCCCTAATATGATTATTGATATAAACATCTTGGTATGCGTTTTTTATCTCTCCTATCTGATTGTGGGGAAAATGTCCATAGCCTTTAAGAAGTGGCTGAAAGAATTCTATTCAATGCAGAATTTCAGATAAAATTCCTGACCTGGGCTGTTCATCCTCTCTCCATGTGTTGTCCTTTTTCTTTTTCCTTTCCTGTTTTTTTTCTCTTAGATCATGTTTTCTCTCATTGATTTATGCAGAACGTTCTGTACTGTAGGCTGTGGTGTCATTTTTGTTTTGTATCTGTTTTACTGAAGTAAGTCTCCAGTTGAGGTAGATATATTAAAAAATAATAAATGTTGGTTTAACAAAAAAAAGGCTTTTTAAAATAAATTGAATATTTTTTATGATTCCATTTTAATCTCCATAGTTGAATTACTAGCTGTAACTGTTTTGCTATCTTAATGGTTGTTTTAGGGTTTATAATATATACCTTCTCTAAGTTACCATTCTTGGTACTCTTTAATCCTTTTTGTAGATGCAGATTTCATCTTGCTATCTGCATTTTCCTTCAAATGAATGTGCTTTAGTATTTTTTATAGTGAGTCTGTTGATTTTTTTTTTATGTTCTGAAATATCTTTATTTGCCTTTGTTTTTGAAAGATATTCTTGCTAGGTATAGAATTCTAGGTTGACAGGTTTTTTTTTTTCTTTACATACTATAAACATCTCACTCCACCGTGTTCTAATTTGCCTTGTTTCTGATAAGAATATTGCTCCCATTCTTAACTTTGCTTATATTTTTCTTGTTTTTTAAAGCTTTTTTTTTTTTAATTATCAGCAGTTTTGTTGTAATATGCCTGTTATAGTTTTCTTTCCTCCTGTGTGTGTGTATGTATGTATGTAAGTATCTGTTGGTGTTCATTGAGCTTCTTGGAGCTATAGGTTACTGTCTTATTACATTTGGAAAAATGTGGCCTATTTTTGTTCAAATATATTTTCTCCCATATCCTCTTTGAGGGACTCTAATTAAATATGTATTAGCCATCTTGATACCACAGATACCTGATAATCTGTGCATGTTAACTATTCTCTTTCTCTGTGCTTTATTTTGGATTGTTTCTGTAGTTATACCTCCAAGTTTGCAACTTCTTAATATTTTTTGCTATTTCTAACATATCAGTAATCCCATCCATTGTGTTTTACACCTCACACATTCTAGTTTTTATTTAGAAGCCCAATTTGGGTCTTCTTTACATTTGCTATTCTTTTATGTCTCAATTCAACTTTTTAAACATTTGGAATATACTTGTTATAACAACAGTTTTAATGTCCTTGTCTGTTAATTTACCATATGTGTCAGTTTTGGGTCAGTTTCAACTGACTGGTTTATCACCATATAAGTTGTATGTTCCTGTTTGTTTTTTTTGTTTGTTTTTTTTTTTTGCATGCCTGGTCATTTTTTATCAGATACCTTACATTGTGAATGTTAACTTGATGGGTGCTAGATATATTTTGTATTCTCATAAGTATTTTCAAGCTATGTTCTGAGACACAGTTAAGTTTCTTAGACAAGGTTTTATATTTTTGGATCTTATTTTGAAAGCATATTAAGTAGGACAAAGCAGGGCCCAGTATAGGACTAATTATTCCCCACTGCCGAGGAAAGACTGTTCTCAGAAATCTACCTATACCCTGTGAAAGTATAACATTTCTTTGAATAAAATAAAAAATTTTATGACTTATTGGTTACAGAGCTTAAAGCAGCCAGAGGAGTCACAGATGACTAAGTTTTCAAGTCTGGCAGAATATAAATATACCAGTGATAAAACAGAAAAGTCACAAGTCGGAGTCAGGGTAAAGTGTGCAAAAAATAAGCTAAAGTCTTAAAATGAGTACCATTCGGTGTGCATGTCTTTTTGCATCTCACAAATGAACTACAAGTATATGTTGCCTTCATCTGTCAGACTTAGGAGTCGTTTTCTTTGCTTTTTTTTCTCTCTCTCTCTTTTTAATCTTAAATGGTTTTTGTCAAACATTCATTTAGCATGCATTCTTCTGTCAAATACTGTTTCCACAGCCATGTAAATTTGTGTATACCCTTTATACACAAATTTTAGTAATTTACACTTTTAACTATGGCTGAAACAAGAGAAACTTAAATAAGTTTTTCCAGATTCAGAGGCAAATGCTCAAAATGTGAGAAACATACTGCATCCTGAAACTAATGAAAAAAGGCAAGAAAAATTTAAAGGAGCATTCTCATTATGACTTGAACACCTAAGAGCTATCTAGTGTAAGAAAATTTTTGAAGAAAAGCATCTAGCAAAATGTTTTTGCATAATTCCCATGAAATAAGGGGCACTGTACATGGTTATAATTTATGTTTCTAACAAAAGCCAATATACTTTCCTTAAATTGCTTGATTAAGTCCTAGTAATTAAGTGATAATAGAACATATTCAAATGGATGGGAAAAGAACATTCCCATTATCCACCACTGCTATGAAATAAAATTCTAACTTTTTTAAAGAAGAAAAAATATATCATCAAACATAAAATCCTTGGATAAAACCCACAATATGAAAGTTAATGCCTTAATGAAATATTAAAATTGCACCAGGAATACTGTTCTGGCATTAAAAATAAACAATTTTTTCTAGTATGGTTTACCTCAATTCTTTAAAAATTAATTATTACCTCTTTAAATATTTGATTAAATTAGATCTTGGTGGGCTATCATTACCCACAAAACACATGTTATCATATATAAATTCTCATATCTCAATTTCTAATAGACATTGTCATGTTATTTAATTCTGTGATAACTTCTTTGATTTTTGCATTTGTAGTTTTAGAAAATGGACATAACTAAAGCACTCTCATTTTGAATATAAATATAGTATATTGTTAAGCTATATAAAAAGTGTTAACAATGATATTTGGTACTTCTCTGTCATATATTGTTAGAAATTCAAAGTTGATTGTAATTGCACTTATGAATCATACACTTTATATTCCACATAATCGTAAGGCAGAAGCCATCCAGCCCAGCTGTCCATAGTATATACAGTTTGACTGCCAGGTCAAATATTTCTGGCACCTATCCATAGATTAGCAATAAAATTGAGAAAAAAGATTTTCAAGGAAAATATGCATGTTTTATACTACAGTTCAATTTCCCTAGATTCAGAGTAAATTTTTGAGCCCATTATAAGTTTGGAGATAATGGTATATGTAATCTTGCCATTAGTATAAGTACTGAGTTTTCCAAACTATCATTTTTCATTTCAGAGAATTGTCTTAACATGACTTATATTGTTCTTGGATTTGCACAATTGTATCTCTTATTCAATTTCAAATGTCAATCAATGAGCTTTGTCAATTATGCCTAAGAAGACAGCCAGAGGAAAATGTTAATCTGGTTTATCTACATAAATCTTGTAGAAAAGGAAAGGAGTTGGTAGGTTAGATTGAGGAATCAAGATATGAGAGGTTTTTTATTTAGACAAAGATTTATCGGGGTCAGTTTCTCACATATCAAGGGAAAATGTTATGATCCAATAATAAATAGCTCAATTTTCTCCAAACTGAACCCACAATATCTCTCTTACAATGCAGTAATATCCTGTTACCAACCTTCCTCTCCAAATTAGTTCTTACTTTTAACTTCCTAGTTCTGCCATCAGCACTATAATTTTTCTAACCCCTCAACTTGGAAATACTAGATTTGACACTTTACCCCCACTGACTCTCTAGCATATCCTATATACGCTGTGTTGCCAAACATAGCATAACAGATTCTTGGGTGTTAGCTGCACAACCCAACTCTGTTTTTGAGAATAACTCCACAATCTATCCTAAAAAAGAATAAGGAGAAATAGGCAGCCATGCTGCTGATTTTATTCCTCTGGCCATAGCTTATTGGATTAGGTATAGACACCCTACTTAAGCTATATCGTCAATAATCTCTTCTTGAGAATGTGAAGTAACAGATATAGAAGTTTCCTCAATCACTGTGGTTCATGGGAACAAGATGTTACATTTTTCCAAGTATTCAAAAGGAACCTGAAGCAGAGAAAGCCAGTCTTGCTAAAAATGAGAATGGAACAAAAGCATAGAGACAAATGTGGAGATCCTCCCTAAAAATTGAGGGGTTCCAGTCCCACATCAGGCACCCAAGCCCTGAAGACCTGCACAAGGAAGACAAGCCACCATAACACCTAGCTTTGAAAAATAACAGGGCTTACATCCAGGAGAGCCAGAGGGTTGTAGGAAACCATAACTCCACACTTAAAGGGCTCATGCACAAATTCACTTGCTCTGAGTCCTAGTGCAGAGGCAGCAGTTTGTAAAGCACCTGGTACTCTAGCTGGCCTGCCAAGTCCACCCCAGCATGCCCCTGGCTCATGCCCACTCCAGCTCCAGAAATCCTGCCAGAGCAACCCCAGTCTGGCCCAGCACACCCTGGGAAAAACCTCAGCCCCTCCTGCTCCAGCTCCAGAAGTCCTGCAAAAGCAGCCTTGGCCTGGTGCACCCTGAGACACACCTACCACATGCCTGCTCCAGCCCCAGAAAGCCTAAGCCACTTGGCAGCCACACCTACATAGGGGGTGCTCCTAAATAGGGCCACATCTTCAAGACCAGGAGAGATAACTGTTTAGCCTAATTCATGAAAACAAACACAGAAAGTCGAACAGAATGAGATTGAAGAACAGTTCCAAATACAAGAACAAGATAAAACCCTGGGGGTGGGGGGGTGGAGACAGTTTTAACCTCTGTTAAAACTCTAATGAGCAGAGCTAAGTAATTTACCTGATAAATAATTCAAAGTAATGGTCATAAAGATGCTCAACAAATTGGGAGAAGAATGGAGGAACACAGAAATTCAACTAGAGTTAATTAAAAAATATAAAAAATAACCAATCAGATAATACAATAATTCAAATGAAAAATACACTAGAGGGAAGGAAGGGCAGATTAGATGATACAGAAGAATACATAAGTGATCTGGAGCACAGAATAGTGAAAATCACCCAATCAAAAAAGATTTTTCTTTGCTAAAAGAAAAAGGAACTAAAAATCTGAGGACAGTTTAAGGGCCCTCTAGGACAATATCAAGCAAACTAACATTTGAATTATAGGGGTCCCAGAAGGAGAAGAAAGGAAAGGGCAGAAATTATTCAAATAAATTGCAAACAATCCTGACAAGGAATTAATCTCCAAAGGATACAAACAGTTCATAAGCTCAATATCAAAAAAACAAAGCTGGACGTATCATGCTCCTGATTTTAAACAATACTATGAAGCTATAATAATGAAAACAGTATGGTACTGACATAAAACAGATACATAGATCAATGGAACAGAATAGACAACCCAGAAATAAACCTATACTTATTTGGTCAATTAATCTACAACAAAGGAGGGAAGGATATACAATGGGAAAAGACAGCCTCTTTAATAAATGGTGTTAGAAAACCTGGATGGATACATGTAAAAGAATGAAAATAGACCATTTTCTAACATTATATACAAAAATAAACTCAAAATGTATTAAAGACTTAAATGTAAGACTTAATCATAAAACTTCTAGAAGAAAACATAGGAAGTACACTCTTTGACATTGGTCTTAGAAATATTCTTTTGGATCTGTCCCTTCAGGAAAGGACAACAAAAGCAAAAATAAACAAATGAGGCCACACCAAACTAAAAAGTTTTTGCACAGTGAAAGAAACCATTAACAAAACCTAAAGGCAACATACCAAATGAGAGAAGATAATATTTGCAAATGATGTCCTATAAGTAGTAATATCTAGAATATATAAGGAACTCATACAACTCAATATCAAAAAAATCTGATTAAAAAATTGGCAGAGAACCTGAATAGATATTTTCTCCAAGGAAGACATACAGATGGGCAACAGACACATGAAAAGATGCTCAACATCACTTATCATCAGGGAAATACAAATTGAAACCACAGTGAAATATCAACTCACACCTGTCAGAATGGTGATCAACAAAACAGTAAATAAGTCCTGGTGAGGAAGTGGAGAAAAGGAACCCTTCATGTACTGTTGGTGGGAATGTAAATTTGTATAGCCACTATGGAAAACAGTATTGAAGAATTATAACAACAGGAATGGAGAAAAATAAGTGTGAAATTATGCAGTCCCAGAAAAATAGAGAATAAATCTTAACTCCTAATTTTACAGTTCCTGGTTTCAGTCCTCATTGAAGCCCACGTATGCTTCCTGGTTTGGATTCAAAGGGATGCTGTTGTACCCTTATGTTAAATTCCCACCAACCTTGTTGACTGAGCTAGTTTAGTTTGTGAAGTACTATTCCTCACAGTTTAAGGCCTTGAGTCCCCACTACAAGCCAAGTTTAGGTTGTCTAAACCTGGGGTAATGATGTTGAACAAAAACACAGTCCCTTGTCTCCTGAATTGGGGATTTAGTGAGGAGTGTACTATCCATTAATTCTATTTAATTATTTTGTAATAATGAATGGAGACAAGGGCAACAAAGTAGAATATCATCTTTCTGTCAGTGTTTATACAAAGAAAATTGGTGGTAGCTCAGGATCAAGAAAGGCTTCTGTGAGGAAATAACAATTCACCTGATATCTGAACAGTAGGATGGACGTGGAGAGAGGGAGAGGAGCTTGGAAATATTTTAAGAAAAGGGAGGAGAAGCTCATACACAGTTCCCTAAATCATAGAGAAACCCAAATGATACAGGAACTAAGGTCAGACAAATAAGCGTGGAGCAAAAACGTAAGCAAGAGATGAGCAAGATATTGTTAGAAAGATATCCAGGGCTAGATAACACATTGAAGGGCATTTAAGAATCTGGATTTTATCTAAGAATAATGGAATACAGTAGAAGGAACAGTAAGCTTGGCATCATATAATCACTTTAGTATTTTGAAAATATTATTCTGGCAGCTGTTTGAGACGGGATTGGTGAGGAATCAGAATGGTTGTGGTGGGCAAATTAGTTGGCAGTTGTACTCCCAGTCAAGCAATGGTATTAGTTTTGACATGGGCCTGTGTTTTGGTACTGGAAATGGAGAAATGTTTAGAAGCCAAATTAAAATGATTTGGTGATGATTTGTATATAAGAATACAAGAAAGTTTGGAATTGTAGATGCCTCAGAGATTTATGGCTGAGCAACTAAACTGAGGGAGGGAACTCTCACTGAGATATTCTGAAGTTTACCAGCTTTGGAAGAACTGTAAGGTAAAGGGATAGGTGGAGAAACATTCGTGAGTTAGTGATTAGATATGTTGAATTTGAAATACTTTTACATTTTGAGCCAGAAGCTGGTTACACCTCTCATAGGAGAAGTCTGGTGGAGATAGAGATTGGGAAGCATCAGTATATACAGATGGTCCTGAACCCGTGGGTAGGGATGAGATTTCTAAGGGATAAAATAAAAATGAGAGGATAAGAAGATCTGGGACTAAAACAGGAATAATTCCTCAGTTTCATGGCTGAATAGATACAGATGAACCTGAAAATCATAGCATCCTGAGAGAACCTCTTGGAGAGCAATTGGATCATGAAGTCAAAGCAAGGTATTCTCAGAAACAGTGTACTCAAGGAAGAAGTGTGCTTAAAATATATGCACTAAATTGTATGATATTGACATTACTGTTTCATGTAGTAATAAGGGCAGAGACTAAGTTGGAAGGGATGACAGAGACCAAGAGGTGCAAAAAAGAGTTTGTAAATGTTGAGCTTTCTTTCTATTTTTTAAGTTTTCCTGTGAAGAGAAGGCTTGTTGTATTGTGGTGATTAGAGGAAAGTGGACCTCTCTCTCCTCCAGTTGACTGTCACTTCGATGTCAACTTTCTAAGTCCTCTGAGTACATGACATTATAATACAGTCATTTTGATTAAACTTTTTGAAAGTGGCCATTAGAATGTTTCCAAAAGGTCATTTTTGCAAGTAATACACCCAACAGGGAGGCTAACCTCCTGGCTCCTCTCACCCCATCCTTGAAACTGAGCCTGTCCCTGGGTCTCACTCCACTTTCAAGTCTGTCCCCTCCCTCACTGAGTCCTCAGGGCATTGCTCATGCCATTTCATATGTTAACTCATAATGGTACTCTGGAATAAAGTGACACGATTATTATAAATGCTTAGCCTAATGCTATAAGTAGCACTCAAAACAAATTTGCTAACTTTAGTTGCATAATTACAGAGGCAAAAAAAAAAAAATGCATTGTTAGTTTTTACACATCACCTGGAAAGTACTTTCAGATATGAAGTGGTATAAGTATTAGGAATTAATAACATTGCTGAGGGTCTAATGTTAATGGATAGGCTGGCTATCTAAAAAGTTTCCACCTCCCTTCTTTATCTGTGTGTATAAAAGGATACATGTAACTGATAATTGATTATAAAGAACAAGGACACATTTAAATTATGTCAAGTAATATAATTTAGTCCAATCATACACATGTGTGGGATCCCAGGAGAAATTAAAAAACAGACACTCAGATAAAAAATATGAGTGTGGGTCTGAATTAAAGTAAGTACTAGAGGTTTCAGCCGTTGGAATCTTCTCTCTAGGCCCCCAGTTACTCCCAGTTCCTTAGTTACTATTTGTGTGTTTGTGTGTCTGCTCCCCAATTCACTCTTACTTTAGTTATCTTCTTACCCAATGTTTAGTGTGTATGTGTGTGTGTGTTTTCTCTTCCGCCTTATAGCTCTTTAAACTGAAGTGTAGTTTCTGCTTTCTCATAAATTCTGACTGCAAGTGGCCAAATCAGAGTCCATCCAGTGTCTCTATTATGACCTTTTAACTTTTAGTGCAAATGAATATCCCCATCCTTCTTTCCACATTTGATATTCAGATACCAGAATGAGAGAATCTAATTGGTTGAGCTTATTGTTTTGAGCCAAATCACAAGGTAACATCTCTGCCATTCTATTGTTCAATTGCCCATGGGTATGGCAAAATCACTCTTCTTTAGCAGGGCAGTTGGCTGTGGAAACTTCACTTAGAAGAGTCTGTGTACTTGGCAGATAATGTAGTTAGTATTTATCAGGCACAGTGCTCAATAAATATTGGTTGATATATTAGGTACTATAAACCTATGGCCCATACTCAATTCCTGGCTATATATGACAGTCACTTGGAGAATGTTTTAGAAATACTAATTATAAGACCTCAGTCTAGATGTTCTAAATTTAGAATCTCTATAGATTCAATTCCTATAGAGTATAATTAAAAAACCCCCCAGGTCATTCTGATTTTGCCTTTCAGTCATGTAGGGCAATTTATTCTTTTTTATTTATTTTTTAACGTATTTTATTTACTTTTCTATTTTTTAATTTTTTAAATTTCTTATCTAATTTTTAAATTTTTTAACATATTAATTTTAAAATTCTAAAAAATGTTTTTAATTAATTAATTTATTTATTTTTTACATAGATCCCTGTTGGTTATGTATTTTAAATATTGCACTGTGTACATGGCAATCCCAAACTCCCAATCTATCCCTCTCCCCCACCCTTCCCCCTGGTAACCATAAATTCATTCTCTAAGTCTGTTTCTGTTTTGTAAGTATGTTCATTTGTATCAGTTTTTTTTTTTTGGATTCCACATATAAGTGATATCATATAACATTTGTCTTTCTCTGAATTACTTCACTCAGTATGACAATTTCTAGGTCCATCCATGTCACTGAAATGGCATTATTTCATTCTTTTTAATGGCTGAGTCATATACCATTGTATACATGTAAGACATCTTTTTTGTCCATTCATCTATCAATGGACATTTAGGTTGCGTCCATATCTTGACTATTGTAACCAGTGCTGCAGTGAATATTGGGATGCATGTATCCTTTCAAACCATGTTTTTCTCCAGATATATGTCCAGTAGTGGGATTGCTGGGTCATATGGTAGCTCTATTTTAGCTTTTTAAGCAACCTCCATACTGTTCTCCATAGTGGCTATACCAATTTATGTTCCCACAAACAGTGTAGAAGGGTTCCCTTTTCTCCATACCCTCTCCAGCATTTACTGTTTGTAGATATTTTGATGATGGCCATTCTGACTGGTGTGAGGTGATATCTCATTATAGTTTTGATTTGCATTTCTCTAATAATTAGTGATGTTGAACATCTCTTCATGTGCCTCTTGGCCATCTGTATGTTTTCTTTGGAGAAATATCTATTTAGGTCTTCTGCCCATTTTTTGATTGGGTTGTTTGTTTTTTTGATATTGAGTCACAGGAGCTGTTTGTAAATTTTGGAGACAAATCTCTTGCTGGTTGCATCATCTGTGAATATTTTCTCCCATTCTGTGGGCTGTCTTTTCATTTTGTTTGTGGTTTCCTTTGCTTTGAAAAAGCTTTTGAGTTTAATTAGGTCCCATTTGTTTATTTTTGTTTTTATTTCCATTACTCTAGGAGACAGATCAAAAAAGATATTGCTATGATTTATGTCAAAGTGTGTTCTGCCTGTGTGTTCCTCTAGGAGTTTTATACTATCTTCTCTTACATTTAGGTCTTTAATCCATTTTGAGTTTATTTTTGTGTATGGTGTTAAAGAATGTTCTAGCTTCATTTTTTTTTAATATGTAGCTGTCCAGTTTTGCAGGCACCATTTATTGAAATGACTGTATTTTCTCCATTGTATAATCTTGCCTGCTTTGTCATAGATTAATTGACCATAGGTGTGTGGATTTATTTCTGGGCTTTCCATCCTGTTCCATTGATCAATATTTCTGTTTTTGTGCCAGTACCATACTGTTTTTATGACTGTGGCTTTGTAGTATAGTCTGAAGTCAGGGAGCCTGATTCCTTCAGCTCCATTTTTCTTTCTCAACATTGCTTTGACTATTGGGGTCTTTTCTGTCTCTCCATACAATTTTGATTTTTTTAATCTAGTTCTCTGAAAAATGCCATTGTAAATTGATGAAAATTAAAGACAAAATAAAAATACTAAAAGCAACAAAGGAAAAGCAACAAATAACATACAAGGGAATTCCCATAAAGTTATATGCTGATTTTTCATCAGAAACTCTGCAGACCAGAAGGGGGTAGCACAATGTATTTAAAGTGATAAAAGGGAAGAAGCTACAACTAAGAATATTCTACCTAGCAAGTCTCTCATTCAGATTCAATGGAGAAATCAAAAGCTTTACAAACAAGCAAAAGCTAAGAGAATTCAGCAATACCAGACGAGCTTTGCAACAAATGCTAAAGGAACTTCTCTAAGCAGAAAAGAAAAGGCAACAGCTAGAAACAGGAAAATTACGAATGGAAATGCTCACTGGTAAAGGCAAACATACAGTAAAAGTAGGAAATCATTTGCACACAAATATGATATCAAAACTAGCAATCGTGAGAAGAGGAGAGCACAAATGCAGGATATTGGAAATGCATTTGAATTTAAAAGACCAGCAACTTAAAACAAACTTGTTTATATATAGACTGCTATACCAAAACCTCATCATAACTGCAAACCAAAAATCTGCAATAGATACACATACAAAAAAAGAAAAAAGAATCCAAGCACAACACTAAACTTAGTCATCAAATCAAAAGAGAAGAGAACAAAAGAGTAAGGGAAGAAAAAAGACCTACAAAAACAAATCCAAAACAATTAATAAAATAGCAATAAGAATATACATGTCGATAATTAGCTTAAACATAAATGGCTTAAATGCTCCAACCAAAAGACTTAGACTGGCTGAATGGATACAAAAACAAGACCCATATATATGCTGTCTACAGGAGACCCACTTCAGATCTAGGAACACGTACAGACTGAAAGTGAGTTAACACCTATCTTTCTGAAACTATTCCAAAAAAAACTGCAGAGGAAGGAACTGTCCCAAACTCTTTCTATGAGGCCACCGTCACCCTGATACCAAAACCAGAGAATGATACCATAAAAAAGAAAATTACAGGCCAATATTACTGATGAACATAGATGCAAAAAATCCTCAGCAAAATACTAGCAATCCAAATCCAACAATACATTAAAAGGATCATACACCATGATCAAGTGGAATTTACCCCAGGGATACAAGGATTTTTCAATATCCATAAATCAATCAGTGTGATACACTACATCAATAAATTGAAGAATAAAACCATATGAGCATCTCAATCGAAGCAGAAAAAGCTTTTGACAAAATTCAACCCATTTATGATAAAAAACGACTCTACCAAAAGTGGCATAGAGGGAATATACCTCAACATAATAATAGCCATATATGACAAACCTGCAGCTAACATCATACTCAGTGGTGAAAAGCTTAAAGCATTTCCTCTAAGATCAGGAACAAGACAAGGATATCCACTCTCACCACTTTTATTCAACATAGTTTTGGAAGTCCTAGCCACAATAATGAGAAATGAAAAAGAAATAAAATGAATCCATATTGGAAAAGAAGAAGTAAAACTGTCACTGTTTGTACATGACATGATACTATACATAGCAAATCCTAAAGATCCTACCAGAAAACTACTAGCGCTCATCAATGAATTTGAAGTTGCAGTACACAAAATTAGTACGCAGAAATCTGTTTCATTTCTATACACTAACAATGAAAGATCAGAAAGAGAAATTAAAGAAACAATTCCTTTATCATCACATCAAAAAGAATAAAATACCTAGGAATTAACCTACCTAAGGAGACAAAAGACCTGTACTCTGAAAACTGTAAGATGCTAATGAAAGAAATTGAAGACAACACAAACAGATGTAAAGACATACTATGTTCTTGGATTGGGAGAATAAATATTGTTAAAGTGACTCTACTACCTAAGGTAATCTACAGATTTAATTTATTCTTGATATAAGCAGTACCTGAAGCTTTATCAATCATCACCCATTTTCTAGTTTATTTTCTTTTCAATGACTTTACCACATTTGTTAGAGATTGACTTATTTCCATTATCAATTGCCCAGTTACAAACCTTTCATAGGTATATCCATTTTCTCAGTGGTTCTAAACAAGGACTTGCAAATTGATAAGCCTATAAAGGTCAAACATGTAATTGAAAAAGTCCCCTAGAAGACAGAGAATGATGAGGGCTTTGGAAAATCTGAGAAGATATGCTCCTAAGAAGGCCAGTCACTAGTCAGCATGTTATAACTGTTCTCATGCAAATATGGGGGATTGGTGTTTCCTGAGCTTCAATTTTTCAAAAGAAGCCAAAAATATAGATTTTTATGAAAACCTCCACAATTAATATATTGACAACTAATTAAACAATTCACACACACACACAAATATTGCTGGCCAAACTCTATAACCATATGAAAAGACATCATTGTACCATAGTTTTTCTTAGAGCATGAATTCACTTTGAAGGAAAATACATGATATTTTGAGTATAGATGGTGACCTGAAAGTCATAGTTTGTGAGAAGAAAGAGTTAGGTATTTATCGCTCTGCATTAGAAGAGAGGAATTTGGGGTGGAGGACAGCAGGAGAAAATGGGAGCAGGAAGATGGCAACAGTATCATAATCTATCTAAAGCTTATATAGCCACTGATGTTGGGGTGAGGTCAAAAGACTTCTAAGAATATCTTATTTAATTTTTTTTTGCTCTTTCATCTTTTAATTTTCTCTCCATCATCTTCCCAAATCTTTAATAGAGACACCTCCACACACAAATAATCTCTGTAAATTGTGCATAGGAAAATCAAGCAAAAGGGGCTGAGTCCCATGTCTATTTCAGCATCTAGTAGAGAGTGGAAATAAGCCACGGGAGTTGACGTGTGTGGAAACAAAAGTTTACAGTTTCAGCAACTGGAATCAACCCAAAAGGGATCATGAGAATCAAAGGCCCTGGGAGTTTGTAGAACTTGAGGAAGATGTCATTGAACTCCTCACAGTTTGGCGTAGAGACCAAAATCTTACTCACGCACAATGCTAAGTCACCCTAGGTGCTCTGTGGGCTACAATAATACATTTTACATGACGTTGTTCTTGCCTCTCTAAGTAGCTTGTAAAACTTATTCCAGACAGAGTTTGGTTATCCTTATCCTCTCCTCTCTAAAATCCAGTACCTAGAACTAAATATGCACAATATGATCTTAAATTTGATGGATACTTTGTAGATGGTGAAGGCCCTCCCCTTACCATGAAATGTGCTAAAACAGCAAAAATAACAGAGGAGAGCAGAGTATAACAGAAGGCTCTTTCATTGTGACAACTCAAACCAGGTCTTTAATGGTATGATCTTAAGCTAATAATCACATTCTGGGAAAAGTAATGAGAGATAGCGATCTTAGTATAAGGTGGTAGATAAAGATGCAGCAATTTCTATTTTGTTCTTTGTAATGGAAGATTTTTAATAGAGATTGAATAAGAAAAAAGAATGTCTCGGATGTCCAAGTACTTAAAATAGCAAATGCTGTTGAAATACGGAAATGAAGTGTGAAAGACAGGAACAACCACCACACCTGATGTTGAAGTCCAAGGATGTGAATATCTGACTTTGCTATTTGCAATCTGTCAGCTCTGTGGAAATTATTTAATTATTGGTAGTCTTCTCTATAAAATGGTAATATTTTTTCCTATCCTCTATGATGGTTATGAAGATAGCATGAAAAAATTTCTTTAAAGTTAATTTTGACAATATTAGTTAACAGTTGAATGAGTTAATAAGGACCATTGTTGATGACTCTAACTTAAAAGGAGTATAAAGAACTGTTGCAACTTGATTCTTCATGAAAGGAATTACTCCAACTCCTGATACTACCTTTTAGCTTTAGAGTTTTAAGCCTCTTTTCCTTTATAGAATATAGGCCAAATATATGCATTTCTTTATCACTCTTCCTTTTTGAAGTTCAGCAGTTACTATAGTCTTATTCTCATGATATACTTTAAATCACTACGTAATTCATTTTCATAAGAACATATTGACGCTATTGTGTTTATATGATGCAGTGGAGCAATTTTCACTTGTTTTCTTCTCTAGGAAACTCTTTTACTTCTTAATCTATTTTCTCTATGATGTATCCAAAAAGAATCAAAGATTATGTCCCTATGTCCCTATCCTTGGCAATGGTCTCATTAGAACAGCAAAACCACTTGCTAATGACCTGAATAATCTTCTGAATTACTCATTACATGCTTCTGGGATATCATTGTTTGAAAATATATGTATGAGTGGAATATAAGTGTGCTGTTTGGAATTCTGACATACCCAATTTGGACTCTGCCTCTGACGTGGCAAATCTCTTGAAATTATGTTGCCTACTGTCTCAGGTCACTAAGTTTAGATATAGTAAGAATTACAACTGTGGACTTTTCCTAGGGATGAAACTTGGTTTTAGAAATATTTTAAAGGGATTTCCACTTCTGTTACTGATTTCAGAGGATGATTGGTAAATCTTCTTTTCCCAAGCAGACCACCTCTCCTTGCTTTGGACTTCCCAAATATTATACTTTAAGCTTAACTTAGAATGAAATCCATGTCCAATGTCAATTGAGGAGCGAGGAAATAGGTAACACCTTTCAAAACTGATAAGATAAATTATACCAATTAACAAAAGTGATTGTAAGTTATTTCTTAGGAGTAATACAAATTCGTCATGCAGTAGCATGATCAGCTCAGTCTGATATCTGATGTAATATCACGTCACCTCAATATTTTTCTCAATGAATAAAAAAGTAAATTAAGAGAATTTTTAAGTACAAACCATCGCAAATCATGTAGAATTGCCAGTTTAGTAGGACAAAAATGATGGCCTCAGTAATCACATATAGTTCAACCTAATAAACCCAAAAACCTCAAAATACTTTTCTCTGTTCTTTTGCCTCCTTAGAGCCTAAACAGGCATCACAATTTCAACCTCTTTTTCTAGAAGCTCTAATTAAATTGACAGAGTACCTCATGCAGCTAGAATGACTTCTAAAAATTAGACTATCCATATTAAGTAATGAAAAATTCCAAACATTTCCCCATTCTGATTTCCTCTTTATTGTAAAGCTTTTGTTTTTTTTTCTTATTTTGTGTTTCTGATGTCACAGTTTACCAAGTTTACAGTTGACCCTAGAACAATACAGCGGGTTAGGGGCTACGATGCTCCTCAAAGTAAAAAATTTGCATATAGCTTTTAGTCAGACCTCCTTAATGGGGTTCCTCTGTATCTAAGGTTCCTCAGTGTCTGTAGTTCTGCATTCATGGATTAAACCAATTGCAGACTGCATCCTAGTAGTGTAGTATTTACCATTGAAAAAAATGCCTGTGTTAAGTGAATCTGCACAGTTCAAACCCACGTTGTTCAAGGATCAACTGTACATCTTTTTATATTGTGTATTCATTAACAAATTATTTTATTTTTTGAAGGTATTTTGTTTTTATTTATATATATATATTTAAATTTTTGTTTTATATTGGAGTATAGTTGATTAACAATGTGTTAGTTTCCAGTATACAGCAAAGTGATTCAGTTATACATATACATGTATCTATTCTTTTTCAAATTCTTTCCCATTTAGGTTGTTACAGAATATTGGGCAGAGTTCCTTGTGCTATACAGTAGGTCCTTTTCAGTTATCTATTTTAAATATACTAGTGTGAACATGTCAAGCCCAAACTCCCAATTTATTACTCCCCTCCACCTTTCCTTTTTGGTAACCATAAGTTTGTTTTCTAAGTCTGTGAGTCTGATTCTGTCTTATAAATAAGTTCATTTGTATCATTTTTTTAAAGATTCCACATATAAACAATATCATATGATATTTGTCTTTCTCTGTCTGATTTACTTCACTTAGCATGATAATCTCCAGGTCGTCCATGTTGCCGTAAATGGCATTATTTCTAATGGTTGAGTAACATTCCATGGTATATACGTACCACATCTTCTTTATCCATTCATCTTTTGATGGACATTTATGTTGCTTTCATGTCTTGGCTATTGTAAATAGTGCTGCAATGAACATTGGGGTGCAAGTATCCTTTCGAACCATGTTTTTCTCTGGATATATGCCCAGGAGTGGGATTGCTGGATCATATGGTAGTTCTATTTTTAGTTTTTAAGGAACCTCCATACTGTTCTCCATAGTGGCTGTGCCAATTTCCATTCCCACGAACAGTGTAGGGGGATTCCCTTTTCTCCACACCCTCTCCAGCATTTGTTGTTTGTAGATTTTGTTAAGATGGCCATTCTGACTGATATGAGGTGATATGTCATTGTAGTTTTTTTTTTTTTTTAAACAATGGTTTCATGAGCAGTGATGGGGGGGCCTCTGTGTTTTTTTGTTTTGTTTTGTTTTTTTAATTTATTTATTTATCTATGGCTGTGTTGGGTCTTCGTTTCTGTGCGAGGGCTTTCTCCAGTTGCGGCAAGCGGGGGCCACTCTTCATCGCGGTGCGTGGGCCTCTCACTATTGCGGCCTCTCTTGTCGCGGAGTACAGGCTCCAGACGCGCAGGCTCAGTAATTGTGGCTCACGGGCCCAGTTGCTCCGCGGCATGTGGGATCTTCCCAGACCAGGGCTCGAACCCATGTCCCCTGCATTGGCAGGCAGATTTTCAACCACTGCGCCACCAGGGAAGCCCATCATTGTAGTTTTGATTTGCATTTCTCTTAATTAGTGATGTTGACCATCTTTTCATGGGCCTCTTGGCCATCTGTATATCTTCTTTGGAGACATGTCTATTTAGGTCTTCTGCCCATTTTTTGATTGGGTTGTTTTTTGGTTGTTGTTGTTTTTTTTGATATTGAACTGCATGAGATGTTTGTAAATTTTGGAGATGAATCATTTGTCGGACGCATTGTTTGTGAATATGTTCTCCCATTCTGTGGGTTGCCTTTTCGTTTTGTTTATGATTTCCTTTGCTGAGCAAAAGCTTTTAAGTTTAATTAGGTCCCATTTGTTTATTTTTGTTTTTATTTCCATTACTCTAGGAGACAGATCGAAAAAGATATTGCTGTGATTTATGTCAAAGACTGTTATGCCTATGTGTTCCTCTAAGAGTTTTATACTATCCTGTCTTACATTTAGGTCTTCAATTCATTTTGAGTTTACTTCTGTGTATGGTGTTAAAGAATGTTCTACTTTCATTCTTTTACATGTAGCTGTCCAGATTTCACAGCACCACTTATTGAAGAGTCTGTCTTTTCTCCATTATATAGTCTTGCCTCCTTCCTTGTAGATAAATTGACCACAGGTGTGTGGGTTTATTTCTGGGCTTTCTATCCTGTTCCATTGATCAATATTTCTGTTTTTGTGCCAGTACCATATTGTTTTTATGACTGTAGCTTTGTAGTATAGTCTGAAGTCAGGGAGCCTGATTCCTCCAGCTCTGTTTTTCTTTCTCAAGATTGCTTTTGCTATTAGGGGTCTTTTGTGTCTCCATACAAATTTGAAAAATCTTTTTGATCTAGTTCTGTGAAAAATGCTATTGATAATTTGATAGGGATTGTATTGAATCTGTAGACTGCCTTGGATAGTATAGTCATTTTGACAATATTGAGTCTTCCAATTCAAGAACCAGTATATCTTTCCATCTGTTTGTGTCATCTTCAATTTCTTTCATCAGCATCTTATAGTTTTCAGAGTACAGGTCTTTTGCCACCTTAGGTAGGTTTATTCCTAGGTATTTTATTCTTTTTGATGCAATGATAAGTGGGATTGTTTCTTTTATTTCTCTTTCTGCTCTTTTGTTGATAGTGTATAGAAATGCAACAGATTTCTGTGTATTAATTTTGTATCCTGCAACTTTACCAAATTCATTGATGAACTCTAGTAGTTTTCTAGTAGTATCTTAAAGATTTTCTGTGTATGGTATCATGTTATCTGCAAACAGTAACAGTTTTCCATCTTCTTTTCCAATTTGGATTTCTTTTATTTCTTTTTCTTCTCTGATTGTTGTGGCTAGGACTTCCAACACTATGTTGAATAAAAGTGGCAAGAGTGGACATCCTTTTCTTATTCCTGATCTTAGAGGAAATGCTTTCAGTTTTTCACGATTCAGAGTGATGTTTGCTGTGGGTTCGTAGTATAGTAGCTTTGTAGTATAGTCTGAAGTCAGGGAGTCTGATTCCTCCAGCTCCGTTTTTTTCCCTCAAGACTGCTTTGGCTATTCGGGGTCTTTTGTGTCCCATACAAATTTTAAGATTTTTTGTTCTAGTTCTGTAAAAAATGCCATTGATAATTTGATAGGGATTGCATTGAATCTGTAGATTGCTTTGGGTAGTACAGTCATTTTCACAATATTGATTCTTCCAAACCAAGAACATGGTATATCTTTCCATCTGTTGGTATCATCTTTAATTTCTTTCATCAGTGTCTTATAGTTTTCTGCATATAGGTCTTTTGTCTCCTTAGGTAGGTTTATTTCTAGGTATTTTGTTCTTTCTGTTGCAATGGTAAATGGGAGTGTTTCCTTAATTTCTGGTTCAGATTTTTCATCATTGGTGTATAGGAATGCAAGAGATTTCTGTGCATTAATTTTATATCCTGCTACTTTACCAAATTCATCGATTAGCTCTAGTAGTTTTCTGGTAGCATCTTTAGGTTCTCTATGTATAGTTTCATGTCATCTGCAAAACAGTGACAGCTTTACTTCTTCTTTTCCGATTTGGATTACTTTTATTTCTTTTTCTTCTCTGATTGCTGTGGCTAAAACTTCCAAAACAATGTATTGAATAATAGCGGTGAGAGTGGGCAACCTTGTCTTGTTCCTGATCTTAGTGGAAATGGTTTCAATTTTTCACCATTGAGGATGATGTTCGCTGTGGGTTTGTCGTATATGGCCTTTATTATGTTGAGGTATGTTCCCTCTACGCCCTCTTTCTGGAGAGTTTTTATCCTAAATGGGTGTTGAATTTTGTCAAAAGCTTTTTCTGCAACTATTGAGAATATCAATTTAAGATATTTTTTTTCTGCATCTATTGAGATATGGTTTTTATTCTGTAGTTTGTTGATGTGGCGTATCACACTGATTGATTTGTGAATATTGAAAAATCCTTGCATCCATGGGGTAAATTCCACTTGATCATGGTGTATGATCCTTTTAATGTATTGTTGAATTTGGTTTGGTAGTATTTTGGTGAGGATTTTTTTTGTCTATGTTCATCAGTGATATTGGCCTGTAATTTTCTTTTTTTATTGTACCTTTGTCTGATTTTTGTATCAGGGTGACAGTGGTCTCATAGAATGAGTTTCGAAGAGTTCCTTCCTCTGCAATTATTTTTGGAGTAGTTTCAGAAGGATAGGTGTTAAATCTTCTCTAAATGTTTCATAGAATTTGCCTGTGAAGCCATCTGGTCCTAGATTTTTGTATGTTGAGAGTTTTTTAATCAGTTTCAATTTCAGTACTTGTAATTGCTCTGTCCATATTTTCTATTTCTTCCTGGTTCCGTCTTGGGAGATTGTACCTTTCTAAGAATTTGTCCATTTCTTCTAGGTTGTCCATTCTATTGTCATAGAGTTGCTTGTAGTAGTCTCTTATGATCCTTTGTATTTCTGTGGTGTCCATTGTAACTTCTCCTTTTTCATTTCTACTTTTATTGATTTGAGCCCTCTCCCTTTTTTTTTTTTCATGAGTCTCACTAAAGGTTTATCAATTTTGTTTCTCTTTACAGAATACCAGCCTTTAGTTTCATTGATCTTTTCTATTGTTTTCTTGGTCTCTATGACATTTATTTCTGTTCTGATCTTGATTTTTTTCCTTCCACTAACTTTGGCTTTTGTTTGTTCTTCTTTCTTTAGTTGCTTTAGGTGTAAGGTTAGGTTGTTTATTTGTGATTTTTCTTATTTCCTGAGGTAAGATTGTATTGCTATGAACTTCCCTCTTAGAACTGCTTTTGCTGTGTCCCATAAGCTGTGGATCATCAAGCTTCCATTTTCATTTGTCTCTAGGTATTTTTTGATTTCCTCTTTGATTTCTTCAGTGATCCATTGGTTGTTTAGTAGCATATTATTTAGCCTCCACGTGTTTGTGTTTTTTACAGTTTTTTTTTCTTGTAGTTGATTTCTAATCTCACAGTGTTTTGGTTGGAAAAGATGCTTGATATGATTTCAATTTTCTTAAATTTACCAAGGCTCACTTTGTGGCCCAGCATGTGATTAATCCTGCAGAATGTTCCATGTGCACTTGAGAAGAATGTGTATTCTGCTGCTTTTGGATGGAATCCTCTATAAATATCTGTTAAGTCCATCTAGTGTAATGTGTCATTTAAGGCCTGTATTTCCTTATTGATTTTCTGTCTGGATGATCTGTCCATTGATGAAAGTTGGGTGTTAGAGTCCCCCACTATTATTGTGTTACTGTCGATTTCTCCCTTTATGGCTGTTAGTATTTCTTATATATTGAGGTGCTCCCATGTTGAGTGCATATATATTTACAATTATTATATCTTCTTCTTAGATTGTTCCCTTGATCATTATGTAGTGTCCTTCTTTGTCTCTTGTAAGAGTTTTTATTTTAAGTCTATTTTATCTGATATGAGTATTGCCACTCCAGCTTTCTTTTGATTTCCATTTGCATGGAATACCTATTTCCATCCCCTCATTTTCAGTCTGTATGTGTCCCTAGATCTGAAGTGGGTCTCTTGTGGACAGCATATATGTATCCATTCAGCCAATCCAAGTCTTTTGTTTGGATCATTTAATTTGTTTATGTTTAAAGTAATTATCAATATGTATGTTCTTATTGCCATTCTTATTCTAATTTTGTTAATTGTTTTGTATTTGTTTTTGTAGGTCTTTTTTCTTCCCTTCCTCTTTTTTTCTCTTGTGATTTGATAACTAACTTTAGTGTTATGTTTGGGTTCCTTTTTCTTTTTTGTGTGTGTATCTGTTGTAGCTTTTCTGTTTGTGGTTACCATGAGATTTTGATGTAGCAGTCTGTATATAAACAAGATTGTTTTTAGTTGCTGTCTTTTAAATTAAAACGCATTTCCAATATCCTGCGTTTGTACTCTCCTCATGATTCCTGGTTTTGATACATATTTGTGTGCAGATGATTTCCTACCTTTATTGTATGCTTGCCTTTACTGGTGAGTTTTTCCATTCATAATTTTTTGTTTCTAGTTGTGGCCTTTTCTTTCCTGCTTAGAGAAGTTCCTTTAGTATTTGTCACAAAGCTGGTCTGGTGTTGCTGAATTCTCTTAGCTTTTGTTTGTTTGTAAATCTTTTGATTTCTCCATTGAATCTGCATGAGAGACTTGCTAGGTAGAGTGTTCTTGGTTGTAGCTTCTTCCCTTTTATCACTTTAAATACATTGTGCCACTCCCTTCTGGCCTGCAGAGTTTCTGATGAAAAATCAGCTTATAACCTTATTGGTATGCCCTTGTATGTTATTTGTTGCTTTTCCCTTGTTGCTTTTAATAGTTTTTCTTTGTGTTTAATTTTTGTCAATTTGATTACTTCCCTTGTTGCTTTTTTTTTTTTAATTTTTATTTATTTATTTATTTATTTATGGTTGTGTTGGGTCTTCGTTTCTGTGAGAGGGCTTTCTCTAGTTGCGGCAAGTGGGGGCCACTCCTCATCACAGTGCACGGGCCTCTCATTATCGCGGCCTCTCTTGTTGTGGAGCACAGGCTCCAGACGCACAGGCTCAGTAATTGTGGCTCACGGGCCCAGTTGCTCCGCAGCATGTGGGATCCTCCCAGACCAGGGCTCGAACCCGTGTCCCCTGCGTTGGCAGGCAGACCCTCAACCACTGTGCCACCAGGGAAGCACCCTTTGTTGCTTTTAATACTTTTCTTTGTCTTTAATTTTTGTCAGTTTGATTACTATGTGTCTCAGCATGTTCCTCCTTGGCTTTATCCTGCCTGGGACTCTCTATGCTTCCTGAACTTGGATGACTGTTCCCTTTTCCATTTTAGGAAAGTTTTCAGCCATTATCTCTTCAAATATTTTCTCAGGTTTTTTTTCTCTCCCTTCTCCTTCTGGGACCCCTATAATGTGAATGTTGGTGCATTTAATGTTGTCTCAGTGGTCTCTTAGACTGTTTTCATTTCTTTTCATTCTTTTTTCTTTATTCTATTCATGGCACTGATTTCCACCAGTCTGTCTGTCAGCTCACTTATCTGTTCTTCTGCCTCAGTTATTCTGCTGTTGATTCCTTCTAGTGTATTTTTCATTTCAGTTATTGTGTTTTTCATCTCTGTTTGTTCTTTAGATCTTCTAGGTCTTTGTTAAACATGTCTTGTTTCTTCTCAATCTGTGCTTCCATTCTTTTTCCAAGGTCTTGGATCATCTTTACTATCATTACTCTGAATTCTTTCTTTTCAGGTTGATTACCTATCTCTACTTCACTTAGTTGTCCTTCTGGGGTTTTATCTTGTACAGCTTTACTTTTTTATTAATAACACAGATCCAGTTGAATATCTTATATAACATTTGAGAAGCAATACGTTATAATTTCTTGCATTTATATTCTGCTTTTTCAGAGGAGCTCATCTCATAGACATTGTCTTACTAATGTTCAAAATCCTCCTGAAAATTATGTAGATTATTATGTTCAACAGTGCTTGAACTGCAAAGAGGAAAGGTGCTCTCCAGGCTACTCTGCTTTTTCCATTTGATCTTGACTTGAAAGAGACAATACAAACAAAATCTAATAGCTTAAACTAAAGCTGTTGTAATAAAGAGTATAATAGATTTCTTTCCAATATTAATATAAGATCCATGAGTCCAGAATCATGTCTATGTCCCTGGTTTTTAAGAAGAGTGCCTTATATAGAGAAATGGCAGGCTATTCATTTTCAAACTTCTGTGTCATATGTAGTCTCTTGTCATAGTTGGATTATTTTACCACAGCCAAGGAAATAGATGTAGCTAAACAATTGTAGATCAATTTTTCCTGAACTTATAATTTTGCATATTTTTAAAAAAGACATATGAATGATGTTATTATTAAACATGAGTCACGAATTCTTTTTTACAGATGAGTAAACCAAGGCTTGGGGAAAAAAAGTTGGGGTAATTTGCCCAAAGCTTCAGGTATAGAAACTGACAGACTGGATTCAGTTCTTTGTCAATACAGCTTCTAAGTCCATCTTTGTAGTATACTGCATTCCCATTTTATTATTGTGATTTTTTTCCTTCTTTTAAAATATATTTTTTAAATGCAAATGTACTTGGTTGAATATTTTTTTTCATTCAATTGAGTTGTTGTTATCATATAGCCATCATTTCAGCACTTTTTATATTACAGCTCTTAGTAATAACTGATGTAGAGAAGAAAGAAAGGAACTCTGAAAACTTAAAACATTTAGAAAACACTCATTGGTCTCATTGGTCAAGCCAATTCTCTGGAACTTCGCAGAAATTTGCATAAAGTCCTAAAAAAGTAGAAAGATAGTTCCTATAATTTTTATAATTACAGTTATCCTGCAACTCCCTCCCATGCAGAGCATTAACATTACCAAAGGAAGCCAAAAATGGCATGATGAAATGAGACAAGGGTTCCGAATGGAAGCAGGCTTGAGACTTTCTCCAGTTGGATGAAATCATAAGCAAATGACATGGAAGGGTGAGGAAGTGCCTCTTTGTTCAGTGTAACAGTGGTGGAAGGGCCCCTAGAATAATGGCAAATATTTCCATTGATAATGATGTTTGCAAATAATTTACAACTTAGAACATTCAGGAAACCCAAGGGTAGGTCTGAGAGCTTGAAGCAGAGTTGTGGTTGCATATACCTCTCACTGACGCATAGTTCAGTTAAATTTCCACAGAGAGAAATCTTGTGATGTTCTGCTAGATTTTTGCTATGCATCCTGTGATCCATTTACAAATTAACAAAGAGTTATAGGGGGCTTCCCTGGTGGCGCAGCGGTTGGGAATCCGCCTACCAATGCAGGGGACACGGGTTCGTGCCCCGGTCCGGGAGGATCCCACATGCCACGGAGCGGCTGGGCCCGTGAGCCACAACTACTGAGCCTGCGCGTCTGGAGCCTGTGCTCCGCAACGAGAGGCCGCGATAATGAGAGGCCCGCGCACCGCGATGAAGAGTGGCCCCCGCTTGCCACGACTAGAGAAAGCCCTTGCACAGAAACGAAGACCCAACACAGCCATAAATAGATAAATAAATTAATTAATTAAAAAAAAAAAAAAAACAAAGAGTTATAAAAAAAAAAAAACAAAGAGTTATAAAAAAAAAAAGTGTATGGGTTCAGCCCTGGCTTCCTTGTATTTGAACAGAAATTAGCACTAGAGAGTAGAACGGTTAATCAGCAAACACCAAAAGTGGACTCAATGTTTCTCTTTTCCATGTTCTCATACAGTCATACCTCATTTTATTGTACTTCACTTTATTGTGCATCATAGAAAATGCAATTTTTTTGTTTTTTTGGGCTTTTTTACAAACTGAATTTTGTGGCATCACTGAGTTGAGCAAGTAATTCAGCACCAGTTTTCCAACAGCATTTGTTCATTTCCTGTTTCTGTGTCACATTTTTGCAATTCTCATAATATTTTAAACTTTTTCATTATTATATTTGTTATGGTGATCAGCAATCTTCGATGTTACTATTATAATTGTTTTGGGGAACCATGAACTGCATCCATATAAGATGGTGAACTAATAAGTGTATGTGTTCTGACTGCTCTACTGACCATTGGGTTCTCCCATCTGTTTCCCTATCCTCAGGCCTCCCTATTCCCTGAGACACAACAGTATTGAAATTAGACCAGTTAATAACCCTACAGTGGCCTCTAAGTCTTCAATAAAAGGAAGAGTTGCACATCTCTCCCTTTAAATCAAAAGCTAGAAATGATTAAGCTTCATGAGGAAGGCATGTTGAAAGCCAAGATAGGCTGAAAGCTAGGCCTCTTTACTCCAAAGTTAGCCAAGCTGTGAATGCAGAGGAAAAGCTCTTGAAGGAAATTAAAAGTGTTACTCCAATGAACATATGAATGATAAAAAAAGAAACAGCCTATTGTTTATACAAGGAAAGTTTTAATGGTCTGAATAGAAGATCAAACCAGCCACAACATTCCCTTAAGACAAAGCCTAATCCAGATCAAGGTCCTAACTCTTCATCTCTAAGAAGGCTGAAAGAGGTGAGGAAGCTTCAGAAGTTTGTGGCTAGAAGAGGTTGGTTTATGAGGCTTAAGGGAAGAAGCCATCTCCGTAACATAAAAGTGCAAGGGGAAGTGGCAAGTGCTGACGTAGAAGCTGCAACAAGTTACCCAGAAGATCTAGCTAAGATAACTAATGAAGGTGGCCACACTAAATAACAGATTTTCCATGTAGATGAAACAGCCTTATATTGGAAGAAAATACGATCTAAGACTTTCATAGCTAGGGAGGAGAAGTCAGTGTCTGGCTTCAAAGCTTCAAAAGAGAGGCTGATTCCCTTGTTAGGGGCTAATGCAGCTGGCAGTTTTAGGTTCAAGCCAATGCTCATTTCCCATTTCAAAAATCCTAGGGCCCTTAAGAATTACGATAAATCTACTCTGCCTGTGCTCTATAAATGGAACAACAAAACCTGGATGATAGCACACATGTTTGCAACATAGTTTACTGAATATTTTAAGCCCACTGTTAAGAGCTGTGGCTCAGAAAAAAAAAAGATTCCTTTTTGAAATATTAATGCTTGTTGACAATGCACCTGGTCATTTAAGAGTACAGTATAAATATGTATAGTGATAAATATGTATAGTGAAATACATTTTGTAAGGCTACAGCTGCTATAAGATATAAGATTGAAGATACTCTGGAAAAGATTCACCACGCCAAATGCCATGAAGAATATTTACGATTCATAGGAGGAGATCAAAATATCAACATTAATAAGAATTTGGAAGAAGTTGATTCCAACCCTCATGGGTGGCTTTCAAGGGTTCAAGATTTCAGTGAGGAAAGTAACTGCAGATGTGATGGAAATAGCAAGAGAACTAGAAGTGGAGCCTGAAGATATGACTGAATTGTTGTAATCTCATGATAAACTTGATGGATGAGGAAATGCTTCTTAAGGATGAGGAAAGAAAAGTGGTTTCTTGAAATGGAATCTACTCCTGGTGATGATGCTGTGAAGATTGTTGAAATTACAACAAGGAATTTAGAATATTACATAAACTTGGTGGATAAAACAGAGGCAGGACTTGGGAGGATTAACTCCAATTTTAAAATAAGTTCTACTGTGGGTAAAATGCTATCAAATAGCATTGCATGCTACAGAGAAAATATTTGTAAAAGGAAAAGTCAATCTATGCCACAAACTTCATTGTTTTCTTAAAGAAATTTCCACACCAACCTTCAACAATCACTACCCTGATCAGTCAGCAACCATCAACATTGAGGCAAGACTCTCCACCACCAAAAAAAGATGATGACTTGCTGAAGGATCAGATGATAGTTAGCATTTTTTAGCAACAAAGTATTTTTTAATAAGGTATATAATATTTTCAGACATAATGTTTTTGCACACTTAACAGACTACAGTATAGTGTAAAAATAACTTTTATATGCACTGGGAAACCAAAAATTCCTGTGACTCGCTTTACAGAAATATTCACTTTATTGTGGTGGTCTGAAATTGAACCCGCAATATCTTTGAGATATGCCTGTAAACACAATTTCTGAGCAGAAATTAAGATACTCTTTCTCCTACAAAATAACAACTGTTCTCAGTAATTCCTTTGTAACCTCCTTTGTAGTTTGAAAAAGGGGAAAAGTCATAGCGCAGACCGATGAATCCTAGTAGACATTATTTTATGACTATGTCTAATGTATAACATTAAAAAGTATAGCTCATAGGAATACTGCGAAACCATATGTAAGTAGAAAAAAATAAAAATGAGTATAACTGGATTAGAAGACAAAACATGAGAACAAGGGCTTTCAAATTCAAGTCAATGAAAATAGTGATAACTGAAGTGGTTCCCCATATGCAAGTTAGACATTTTATGGATCTGGCAACCACTACGTATTGTTATCTCAGGTAGGAAATAAATAGTATTTCCAGGCACCCTTAGTCCTGAAAATGTCTGCATCTCTTTTACCTAATGTAGTAATGGTGCATAATAGGTACCCAGTACATGTTTGAGAGAGTTTGAACAGTGAATTGCAAAGTATATAATGATGCAGTTGCTGGTTTTGTGAGTTTAGTAGGTTATAGAAATGTATTCGGTCACTAGATCTGTACCTTTGTGATTTTGTCAGATATAGCTGAGTAAATATTACACAGTAGTAATCCCTCATACATATTGAATCATCATGATCATCTAAAAATACCAGTGCTACCTCCACTACCCTGAGATTCTGATTCAGTTGTTCTGGGATGAAACCTGGGCATTAGTACTCTTAAAATCTCCCCAAGTTATGCAACTGTGAAGCCAAGATTAAGAACTACTGGAGTTTAGACTAAGTTGTCTATGCTACTAATTTAAAGCTCATGATTATCACCTGTAAACAGGAGATAGTCATCATCAAGCATCTATTTCCAGCAATAATCCAAGTAGACCAAATCTTTTGGTCACACTGGTTTTACCATGGTGGCCATACTTATTAAGATAAACTTAATAAAGATTCGCCATCTGAGTCTGCTTGTTTATCTAACAAACATATATTGAGTGCCTGCTTTGTGTAGGCACTGTCCTGGCACTGGAAACAAGGTAAAGAACAAAGTAGATAATGTCCCTACTGTGATGGAAGAGAGACTATCCTTCTCAATACCAAAGTACCCAAGTGTAACTGACATACACAAAAATCAGTGTGCAATGAGAATATGTTATCTAGATCAGAGGCTCAGGACAAGCTTCCTGGAGGAAAGACTGTGGAGGGACAGGTGTAGAGAGAGCATTCTAGGGAGAGGGAATGTATATGAAAAGGACCAAGAGTGGCAAAGAGTTTTTGAGGTTGAGGAACTGAAAGAAGATCATTGTGGTTGGAACATAATGGGTGGTGGTGGGGGGGAAGACTGGTTTTAGCTGAAACTGGGTGAGGTGCATTTGCTCAGATCATGAGAATGGGGATTTATTATATTTAAAAGATTCAATCTCCTGAACAATGTCAATTTTGTCCAATTTTTCTATTCTTTCCATTCAGTTCTCTCTATGTCCGCGTCACCAGCCTAGTCAAAGCCACTACATTTTTCTCCTTGTTACTCCTATTTATCCCCTTATTGAAACCAGCATAATCCTTTAAAGGCAAATACAGTTCTGATCATGTCATGCTACTGCTTAAAATTTTACAATAATTTCTCATTGACCAGGAAAATATCCCCAACACGTGCTCACACACTCTCTCTTGCACACTCTCTCTCTCCCCTCTGAGATCATGTCATGGCTTGTCATTCTCCCACCTTGCTGTAACCATATTGAATTTATTTTAGTTGTTCCAATTTGCTGGACTCTCTCACACAGGTTTTTTCCTTTGCCTGCTTGTCATGTGTGATTTAACCTGGTCATCCGAGAACTCATATACGTGTTTATTTTTTTCCCCCAGTTAAACTATAAACCCACATGTATCCTAAGCTCCTAGCACACAACCTGGTCCATATGTATTGAATTAACCTATAAGAGAAAGAATAATTGCACAGAGATCCTCTACTAAAAAGTCCTGCACTAGTCAAACAAATGATTTTTTCTTCAAATAATTTCCCTCAGAAACCTATAGTTTTTAATAGCACCAATCGGTAATTTTTATTCCTCATGTAAAAATATTTTTTATTAAAAAATAACCTGTGATATTGTTGTATCAAAAACTGAGGGACCTTTTCTCAGCTTAGGAAGAGATCAGAAACTGATGGGTATTGAGCAGAGCACCCTTCACACAGCCCTGTGAGCACAGAACTAGTCATTTACCACTCACAACACTTAGCCACTTCCACAACTCACTCTGACAAATCTTACCACAAAACCACATGCTCCTCCAATTGCTTGACAGAAGTTCAACTTGAAAAGGTTTCCTTCAGTGTAGATTTTCTTAATGTTTCCATCTAGTGATAGAAGTAACGGCTGTCACAGCCTGTTTGGGCTTGGCCCTCAAGGTCTTTGTGTTGCAAGAATACAGGGTGTGAGAGGATGGTCATGTCCCAGGTCTCTGGTGAGTCCCTGGGACGGGCTGCCAAGTGAGGATCCTTGGTTTCACGCAGAAAGAAGTCAATAGTAAGACATAGTAGAGTGAAAGCAGGTTTATTTAGAGAGATACACACTCCTTAGACAGAGTGTGGGTCATCTCAGAAGCTGAGAGGCAGCCCCGAATTATGGGGTGGTTAGTTTTTATGAGCTGGGTAATTTCATAGGCTAAGGAATGGGAGGAATGTTCTATCTTGGAGAAGGGGCGGGGATTTCCAGGAACTGGAGCACCACCCACTTTTTGGCCTTTTATGGTCAGCCTCAGAACTGTCATGGAACCTGTGGGTGTGTCATTGAGCATGTTAATGCATTACAATGAGTGTATAATGAGGCTCAAGGTCCACTGGAAGCTGAATCTTCCTCCATCTTGGGCCTAGTAGGTTCTAACTAGTTTTCGTTGTATCCTGTTCTTCTTAATGGTTGTGTCATTCTTTTAATGGTTGTGCCCTGCCCCTTTCCTCCCTGTCTCACTTGGGGACTCAAATAAAGGACCAGGGGAAGCATGGAAGATGGGAATAAAAGAGAAAACATCAAGAGCCAGAAAATAGGACAGTAGCTGTCCCCCATGATGCAGATTCAGCTGTCCTTGGAGAACCTGGATAACATCCTACATGGTCTCTGTCCCAAGGGGAATGACCTGGTAGGTGAAGCAAGACAATAATATTTGCTAAGTAACAGAAATGGTCAGAACTAGGTGTGAAGTGGACCATGTTTTGAGGTGGTTAGTTTGGAGGAAGATTGGATTCTTGGTAGCTGCTAAACTGTGACATAGCAGAGGTGACATAGCAGAAAGAGTCTGTGTGACTCTTTGGAAGACATCTGGACCACTTAAGTAATGAGGTGTTCAAAGCAGTGCTTCATTTCTACAGGGATGAAGTTGCTGGAATATAGTTGGAAATCAGGCGAATGAAATCATAAAGAATTGTGATCTTAGTGGGGAAGAGTGGTGTCAGGTGAAGAGCCAGCTCCATTGGCTGACAGGTACCTGGGTTTCCCACAGATACAGCTAATACTCTTAGGGCTGAAAATTCAAGTCTACCCACATTGGCAATAGAGATGAAGCTGCAGTCGGCCACAATGCTAGCTGAGGATTTGTGGCACAGGACCTGAGGGGGCCAAAGCCTGTTGCCTGAAAGGATTTTCAATAGTTGTTAAGAACAATCATGGAAGTAATTATGGGATAGGGAAAGTTGCCTTTACCAGTTCTTTTCATTTGATTTTGCTCCCTTGATGCATCCATCATTCGGACAGCCCAGGTTGACTTCCCCCAAGTCAGTTCTCCACTGTAATATTTCACACTTCTCATGTATCCTTCTCTCTACTGAAGTATTTACATTCAACAGATGTCTCTGTGCCATGTTTTTAAAGTAATGACACTGAATAATGCAGTCCTTCTGGCAAGGAACAAAGAAAAAGTTTGGAGAAAGAGGTAGAATGATGTTAAGAGCATAGCTTCTTAACAAGATTGCCTGGGTGTGTATCCTTACTAAGGGTATGATCATGTTAACCTCTATGTGGCCTCAACTTCCTTATCTATAAAATGGGAATAATATTAGCAGTATTTACCTTGTTGGGCTGTTGTCAAGATTAAATGAGAAAATATAGGTAACATGCTGGGAAGACTGCTCAGTACAAAATAATTTTCAAGGAATCTCAATGATTACTGCTTTTTGGGATTACCCAAATCATGGCATTGCAGTGGCTCTCTACTCATCCAGTTGGGGACGAAAGATCAGACCTAAAAGATGTAAACACATCTGAAATACCCAAATCCATGTAACTTTATCTTTAAACTCCACATCATGGGATGAGTAGTTAAAACATCTGACATACTGTTGCTCAACTATCTATAAATATGCGTCTTAAAGGAGGCACTTCCACTCTTTAGATAGAGCTAAGCCTCCAATAATGACCTGAAGACAACAGCATTTATTGCTAAAGCCTAGCTGAATTTAACTTGTTGTGTCTCATCTTCCCTTTGACTTTATAGTACTTGAAAAAAAAGTTGATCTGTTTAAAAAAAAAAAAAGTTGTATAATTTGTTTTTTATTAATTTGGACAGCATTTCCCCCTCTCTTCTTGATACCTCAAATGAGGCTTTCTCTCTGTGTGTGGTAAATGCTCATTACAATTTGTTAACTAAGACCTAATCAGTAAAAGGTAAACTGATTTCATAATTAGACTTAAATAGAATAATCAATGAGTGGATGTATAAGAAAATCCTAGCCTTTTTATTGTTTTGTTTGTACAAAGTTGTATACACAGTGAAATCTGAGATCATAATTCTTAAATCATATTTTTAAACTGCACCCTGCCTTATTTTTGCATTAATATGCAAAAGACTTTCAGGTTTTTTAAAATTATTTTTTAAATTTTTTAATTGAAATATAGTTGATTTACAATATTGTGTTAGTCTCTGGTGTATAGCATAGAGATTCTGTTTTTTTTAAAGATTATGTTCAATTATAGGTTATTATAAGATATTGGGTATAATTCCCTGTGCTATACTGTAAATTATTGTTGCTTATCTATTTTATGTCTAGTAGTTTGTATTTGTTAATCCCATAGCCTTAATTTGTCTTTCCCTCCCCTTTCACCTTTGGTAACCATAGGTTTGTTTTCTATATCTGTGAGTCTGTTCCTGTTTTTTTATATACATTCAATTGTATTATTTTTTAGATTCCACATATGAGTGATATCACATAATATTTGTCTCTGACTTATTTCACTAAGCATAATGTTCTCTAGCCCCATCCACATTGCTACAAACGGCAATATTTCATTCTCTTTCATGGCTAAGTAATATTCCATTGTGTGTGTGTGTGTGTGTATATATATATATATATATATATATATATATATATATATACACACCACATTTTCTTAAGCCAATCCTCTGTTGATGGGCACCTGGGTTGCTTCCATGTCTGGTTTTTGGAAAAATGTCTATTCAGGTCTTCTGTCCATTTGTACTGGACTTTTTTTTGATTTTGAGTTGTATAAGCTGTTTGTATATTTTGGGTATTAACCCCTTATTTATGGCATCATTTGCAAACATCATTTCCCAGTTCATAGGCTGTCTTTTTTTTTTCATAGCTACTTTATTTATTTATTCATTCATTTTTGGCTGTGTTGGGTCTTCGTTTTGTGCGAGGGCTTTTCCCTAGTTGCGGCAAGTGGGGGCCGCTCTTCATCGCGGTGCGCGGGCCTTTCACTATCGCGGCCCCTCCCGTTGCGGGGCACAGGCTCCAGACGCGCGGGCTCAGTAGTTGTGGCTCATGGGCCCAGTTGCTCCACGGCATGTGGGATCTTCCCAGACCAGGGCTCGAACCCGTGTCCCCTGCATTAGCAGGCAGATTCTCAACCTCTGCACCACCAGAGAAGTCCCATAGGCTGTCTTTTCATTTTGATGATTTCCTTTTTTGTGCAAAAGCTTTTAAGTTTGATTAGGTACCATTTGTTTATTTTTGCTTTTATTTCTTTTGTCTTGGGAGACTGATCTAAGAAAATATTGATGTGATTTATGTCAAGAGTGTTTCACCTATGTTCTCTTCTAGGAATTTTGTGGTGTCATGTCTTACATTTAGGTCTTTAAACCATTTTGAATTTACTTTTGTATGTGGTGTGAAGGAATGTTCTAAATTCATTGTTTTATATGTAACTATCCAGGTTTCCCAGACAGAACCACTTGTTGAAGAGACTGTCTTTCTCCATTGTATTTTCTTCCCTACTTTATCATAGATTAATTGAGAGTAGGTGCATGAGTTTGTTTCTGGGCTATCCTGTTTCATTTACCCATGTGTCTGTTTTTGAGCCAATACCAGGCTGTTTTGATTACTGTAGCTTTGTAGTATAGTCTGAAGTCCAGGAGGGCTATACCTCCAGCTTTGCTCCTTTTTCTCAGTATTGCTTTGGCTATCCAGGGTCTTTTGTGGTTCCATATAAATTTTAGAATTATTTGTTCTATTTCTGTGAAAAATGTTTTGATAGGGATTGCATTAAATCTGTAGATTGCTTTGGGTAGTATGGCTATTTTAATAATATTGATTCTTCCAACTCAAGAGCACAGGATAGCTTTCGATTTCTTTGAATTATCTTCAATTTCCTGTATCAAAGTTTTATAGTTTTCAGCATATAGGTCTTTCACCTCCTTGGTTAAGTTTGTTCCTAGGTATTTTTGATGCGATTTTTTTGAAGTATAGTTGATATACAAAGTTGTGCTAATTTCTGCTGTACAGCAAAGTGACTCAGTTATACAGATATATACATTCTTATTTTATATTCTTTTCCATTATGATTTATCCCAGGATATGAGATATAGTTCCCTATGCTATACAGTAGGACCATAATGTTTATCCATTCTAAATGTAATAGTTTGCATCTTCTAACCCTAAACTCCCATTCCATCCCTCTCCCTCTCCCCTCCCCCTTAGCAACCACAAGTCTATTCTCTATGTCTGTGAGTCTATTTCTGTTTTGTAGATAGGTTCATTTGTGCCAAACTTTAGATTCCATATATAAGCAATAACTTTGGTACTTGTCTTTCTCTTTCTGACTTACTTCACTTAGTATGATAATCTCCAGTTGCATCCTTGTTGCTGCAAATGGCATTATTTCATTCTCTTTTGTGGCTGAGTAATATTCCATTGTATATATGTACCATATCTTCTTTATCCATTCATCTGTTGATGGACATTTAGGTTGCTTCCATGTCTTGGATATTGCGAATAGTGCTGCTAGAACATAGGGGGTGCATGTATCTTTTTGAATTATAGCTTTGTCTGGGTATATTCCCAGGGGTGGGATTGCTGTACCATATGGTAATTCTATTTTTATTTTTCTGAAGGACCTCTGTACTGTTCTTCATAGTGGCTGCACCAACTTATATTCCCACCAAAAGTGTAGGAGGATTCCCTTTTCTCCACACCCTCTCCAGCATTTATTAATTGTAGACTTTTTGATGATGGCCATTCTGACTGGTGTAAGTTGGTATCTCATTGTAGTTTTGATTTGTGTTTCTCTAATAATTAGTGATGTTGAGCATCTTTTCATTTGCCTACTAGCCATCTGTATGTCTTCTTTGGAGAAATGTCTATTAAGATCTGCCCATTTTTCTATTGGGTTGTTTGGTTTTTTTGCTGTTGAGTTGTTTGATCTCTTTGTATATTTTGGAGATTAAGCCCTTGTTGGTCGCATCATTTGCAAATATTTTCTCCCATTCTGTAAGTTGTCTTTTTGTTTGTTTGCTTGTTTTGTTTGTTTGTTTTACAGTTTCCTTTGCTGTGCAAAAGCTTGTGAGTTTGATAAGGTCCCATTTGTTTATTTTTGCTTTTATTTCTATTGCCTTGGGAAACTGACATAAAAAAAATCTGTACAATTTATGTCAGAGAATGTTTTGCCTACGTTCTCTTCTAGGAGTTTTGTGGTGTCATGTCTTATGTTTAAGTCTTTAAGCCATTTTGAGTTTATTTTTGTGCATGGTGTGAGGGTGCATTCTAACATCATTGATTTACATACAGCTGTCCAACTTTCCCAGCATCACTTGCTGAAGAGAGTGTCTATTTCTCATTTTATATTCTTGCCTCCTTTGTCGAAGATTAATTGACTGTAGGTGTGTGGGTTCATATCTGGGCTCTCTGTTCTGTTCCACTGATCTGTATGTCTGTTTTTTTTTTTTTTTTTACCAATACCACACTGTTTTGATTACCGTAGCTTTGTAGTATTGTCTGAAGTCAGGGAGAGTTATGCCTCCTGACTTTTTCCACATCCCCACTGGTTTGGCAATTCTGGATCTTTTATGGGTCCATATAAATTTTAGGATTATTTTTTCTAGTTCTGTGAAAAATGTCATGGGTAATTCGATAGGGATCACATTAAAAGTGTAGATGGCTTTCTGTAGTATTGCCATTTTAACAATATTCTTCTAGTCCAAGAGCATGTGATATCTTTCCATTTCTTTGAATCCTCTTTAATTTCCTTTATTGGTGTTTTATATTTCTCAGCATATAAGTCTTTCACCTCCTTGGTCAGGTTTATTCCTAGGTTTTTTTTTTTTTTTTTTGGTGCAATTTTAAAAGGTATTTTTTTTTACATGCCCTTTCAGATATTTTATTGTTAGTGTAGAGAAATGCAATCGATTTCTGAAGGTTAATCTTGTATCCTGCTACTTTGCTGAATTCATTTATTAGATCCAATAGTTCTTGTGTGGAGTCCTTAGGGTTTTCTATATGTAGTATCATGTCATCTGCATATAGTAACAATTTTACCTCTTCCCTTACAACTTGAATACCCTTAATTTCTTTTTCTTGTCAGATTGCTGTGGCTTGGACTTCCAATACTATGTTGAAAGAAGTGGTGAGAGTAGGTATTCTTGTCTTGTTCCAGATTTCAGCGGGAAGGCTTTCAGTTTTTCCACTGTTGAGTACTGTATTGGCTGTGGGTTTGGAATAAATGACTTCTATTATGTTGAGATACATTCCCTGTATACTCTTTGGTAAGAGCTTTTATCATGAATGGATGTTGAATTTTGTCAGATGCTTTTTCTGCATCTATTGAGATGATCATGTGGTGTTTGACGTTTTTGTTGTTAATGTGACATATTACATTGATTGATTTGATTTGCGTATGTTGAACCATTGTTGTGAACTTGGGATGACTCCCACTTGGTCATGGTGTATGATCTTTTTATGTGTTGTTGGATTTGGTTTGATAATATTTTGTTGAGAATTTTTGCATCAATATTTATCAAAGATGTTGGCCTGTAATTTTCTTTTTTGGTGGTACCTTTGTTTTTTTGTGATGATGACTTCATAGAATTTCTTTGGAAGTGTTCCCTCCTTTCAGTCTTTTGGAAGAGTCTGAGAAGGATTGGTATAATTTCTTCTTTTATGTTTGGTAGAATTCACCTGTGAAGCCATCTGGTCCTCGACTTCTGTTTGTAGGGAGTTTGTTTGTTTGTTTGTTTTTATTACAGATTTTATTTCACTTCTAGTGATTGATCTTTTCAAATTATCTAATTCTTCTTGATTCAGTTTTGTGGGCTGTATGTTTCTAGAAAGTTGTCCATCTCTTCTAGGTGGTCAAATTTGTTGACATATAATTGTTCATAGTGTTCTCGTATGGTTTTCTGTATTTCTGTGGTGTTGGTTGAGATTTCTCTTTTTTCATTTCTTATTTTGTTTATTTGGGTCCCCTCTTTTTCATTCTTGGTGAGCCTGGGCAAAAATTTGTCAAATTTGTTTACCCTTTCAAAGAACCAGATCTTGGTTTTATTGATTTTATTCTATTGTTTTTTTAAAAATCTTTATTTATTTATTAAAAAAAATTTTTTGGCCATGCCACATGGCATGTGAGATCTTAGTTCCCTGACCAGGGATCAAACCCACATTCCTTGCACTGGAAGCATGGAGTCTTAACCACTGAACTACTAGGGAAGTCCAAATCTTTATTTTATTTATTTCTTCCCTGATCTGTATTATTTCCTTCCTTCTGATGATTTTAGGTTTTGTTTGTTCTTATTTTTCTAATTCTTTTAGGTGATAGGTTAGGTTGGGTTTTTTTTTGTTTTTTTTTTTAAGGAAAGCCTGTATCTTTATGAATTCTCCTCTAAGAACTGCTTTTGCTGCATTCCATGGATTTTGTATGGTTGTGTTTTCATTGTCATTTGTCTCAAGGTATTTTTAAATTTCCTTTTTGATTTCCTCATTGACCCATTGGCTTTTTAGGAGCATGTTGTTTAGTCTCCATTTAACCTTTTTTTTTCCCCCCATTTCTTTTCCTGTGGTTGATTTCTAGTTTCATGCTGTTGTGGTCAAAGAAGATGCTTGAAATAATTTCCATACTCTTTTTTGTTTTTATATATAAATGTATTTATTTATTTATTTATTTTTGGCTGCATTGGGTCTTCATTGCTGTGCGCAGGCTTTCTCTGGTTGCGGCGAGCAAGGGCTACTCTTCGTTGCAGTGTGCGGGCTTCTCATTGTGGTGGCGTCTCTTGTTGTGGAGCACGGGCTCTAGGCGCGTGGGCTTCAGTAGTTGTGGCTCACAGGCTCTGTAATTGTGGCTCACGGGATCTAGAGCGCAGGCTCTGTAGTTGTGGCACACGGGCTTAGTTGCTCCATGGCATGTGGGATCTTCCCGGACCAGGGCTCGAACCTGTGTTCACTGCATTGGCAGGCGGATTCTTAACCACTGCACCACCAGGGAAGCCCAATTCCCAATTTCTATACTCTTAAATTTGGTGAGGTTAGCTTTGTGTCCTAGTATGTGGTCAATCCTAGAGAATGTTACAGGTGCACTTGAAAAGAATGTGTATTCTCTATTTTTTTGGATGTAATGTCCTGAAAATATCAACTAAGTCTAACTGTTCTGTTGTATCATTTAGGATTATCTGTTGCCTTATTGATCTTTTGTCTAGAAGCTCTGTCCATTGACGTGAGCGGGGCATTAAAGTCTCCAACTATTATTGTATTCCCATCAGTTTCTCCTTTTATGTCTGTTAGTATTCATTTTATGTATTTGGGAGCTCCTATATTAGGTGCATATATGCTGACGAGAGTAAAGTCCTCTTCTTGTATTGATGCTTTTATCATTATATAGTGTCCTTCTTTATCCTTCTTTATGGCCTTAGTTTTAAAGTCTATTTTGTCTGATATGAGTATTGCAACTCCCAATCTCTTGTCATTTCTGTTTGCATGAAGCACCTTCTTCCATCCCCTTACTTTCAATCTATGTGTGTCCTTTGCCCTAAGGTGGGTCTCTTGTAGGTATCATATTGTAGGCTCTTGTTTTTTTAATCCAGTCTGCCACTCTATATCTTTTGATTGGAACATTCAATCCCTTGACATTTAAGGTAATAATTGATACATATATATTTATTGCCACTTTAAACCTTGTTTTCCAGTTGATTCTATGTTTCTTCTTTGTTCCTTTTTCTTTTTTTTTTTTTTCTTTTTGTGGTTTGATGATTTCCTTTTATTTTATGCTTATGTTCTCTTCCTTTTGGTTTTTGTGAATATATTGTATGTTTTTTATTTCTAATTGCCCTGTTTTTTAAGTATGTTAACCCCTTCCTATATCTGCTTGCCTTGGACTGATAGTCATATATGCTCAAACACATTCTAAAAAAAAAAGAATCTACATTTTCTTACTCTCCTTTCACACATTTTATGATTTTGATGTCCTTTTTTACATCTTCATGTTTATCCTTTTGCTGTTCCTTGTGCTTATCATCGCTTTCACAAATAGGGTTGTTTTTTCTTTTTGATCTGTATACTGGCTAACGTAAGTGATTTACTTTGCAATTGTGATTTCCTCCTTCCTATATCTTCTTGCTTCTTTTCTATTTAGAGAAGACCTTTCAATATTTCTTTTAGGATTGGTTTAGTATTGCTATATTCTTTTAGTTTCTGCTTGTCTGAGAAATTCTTTATTTCTCCCCTTATTCTAAATTATAATCTTGCTGGGTAGAGTATTCTAGGTTGCAGATTTTTCACTTTCAAGACTTTGAATATATTTTGCCACTCCCTTCTGGCCTGCAGCGTTTCTGTAAAGTCAGCTGATAGCCTCATGGGAGTTCCCTTGTAATTAACTCTTTGTTTTCCTCTTGCTGCCTTTAGAAACCTCTCTTTAACTTTTGCCATTTTTATTATAATATGTCTTGGTGTAGGTCTGTTTTGGGTTCATCTTGCTTGGGACCCTCTGTGCTTCCTGTATCTGGATATCCGTTTCCTTCTTTAGGTTTGGGAAGTTTTCAGCCATAATTTCTTCAAATACATTTTCAATCCCCTTTGCTCTTTCCTCTCCTTCTGGAATCCCTATTATACATAGACAGGCACACTTTTATTATCCCATAGGTGTCTTACATTGCTTTCATTTTTTTTTTTTCATTTGACTTTCTGTCTGCTGTTTTGATTGGGTAATTTCCATTATTCTAGTGTCCAGATCACTTATTCTTTATTCTGCATTTTTCATTCTGCTATTCATTGCCTTTAGTTCAGCTTTCATCTTGGCAAATTAATTTTCTACTTCTTCTTGGCTTCTCCTTATAATTTTTAGTTCCTTTTTACACTAGTCTGCATTTCTGTCAATAGCCTTTTTTAATTCCTTCAGTATTTTCATTACCTCCTTTTTGAACTCAGTATCTGTTAGACTGAAGAAGTCTGTTTCATTGTTCCTTCAGGGGAATTCTCTTGGTCTTTTAACTGGGAGTGATTCCTTTGCTTCTTCAGTTTGCTCATATTTCTCTTACTCTGTGAGTTTAGGAGAAGCAATTTTCTACTGTAGACTTGGATGGCTATTAATATGCAGGAGCATCCCTGTGTAGCTCCTGTGGCTTTAATATTTTTTTGGCATGAGGGCTGTTTTTGGTTTGGATGCTTACCGTCTCTTTCCTCAGTGTGTGCTGGCCATTATCCTCTTGATAGGGGGTGTCCAGGTGCATGGCCTGCATACGCTCCCAGGAAGGCAGGGGCAGCAGTTGGTGCCCAGTTGTGGGATCCTTGGTGGCAGTGCCAGTGGGCCACACACACTCCTGGGGAGGCAGGGGCAGTGGTTGGGGCCTGGTTGCAGTGCTGGTGGGCCACGCATGCATCCGGGAAGGTGGCGGCAGTGACTAGCACCTGCTCGCAGGACCCTTGCTGGCAGCAGCGGTCTGCACCCATCTCTGGAGTCCGACATGGCAGCCACAGCTCGTGCCCACCCCCAGAGCTCATGTAGGCAGTGACCTGCTGCCTGAGAGCATACACACAGAGCAAGAAGCTCCTATGAAGGTTCTGCCCCTCTCCTCACGCACCCCCCAACAATGGTACTTTCCCTTTCTGGTGGGCCCAGGCTTCTTCCCATACTCCCTCGGTTGTGGCGCACCTCACCCTGCCCTGTCAGGCTGTCTTCACACAGCCAACCACAGTCCTCTCCCCAGCTTTGACCTCTGAAGCCCAAGCCTCAGCACCCAGCCCCCACCCACCCCAGTGGATGAGTGTCTTAGGCTGGGAAGTTCTGTGTGATGGCACTGACCATCTGTGTAGGTCCCTCTCCCTTTGTCCTCCATAAACAGGTGCCTGTGCTCTTCTCCAAGGCTTTGAAGTTCCCCCTCTGTCCTGGTTTATCTCCCCACCAGTGAGGGGACTTCCCTGTATGTGGAAACATTTTCCTCTTTCACAGCTTCCTCCCAGGGGTGCAGGTCCCATCCCGATTCATTACTCTCTCTCTTTTTTTTAGTCTTCTTTTGTCCTACCCAGTTATATGGAGATTTTCTTGCCCTTTTGGAAGTCTGAGGTCTTCTGCCAGCATTCAGTAGATGTTCTATGAGAATCATTCCACAGGTAGATGTGTTTTTGATGTATTAATATTTGTGGTAGAAGGTGAGCTCTCTGTCTTACTCCTCCACCATCTTGATCTGATCCTCTTGATGCAATTTTAAATGGCATTGTGTTTTTACATTTTTTTTCTGATATTTCATTTTTAGTGTATAGAAAAGCAACAGATTTCTGTGTATTAACCTTGTATCATGAAACCTTGCTGAATTCATTTTTAAGTTCTTTGGATGGAGATTTTAGGTTTCTCTATATAGAGCATCATATCATCTGCAAATAGTGTCAGTTTACCTCGTCCCTTCCAATTTGGATACATTTTATATCCTGTCTAATTGCTGTGGCTAGGACTTCCAATACTATGTTAAATAGAAACAGTGAGAGTAGACCTCCTTGTCTTATTCCTGAATTTAATAGGAAGGCTTTCAGCTTTTTACTGTTGAGTAGTTGATTGTTATGTTGCCTGTGGGTTTGTTATAATGGCCTTTATTATGTTGAGATATGTTCCCTCTACACCCACTTTGATGAGAGTTTTTACCATTAATGGATGTTGAATTTTGTCAAATGCTTTTCTGCATCTATTGAGATGATCATGTGGGTTTTGTCTTTCTTTTTCTTGATGTGGTGTATCACACTGATTGATTTGCATTTGTTGAACCATCCTTGTGACCCTGGAATAAATCCAACTTAATCATGGTGTGTAATCCTTTTTACATATTGTTGGATTCTGTTTGCTAATATTTTGTTGAGAATTTTTGCATCTATATTTATCAAAGCTATTGGCCTGTAATTTTTTTTTTTTTGTAATGTCTTTTTCTGGTTTTAGTATCTGGGTAATGTTGGCTTTGTAGAATGAATTTGGGAGTGTTCTCTCCTCTCCAATGTTTTGGAATAGTTTGAGAAAGATAGGTATAAGTTCTGGTTTATATGTTAAGAATTCCCCAGTAAACTGTCTTACCAGTTCATTTCAACATTTAGTGATCAGTCTGTTCAAATTGTTTTTTCTTGACTCAGTTTTGCAGGCTGTATGTTTCTAGAAATTTGTTCATTTCTTCTAGGTTGTCCAATTTGTTGGCATTTAATTATTCATAGTATTCTCTTTTTTTTTTTTTTTTGGTATCACTGTGATATTGGTTGCTATTTCTCTTCTTTCATTTCTTATTTTCATTTGGATCCTCTCTCTTTTCTTTTGATGAGCTTGGCTAAAGATTTGTCAATTTTGTTTATCTTTTTAGAAAACCAGCTCTTGGTTTCACCTTTTCTATTGTCTTTTTGATCTCTATTTTATTTATTTCCTCTCTGATATTTATTATTTCCTTCCTTCTGCTGACCTTAGCCTTTGTTTGTTCTTTTTCTGATACTTTAGGTGGTAGTTTAGGTTGTTTCTTTAAGATTTTTATTGTTTTCTTCAGGAAGACCTGTATTGCCATGAACTTCTCGCTCAGAATTGCTTGTGCTGCATCCCATAGATTTTGTAATGTTCTGTTTTCAATATCATTTGTCTCAAGGTATTTTTTGATTTCTTCTTTGATTTCATCATTAACCCATTGGATTTTAGTAGCATGTTGTTTAGTCTCCACATTTTTGGTCTTTTCCTATTTTTCTTTCTGTAGTTGATCTTTAGTTTCATATTGCTGTAGTCAGAAAAGATGCTTGCTGTAATTTTTATCCTCTATTTTTATTGAAGTATAGTTGATATAAAATGTGTTAATTTTAGGTGTACAGCAAAATGATTCATATATATATATAAATTCAGATTCTTTTCCATTATAGGTTATTATAATGATATTGAATATAGTTCCCTGTGCTATACAGTAGGTCCTTGTTGTTTATCTATTTTATATATAGCAGTGTGTATGTTAATACAAAGCTACTAATTTGTTCCTCCCTACCCCCTTCCCCTTTAGTAACCATAAGATTGTTTTCTATATCTGTGAGTCTGTTTCTATGTTGTAAATAAGTTCAGTTGTATCATTTTTTTAGATTCTACAAATAAGTGATATCATATGATATGTGTCTTTGTTTGACTTACTTCACTTAGTATGGTAATATCTAGTTCCATCCATGTTGCTGAAAATGACATTATTTCATTCTTTTTTATGGCTGAGTAACATTTCATTGTGTGTGTGTGTGTGTATATATACATATATATATATATATATATGTATATATACCACATCTTCTTTATCCATTCATCTGTCGATGGACACTTAGGTTGCTTCAATAATTATCCTCTTAAATTTGTTAAGGCTTGTTTTGTGACATAGTATGTGGTCTATCCTGGAGAATATTTTGTGAACACTTGAAAAGAATGTGTATTCTTCTCTTTTTGAATGTATTGTCCTGTATGTATCAATTAAGTCCATTTCATCTGTTATGTCTTTAAGACCTGTGTTGCCTTATTGCTTTTCTGTCTGGATGATCTGTCCATTGATGTCAGTGGGGTGTTAAAGTCCCCTACTATTATTGTGTTATTGCAAATTTCTCTTTTTTTTTTTTTTTTTGGTCTCTTAGTACTTGTTTTGTATATTTAGGTGCTCCTGTATTGGGTGTGTATATGTTAACTAGTGTTATACCCACTTCTTGTATTGATCCCTTTATCATTACATAATACCCTTCTTTGTCTTTCATTATAGCCTTTGTTTTAAAGTCTATTGTTTATTATAGACTGATGTAAGTATTGTTACCTCTGCTTTCTTGTCATTTCTTTTCATTCCATTTTCATGAAAGATCTTTTTTCAACCCCTCACTTTCAGATTGTGTGTGGCTTTTGCCTTGATGTCTTTTGTCTCTTGTAAGCAGCATGTTGCAGGTTCTTGGCTTTTTTTTTAATCCAATCAGCCATTCTGTAGTTTGATTGGAGCATTTAGTCCATTGACATTTAAAGTAATTATTGATAGGTATGTATTTATTGTCATTTTATTCTTTGTTTTCCATTTGTTCTTGTAGTTTTTTTTTTTATTCATTTCTTCTTCTTTTTGTTTCTCCTGTTATGGTTTGATTATTTTCTTTTGTAGTATGTTTAAGTTCCTTCCTTTTAGGTTTTTGTGAATTTATTGTATGTTTTTTATTTATGATTACCATGGGGTTATGTATGTTTTCCCATAACTGTATCTACTTGTTTTAAACTGATAATCATTTAAATTTAAACACATTCTAAGAGATCTACAATTTTTTACTCCCCTCTGACCCATTTTGTGGTTTTGATGGTCTAGTTTATATCTTCATGTTTATCCTCTACTGTTTATTTTAGTTATAGTCACTTTTACAATTCTTTTGTTGTTGTTATTGTTGTTTTTAACCTGTGTACTGGCTTGTTTAAGTGATCTTCAATCTTTACTATAAATTTATTTGTCATTATTATTGGGATTTTCCCTTTCCTATAGTTTCCTGCTTCTTTTCCATTTAGAGAAAACCCTTTAATATTTCTTTTAGGATAGGTTTAGTATTGCTTAATTCTTTCAGTTTTTGCTTGTCTGAGAAATTCTTTATCTCTCCTTCTATTCTAAATGATAATCTTTCTGGGTAGCGTATCCTAGGTGGCAGGTTTTTCCCTTTCAGCACTTTAAATATACCACATCACTCCCTTCTGGCCTGCGAAGTTTCTGCAGAGAAATCAATTGATAGACTTATGGGGGTTCTCTTTTAAATGACTCTCTCTTTCTCTTGTTGCCTTTAGAATTCTCTATCTTTAACTTTTGTCATTTTAATTATGATATCTCTTGGTGTGGGTCTGTTTGGGTTCATCTTGTTTGGAACCCTCTATCCTTCCTGTATATGGATATGTTTCCTTCTTTGGGTGGGGAAATTTTCAGCCATAATTTCTTCAAATACATCTTTGATCCCCTTCCCCCTCTCTTCTCCATCTGAAACCCTTATTATGTGAAGTTGGCACATTTTATATCATCCCATATATCTCATATGTTGCTTTCATGTTTTTTCATTTTTCTGTCTGCCGTTCTGACTGGGTTATTTCCATTATTCTATTTATCTTCCAGATCACTTATTCATTTTTCTGTGTCATTCAGTTGGCTATTCATTGCTCTACATTGTTTTTTATCTCAGAAATTGAATTATCTATTTTTTTTAACTGGGTCATCTTTATGGTTTCTAGTTCCTTGTTACAGTGGTCTGCATTTATATCAATAACCTTTCTTAATTCAGTTAGAATTTTTATTACCTCCTTTTTGAACTTGATGTCTGGTAGACTGATAATCTCTGTTTAATTATTTAGTCTTTCGGGGTTTTTTGTTGTTGTTGTTGTTTGTTGCAAAGCATTGTATTACCAGAGCTCTGGTAGCTTGTATACAGCAGGTATTCAATACTTTCATACCAGGCACAGCCTTGTATCCCACAAATTTATCTTATAGATAGTCTCAAAGGAGTAGATGGAGAGGTGCATAAAGTTTGTGAGCTTGGTGGTGAGACAGTGGCTGAACAGCCAGAGAGATGAAAGAGTGTAGGGCTGGTTAAGTGGGGAAGCAAGAAGAGAGTAATGAGAATGTTCATTTAATGAGTTTCCCCTCCACTCCCCCAACATCCCATCCCCTCCCAAACAAGTCATTCAACAATAATCATGTGCTCATTTCTTTGGGGAATAAGGTAAACCTCAGATTACAGAACCAAGGCAAATAATTTTGCAGAATTAGAATGTGTTCATGAAACAAGTCACAGTTCAACTGGATTAGACTTCAACATGGAGATGACTGTGTTCCTCCAAATAACCTTCAACTTAGGAAGCTTACACTCCTCCAGTATGTGGAAGGACAATAAATACACTTCCTCCTGCTCTCAGTCCCTGAGGGAAAAGTCTTCTCTCTTGATGGACCAACACTATTTCTTTTTCGCTGTTCTTTTCCCTTCTCCTTTCCTTGGTTTCCGCTTTCCACAAATCTTCTTCAGATGCAGCTGCTCATCCTTAAAGTCCTGATGCTCGTCTCTGTAGAGGCCAAGAAAATATAGTGCTGCCATGAGTGCAAAATAAGTGTTGTGATTTAGATACCAGTCATAAGTCTCCTTCCTATTGGCCAAAGGCTGCTCACTAAACAGCTTCACCACTTTCATGGATTTGGAATCAGTAGGTCTGGCAACTTCACCAAACAACTGGGCACTCAGATGACTCATGTGAAAGGCGTATTCTGAAACTGAAGACATTTCTCGAGCAGCAAGGAGAAAGAGTCCCTAGTCATGACCTTCCTCTTCTTCACACCCCTTCTTTCAGGGGTTTTGTCTTGCTCTTTTAATTGGGAATAGTTCCTCTGCATTTTATTTTACTTAACTTTCTCTGTCTTTATGAATTTAGGAGAAATAGTTATCTATTGTGTTCTTGAAGGGGTATTTTTATGTGGGAGCATCCCTAAGTAGACTGTGTGTATCCAGTGTCTTTGGTGCAAGGGCTGTTTTTGATGTGGATCCCAACCTTGTCTTTCTTCAGGGTGCACTGGTCACTTTCAACTTGATAGGGGGTGTAGTTAGTATTGGAGGATCTAAAGTCTTCACAGGGTGTCAGGTGGGACTTCCTCTCTGCTCTGTGACGGTCACTGCCCTGTCACTGCTCCCCAGTTGCCTGAGCAGAAGCCCTGAGGATTGGGATTGAACAAGCTCTGTTCCCTTTGAGTGCATATTTTGCCTCAAAGAAGGGGAGTGCTGAAGTGAGATTCGTGCACTCAGAGCCCTGATTTGCTACATGTATAGGTGTCCATGGCTCAGCTCAGATGCAGCCCAAGGTTGGGTCTCTTCCCCTGTTATGGTCACCCCAGATCTAGTGCAAGTTTGTGGTGTGAAGTGGGCAGGGCAGGATCATACATTAGGCTGGGGCTGGGGGTCAGTGTGTTGTGGCTGCAGGAATTGAGGTGGCTGTGCTGCTGTCAGAGGTCAGTGCCAATCACGTTGGCACTGATTGAGCTACCACCAAAGTTTGCTGCCAGTGCCCTGCCTGGATCATACCCCAGAGTCCCCCAAGCCACCTCTGAATCCCTAGATTGAGTCTTCTCCCAAAAGCTGTCTGTACAAGTTCCAGTGCCAAGCTGCGGCATGGAGTATGCGGGGCCAGAGCATTTGCTCACCTGGGAATGGGACTGTGGCTTGCTGACATGGTGGTTCCCAAGGTGCTGCTTGAGTAAGCACCAACAATGATTGTCATCATCCCACACCCTGGGCCATCCCTGTATCCCTAGATTGAGTCTTCTCCCAGGGCCTGTCTGCCCCAGATCCAGTGCCAAGCTGTGGCGTGGAGTGGGTTTGGCCAGAGCATTCACTCAGTTGGGAACAAGGGACCTTGGTGTGCTGGTCACAGTGGTTCCTGTGGTGCTGTTTGGGTAAGCGGTGACAATGGTCACAGCTGCTCCACCTGGACCACACCCCAGCCCCCTGGGCTATCTCTGCATAGCTAGAACAAGTCTTTTCCCAGGACCCAGTGCCCTAGATCCCACACCCCACTCAGATTGGGGAGCACCTCTAGGTGGCAGCCAGCTGCCAGTACAGAGCTCTTTTTGCCCTGTTTGTTGACAAGCTGCACACTGTTCGTGTGCAACCGTACACTGTTCGTGAGTGGAGTCTAGGCTTTTCCAGTCCCATCTGTCTCAGTGTTTCTCCCAGCAGCCAGGGGAGCTTGTATCCTCTGTGTAGAACCTTAGGACTGGGACGCCCAGTCTGTGGCTCGACCCACTCACTCCCCCAGGGTGAGGGTCTGCCTGAGGGTCTACCTGAGTGGACCTTCTTTTCCTTACAGATCCTTCTCAGGGTGCAAGTCCCAACACTTTGCCTTTTTTCCATCCTACCCAGATACATGGAAAACTTTTTTGCAGCTTTTGTTGTATAGGAGTTCTTTGCCAGTTTCCAGTTAGTTTTCTGTGAGAATTATTCCATATGTAGATGTAGTTTTGATGTGGTTGTAGGGGGAGATGAGCTCCATGTCTTCCTACTCCACCATATTGATCCAGCCTTCTCTCAGACTTTTTTTTTTTTAATTTTTTTTATTTATTTATTTATTTTTGGCCGTGTTGGGTCTTCGTTTCTGTGTGAGGGCTTTCTCTAGTTGCGGCAAGCGGGGGCCACTCTTCATTGCGGTGCGCGGGCCTCTCACTATCGCGGCCTCTCATGTTGTGGAGCACAGGCTCCAGATGCGCAGGCTCAGTAGTTGTGGCTCACGGGCCCAGTTGCTCCGCGGCATGTGGGATCTTCCCAGACCAGGGCTCGAACCCGTGTCCCCTGCATTGGCAGGAGGATTCTCAACCACTGCGCCACCAGGGAAGCCCCCAGACTTTTGAACATAGATTGCAGAATCAAAATTCACTTCCACCCTGTCCTGGGTAATGTTGGGCAAATCACTTAAGTTCTCTGTGATGTAGTTACACCATGAGTCATATGAAGATAGTAAAATTACTTTCCTAATAGGTTTATTTTTAAAATAATGTGAATTAATAAAATGCTTAGAACAGTGGCTCACATATAGCAAGAGCTATATAAATGTTTGCTATTTTAAAATACAATTACATAGCAAGAATAAATTCCAATAAGGTATGCTTTATACAGTATAAAATGACAGATAGAATTGTGTTTGAGTTCTCATAGACTCAAAAGAGAGAGCCAGGAGATGTATGTGTGTGTGTGTGTGTGTGTGTGTGTGTGTGTGTGTGTGTGTGTGTGTGCTTGCGCATGTGTGTATGTGTATGTTTGTCTATTTTGGCTCCTTCTTTAATATAGCAACTCTAGTTCACACTCCATTTCGCTAAATAAAAGATGTTTACACTTCCTTTAAGGCTGTTGCTCTTGCAGTCCCTCTGGCAGCAGATATAAGAGAATAACATCCTGCTTTGTGTGGCCAAAGATACCTCGGCTGCAAAAATGTTGTGCTGAATGCGTTTGAGGAAATAAAGGATGGGCTGCTCTCACAAAGACTGTATCATGTTTGAAAGAAGTTTAGTCTTTACCTTTCAATTTTCCATGCAGTTAGCTATTACCCTGAAACATTCCTCAACTCCCAGAATGCAGTCAGCAGCTTCAGGAACTGGCAACATTTATAAGCTCCAAGTAAGTGGTTTCATTCTGTTGATCCCCAGTTCCAAAGGATACATGCGGGTTTTGGTCACAACTGGAAACATCTGAATTTATATTTTAAGTGGAAACCTCATTTGCCATTTTAATGTATATGAAGATTGTAACAATTTTATGGAAGGGATATCTAAGAGAGTTTTATAAAAGTTAAAGAATCAATAGGTGATTTATTCCAACATTTTCCCCATTCCTCAATGATTTAGCATAAAGGACAGTAAAACTTCTAGAATTTTCATTAGGGTTATAAAAGTAGAACCTCTTCCCGGTCCTGGTCCCAATTCTTTTCAAAATGTTTGGGAAAGAGAGAAAGGAAAAGGACAGTTAGTTCTCTATAAATTAGTTCTTTTTACAATAATTATGTATTAAAACCATCCCAAAACTCAGTGACTTATTTCTGTCATAGTCTACAGATCTCTAAAGTTGGGCTGATCTTGGCTAGGATAAGTTGGACTTGGCTCCAATATGTAGGTTGGGTTCAGATCTACTTCACATAGCTCTTGTCTTCTTTGGACTGGCAGTAATACATATTTAAGGCATTTCCCTTCATACTGAAATATAGGAGTGTGAGAACACAAGCCCGACAGTATAAGCATATTTCAAGGGTCACACCATACTGTTCTCTAATATCCAATTTAAGTCAAGGAGTGGGAAAGTACATTCTGCCCACCATAGAATTAAGTAGGGGATGGGTATAAGAGAGGAGTGAATATTTGTTGAAAAATAATTTTGCACAGCTACATGTGCAAATCTGGATAACCAACTCAGTTTTCAGAATAAGAAGTACCAGGATGATTGTTTCCAGGGCTTGATATTGGTTCAACTTGTCTTTAAGAAGTATAGACAGGGGACTTCCCTGGTGGTCCAGTGGTTAAGACTCCGTGCTTCCGCGGGATGGGGCATGGGTTTGATTCCTGCTCAGGGAACTAAGATCCCACATGCTGCAGGGCATGGCAAAAAAAAAAAAAAAAAAAAAAAAGAAGAAAAAAGAAGTACAGACACATGTACTTTGGGTTCTTTTGTGAGTTCAGATGGAAAATTAAAATATACTCTCTTCTCAAGGCCCTTGGCCCACACACCCCTTGCATCACTATAAACACTTAGTGCCAGAAAATCATCCTTGATTCATGCCTTGGGCCATAAAAACTTAAAACGGCTTCTGCTCTTCTCTAAAAACTTATTCTTCAATCTTCTGGCTTCTTCCTACCATGAAACCATAATCCATAATTATCAGAAATCTCTAAATTGCCAATCCAAATAGTTTTACTTTAAGTCTTCTGAACTCAAGAAAGTTTAATGAGTTATTACTTTATGAACCATAAACCGTAATAGATGGTGGAGATGCAAGACTGAACCACACTGTTATGATCTTTGCTCTCATGGAAAGTAAATATAATTGGGAATACAGACAGATAGGCTATTGTATATTACCATATGAAAACTTCTGTGATAACAGATGAGCAGAGCAGGAAAGGTAATGGAAGAGAGGTATCAGTAGAAGAAAATTGGGGCTCTGGATTTAGGAAGTGATATCTAAATTGATACCTAAAAGATGGGCGTGATAAAAGGATGGGATGTGTATATGTGAGTGGGTTAGGGTTCTCTAGGCCAAAGAACCCCAAATGTATTGAAGTCAATAAATGTTAAACGCTTGAAAAAAATGAAAAATATAGAATTCATTGGTTCAACTAATTTATCCTTTAACAAATATTTACTGGGTTCCTGGAATGTTCTAGACACAGTTCTAAGTGCTGGGACTCAAGCAGACAAAACATAAAACAACAAAAAAATATTGAGTGTGTGAGATAGTAACAACTCTTCTGGAGAAAATTCAAACAAGAAGGGTAATATAAGTTGTCAGAGTGAAAGTCAGATTCCATTTTAAATAAGTAGGTCAAGGAAAAGCCTCATTAAGAGATTGGCTAAAGAGATGAGAGAGCAGGCATACAAAGAATTAGGTGCAGAGCACTCCACGCACAGAAAAGAGCAAGTAAAAGGCTTGCAGTGAAGTCGTCGTTGGTGCATTCCAGGAACAGCTAGGAGGCCTGTGTGATTGAGTAAAGTAAGGAGCAAAAGAGTGATGCAATTTGACCTATGTTTTAATAGGTTCATTCTGACAGCTTGGTGAAAAATAGGATGTAGAAAATGTGTAAGTTAGATAGTATAAATGATGTAACAAACCCCCAAATCTCAGGGGCTTAATAAAATATGTATTTATCGTTCATAACAAAACCCAATGTGGATGTTTCTGGATGGGCAGGTTTCTTGATCACTCTCTTCCAATTAGTGACACAGGGGTCCATATTCTTTCCATCTTGCAATGGAAGGGTCTTCTGCAAAAAGACGCCACGGTTTCTGGAGAAGAGGAAGAGAGCATAAGAAATGAGTACTGCATAATTAATAACCTTGCCTTCCATGGGCTAGAATTATCCACATGGCTCCACCTATTTGCTAGGAGTCTGGGAAATTTAGTTCTTGGTTGGGCATTCACCTTCAAGTAAAACATACACATCAACCTAGCCATTTCTACCATATGAAATAAGAACAAAGGAAGGAAAATCAGTTTGGAGGCTATTGCAATAATATGTGTGAGAACAGATAGGGATTAGACTAGAAGCCTAACAATGGAAGTGGTTGTAATCCGGATATATTTTGAATATAGCACTAATAGGATATGCTTACTGATTTGATGTGGAGTGAAAAGAAAAGGGGAGAAATCAAGATTGACTTTAAGATATTTGGCCTAGGCAATAGGAAGAACTAAATGTCCATAATAGAGATGATGAAAAGTGTAGACGTTTTCTGGGAGATGATGAAGAATTGTATTTGGATTTGTTAAATTTGACTTGTCTACTAGATATTTAAGGACAGGTATTACCTACTAGATATTTAAGGACAGGTAAGTACTATGCAGTTGGATTTATTAGTATGCAATACATGGGACAAGTCTTGGATGGACATAAACATTTGGTGATATATAGCCTATTCATAATATTGGAAGCCATAAGTCTTGAGAAAGCTTAGATGAAAACAGAGAGGTTCAAAAAGAAGTCTTGAAGAAGATGAAAAATCTGCACAGTAAACAGAAGAAAAGCAACTAACTATTAAGGTAGGAGAAAAATTAGTAGATGTGACACTCTGCAAGTCAAATGAAGAAAGTGTTTCAAGGAAAATATCATGACCCATAATGTCTATTGCCAATGATAGGTTCAATAAAATGAGATCTAAAAATTAGCTGTCAGATTTGGGTCTGACGGTCATTGATTTCCAGTTCTGGTAGAAAGGTGGGTGTAAAAGCCTGATTGGAGTGGGTTCAAAGAAAAAGAGAAACATTGGAGGCAGTGAATATAGACACCTTTTTAGTGAGTTTTGCTGTAAAGGAAAATAGAGAAAGGGACTAGTAGTTATAGGGCAAAATAAAAAGAAGCATTCACTTGTTTTTAGATAAAATGTGGGGCAATTAAGTGCATGTTTGTATGTTATCAGAAATGATCCAGAATGCCGAGGAAAAGTTCATGATTAAAAAGAGGAGAGAACTGGTGGTGTGAGATCCTTCATTATACAAGAAGGTATGAGATCTAATGCCTAAGTAAAGGGTCTGGCCTTAGCCAAGAGCATAGAAAGAAGAGGAAAGATTGAGTAGATGGTGGTGGGTGAATAAATATGGCAGTCGGAGTCCCAGGAAGTCTTTTCCAATTGCTTCAGTTCTTGCACTAAAATAGGAAGCAAGGTTGTTATCTAGATGAGTGATGATGGGGGATGAGTTGCTGAAAATTGAGCAAAAAGAGAAGGTCATAAATAGTCATTTAGGAATGTGAGAGAATGAAAGCACTAGAGGAAGGTAGTGTGATTGCCTGACAACATTAAGGGCCCACTTGAGTTTAAATTAATTAAGATTGAGGCTTTGCCAATTAAGTGCCAGGAGGAGAGAAGAGGGCAAGAGAAATGAGGGTATATGTAAGGAAATGATTACGATAATGGGCCATGGAATTAAGCCGGATATGATAATAAGTAAGGATTTAGGGGAGTGAGGAAAAATGAAAACATGGTGGGATGTTTGAATGTGTTGAAGAAGTTGGAGTTGAGAAACTAGCTGTAAGTCTATGCCATGGTGCTGCAAGAGTGAGAGATTCTGAATTGATATTATGGAAAGAGTTGAATTATTGGTAACAGCAAGGTCTAACATACGACGTTAGGAGTGGATGACTGAAAAAAGGCAGAGGCCAAAATCATTGGAAGGGAGCTCAAGAAATGGAGAGGCTAGGGTATCAGGATCATCTATGACTATGTGGATATTGGAATCCTCAGAAATTACATCAAGAGTGTTATTGAAAAAAGTGACAAGCTTACAAATTAAACTTTTAAGCAAGGAGGGAGAGGGACCCATGTCATCTGTTAAAAAAAACCCAAAAAACAAAAAAACCTGTAACATGGAGGGGTACTGGGTGAGATAGTCAGATGATCTGAGTCTCAAAGCTGGGTGTTTTCTGGAAGAAAGGAGAACCTACCACATTCTAGAAGGGAGCTGACTTAATTCTCAATTGTTTAAGGAAGCAACTGAAATCTTGTCTTCCTGATGAATCCAGGAGCCACAGAGCCTGTTAGTTTCTTACCTGTAATTTTCAATATTTTCAGTTTAGAATGTTGTTATATACACCTATATCAATATATTCTATCACATGAGCATAATACCACACCACGATTGAGAGAGTCACCATCCTGAGTTCAAAGTCCAGTTCTATTAGTGACCAACAATTTACTTCACTTCTCATGTCTCAGCCCCCTTTCAAGTAAAAGTGAAGTAATAATAGTACAAAGCTCAGGGGTTGTTATGAGGACTCAGTGAATTATGTAAAGCCAATGAAGCAAATGCTAAGTTAACTTACACAATATTGAGTTCTCAGACAATTTAATAGTTTAACATACATTGTGAATTTTTAAGAGGGAGCTGTATTATCTGAAAAAGAAGAGATTTGAATCCACCCAGATACACATTTGAATTCTACCTCAGCTTCTTACCAGTTATGCCATATTGGGCAAGTTATTTAATCTTTTAAAAATAGATGCATATATAATATCTATTTTACAGAGTTGATGAGAGTGAGATGGCTTAGAACACAGAAGCTAATTCTTATTTCATGTATGAACTGGATTAGTAAGTTTGTCACTTGATATGTATTATAACATGTAAAGCATATGTTTTAATTATTAGATACAATAATATAATTAATAATCTAGCAGGTTACACAGAACCTTCAGTGGAGGCATATATAAGCAATGGTGGAGTGTAAAAATAGTGATTAAACATTATTGATTTGAATATTATCACAGAAGCATTTCTGGCTAAAATCATTTTTGTCTAAATTATAGATAAGCTATCTATAAGTCATATCATTTCCTACCTGGGGTCCTACTTCACTGAAAAGAAAAGTTTATCTATTGTGGAACTCCATCTTCCTTTTTGTACTCCCTGTTCCATGTGCCTAAACAGTAAATAGCATAATTTAAAAAAATTATTTTAATGGATGTAAATTTATCCTTTATCCAGATTAAATCCTTGTTAACTCTGGGATGAACAACTGGTTTCTTTCTTCTGACAGGGAATCATGTCCTAAAAATATCCATCAGTCTACAGCCCCTCCTCCATCTCCTGTAACTGTCCCTTTGTTCTGAGCAGTGGTTCCATTATACACTGCTGGAGTATGTATGATACCAACACCTGGAAACACTTTCTTATTCAGGAGTCGAGTGTTTGTTAAGGCTTTGAAGGCTCAAGAGTTCAGTGGATGTTTATGAGAAGATATATGAAGGACACACCATTGGCCCCTAGTGTGATAGAGCTGTTTAGATACTATACTCATTATTGGACTGAAACTTCACCAACTATATACAGTTGAGGAAAACTGGGACTTCTCTGAGTTTTGTTCTATGAAATAACAGGAATAATTGTTATGACAAAAACATAATGGCTAAAAAAATGACTGGAAGCTATTCTGAAGAAATAGTTTTCATCTCTCAATAAAATAATCCAGGAAGGATTAGAGGTGAATTCTTTAAGACCACAGATGTTTCTCACTCTTATTAGCACTTTGTAATTTAACTATCCTGCTTGGAACTACACAAAGATGATTTGCAGTATGGATAATGTATAACTTTAGTGTTCAGTAATCACATTATCAGACAATACATAATGTTATTTGTGTTTTACATTTTAAAGTGGCATAGAAAGTACTGAGTAAAAGAATTCATCAGAAGTGTTGACAAGATTTTTAATTCCTTCTGTTTCCTTTGGTATTTTTCTTAAATAGGATACATAAGCAATGTAACCCATATGTAAAACACATCTCAGTTTATGTTTATTCTGCTTTTTTATTGCACATTTGAAAATTAATAATTCAATGTTCTAATATTAGCTGTCATCTTAGCTGTGATAAAATTAATAATTCATCAAAATGATATCAAACAAATGGTGCCTTTTTTGTTCTAGATGAGGAGTCCTTTCAGCTTTGAGAAACTACAACTGGTAAATTTATTTCTTTTATTTTAGGTCAAATAATATTTAAACATTTAAGCTATAATTTTAATGTTTTAATTTTAAATATATAAATCTGCATATATCACAAGTGATGCTGAAAAAACAACCTTTCTCTTGTTATAGTTGGTTGTTCCTGCCCTTGCTCATTTCTTGGCAGATAAGCATTCTTTAGAAAAAAGCACAATAAAAGTGTCATGTTTTGGAAAAGTTGAATATAAATGATTTCTTCTTGGGTTCTGGTCGATGTTGTGCTCTGCCTTTTACAGGCTAGAATTCACTGTAGTGAGTGATGGATACAATAGTCAGAGTTTGAAACTTTTTTCTGAGAATAATTATATATTTTCTGAGAAAAGGATTTTTTGTGAATCTATTTGAATGTATTTTAAGTTAAAATATTGTGATCTTAAAATATTTTCAGTTAAAAATGTGATTTTTAAAATACTTGCTTTCAAGATTATATTTTTCCTCATTTTTTTAAGGAGATCAACGCTGTCTCTTTCTAATGTATAGTTATTGTTTTGGGGATCCTAGGATTGGGAGTGATAACACAGTTTATTAAAATCCCACCTATTTCATTCCCACATTTTTGTGGGGGAAGGGAGAGTCACCAGGAGGCATTTGTGGTATAGAGCAAAAGACTACAGCCCAGAATTCACATAAGACCCTAGATAATTCCGATATAAGTGGTCCACTCAGGGTGATGATCTACCCCAACTGGACTAGATTACCCCAGCATTGTTCTTAATACTAGTAGTAAACATATTATTAAGAGCACCCCCTTTAACTCTTGAAAGTGTTTGGGTTTGGATGATAATATGGTCACCCTACCCATAGACCACACTTTGAGAAACACACAATCCTTGTCTCAGTAAAGCATAGCTCCCAAGTTTCAAAGAAGCATTTCGATGTTGTAGATTAGAACTGGCTGTCAAGTTAACAATAAACTTCTATACCTTGAAATGGTTGTCTTCTTCCTGGTCCTCCCTCCCTACCTGCTGACACTTACCAGTGTCTTCTTTGCTGTGTTCTTTTTAAAAATACATTTAAACCCCATTAGTTTATGTTTGGATTATTCAAATAAGCATGTACGTCAAAGACACTAGCATTCACACTAAAATATAGAGTTTTTCACTTAGCTGATTTACTTTCAAGTACATAAACAAATTCTCATAGGTTTACAGGCTATGTGCAAAAGACCCTGATAAATCTGCTAATCAGAACAAAATAAGAGGACATATTAAAAACAGAGGAATTTACAGTCTTCTATCCTTTCCTCCTACTTTTGACAAATTAAGTAGGTGTCTTCACAGCAAAGAGAAGCAGTCCAAAAAGTTTTCCCTCCTCATTTGGTAGAACTTGTTTCATTATAATAACTCATTTATCACAATTTTCTATTTAAGGATTCTAATTCAACAACTATTGAGTCACCGATATATAGGATCTAACACAGCTCCTTCCATAGATGCCAAGAAAAGAAAGTATAGTCCATTCTCTTGAGAAGAACATAATCTAGTATAGCAAGTGGATAAACATTTCTTTAAACTGTGACGTATGTTATATTGGAGTCATATGTAAAATGCCATGGGAACACAAAAGATGGTTAAACTCATTTGATTTTTACCTTAAGAAATGCAGCATCTTTTTTCATAGACATCTAGGTAATGGAACATTTTGCCAGGGAATCCATTAACAGCCAATTCTAGTTGAAGACAGTACTGATGTTTTACAAAAATGAAATTTTTCATTGAAGCTTGATTTGACCAACAACATTTGTTGAATAAGGACCGACTATGTGCAGACTATTTTCCTTGGCACTGAAGGTGAAATAATCATTATATAAGTAAGTCATACTCTTTGCCCCTCCAAATGCTTAAAGAAATATGTGTAAAGAGAAGAGCTTAGTTATTAGGACACTAAGTTTGAGACAAAGACAAATTTCCCATTGGCTGGGAAAAAAACATGACAATCTGTAATAATGAAGGTCATATTCCAGCTTTGACTTTATAAGTAAGATTTTGTAGATCTGTCTGCAAGAATTTTTCTGTGATAACTTTCTAATCAAAATATTCATTTAATAAAATGTTCTGACAAAGATAATGAATGCCTCATTGATCTCTTCTCTGTTCTCTTGGGTTTTGTTTGTTCATTTTACACATATTGGAATATAGGTCTATGCCCTACTCAGTAATTCATTTTATTTAGGGCCCCAACAGTCTCCCCTGATGTGACCATACTTCATATCTCTGGGCCTTATGCACATATTTTTGTAATTTAACAATCCCTAATTAACTGCACATGCTTTCTAAATATTCTTCAATGTCTAGTATGCTCTGCCATTCCACATTTGATGAAGCAAGAACCTGCAGGGCAGAGATCATAGGTTTTGTGAATTCTTCATTTATATTTCCTACCCATATGTGGCCTTCAGTAGATACTGGACCACCTTTTTATTATATCAAACTGATTTGAGGGATTGAGAAGTCTCAAGAATCTGAAGTCAGGAATTATGGGGGAATAATAGATCTGCTCACTAGTGAAGATACTATAAAACTAGAGAAAAACATAGGCAGAACACTCTTTGCCATAAATTGTAGCAATATTTTTTTGGATCTGTCTCCTAAAGTAAAGGAAACAAAAGAAAAATAAATGGGTCCTAGTTAAAGTTAAACTTACTGGCCAATATCACAGATGAACATAGACGCAAATATCCTCAACAATATACTAGCAAACCAACTCCAACAATACATTAAAAGATCATACACCATGACTGAGTGGGATTTATCCCAGGGATGCAAGGATTCTTCAGTATCTGCAAATCAATCAGTGTGAAACACCACATTAACAAACTGAAGAATAAAAATCATATTATCATCTCAATAGATGCAGAAAAAGCTTTTGACAAAATTCAGCACTATTTTATGACAAAAGCTCTCCAGAAAGTGGGAATAGAGGAAACCTACCTCAATATAATAAAGGTCATATATGACAAACCTACAGCTAACATCATTCTCAATGGTGAAAAGCTGAAAGCATTCCCTCTAAGACCAGGAAAAAGAAAAGGATATCCATTGTTGCCACTTTTATTCAACATAGCTTTGGAAGTCCTAGCCACAGTAATCAGAGAAGAAAAAGAAATAAAAGAAATCCAAATTGGAAAAGAAGAAGTAAAACTGTTACTATTTGCAGATAACATACCATACACAGAAAATCTTTAAGATGCTACCAGAAAACTACTAGAGTTCATCAATGAATTTGGTGAAGTTACAGGATACAAAATTAATACACAGAAATCTGTTTCATTTCTACACTAACAACAAAAGATCAGAAAGAGAAATTAAGGAAACAATCTCATCTACCACTGCATCAAAAAGCATAAAATACCTAGGAATAAACCTACCTAAGGAGACAAAAGGACTGTACTCTGACACTGATGAAAGAAATCAAAGATAACACAAACAGGTGGAAGGATACACCATGTTCTTGGATTGGAAGAATCAATATTGTTAAAATGACTACACTACCCAAGGCAATCTACAGATTCAATGCAATCCCTAACAAATTACCAATGGCGATTTTCACAGAACTAGAATAAAAAACTTTAAAATTTATATTGAAACACAAAAGACCCTGAATAGCCAAAGCAATCCTGAGAAAGTAAATGGAGAGGGAGGAGGAATCAGACTCTCTGACTTCAGACTATACTACAAAGCTACTGTAATCAAAAAGTATGGTACTGGCACAAAAACAGAAATACAGATCAATGGAACAGGATAGAAAGCCCAGAAATAAACTCATGCACTTATGGTCAATTAATTTATGACAAAGGAGGCAAGAATATACAATGGAAAAAAGACAGTCTCTGCAATAAGTGGTGCTGGGAAAACTGGACAGCTACATGTAAAAAAATAAAATTACAATATTCTCTAACACCATACATAAAAATAAACTAAAAATGGATCAAAGAACTAAATGTAAGACTGGACACCATAAAACTCTTAGAGGAAAACATAGGAAGAACACTCTTTGACATAAATCACAGCAATATCTTTTCTGATGCATCTCCTAGAGTAATCAAAATAAAAACAAAAATAAACAAATGGGACCTAATGAAACTTAAAAACTTCTGCACAGTGAAGGAAACCACAAACAAAGCAAAAAGGCAAACAACAGAATGGGAGAAAATATCTGCAGATGAAGCGACAAGGGATTAATCTCCCAAATGTACAAACAGTTCATGCAGCAGTATGTCAAAAAAACAACCTAATCAAAAAATGGGCAGAAGACCTAAATAGACACTTCTCCAAAGGAGATATCCAGATGGCCAACAGACATGTGAAAAGATGATCAAAGTCACTAATTATCAGAGAAATGCAAATGAAAACTACAGTGAGGTATCTCCTCACACCAATCAGAATGGCCATCATCAAAAAGCCTACCAACAATAAGTGCTGGAGAGGGTGTGAAGAAAAGGGAACCCTCCTACACTGTTGGTGGGAGTGTAAATTGGTAAAACCACTATGGAGGACAGTATGTCCTTAAAAAACTAAAATTAGAGCTACCATATGATACAGCAATCCCACTCCTGGGCATATATCTGGAGAAAACTGTAATCCAAAAAGATAACACACACCCCAATGTTCACTGTAGCACTATTTACAATAACCAAGACGTGGAAGCAACCTAAATGTCTATCAACAGAGGAATGGATAAAAAAGTTGTGGTACATATATACAATGGAATATTACTCAGCCATAAAAAAAGAATGAAATAATGCCATTTGCAGCAACATGGATGAACCAAGAGATTATCATACGAAGTGAAGTCAGACAGAAAGATAAATATAATATCACTCATATGTGGAATCTAATTTTAAAAAATACACAAATGAACTTATTTACAAAATAGAAACAGACTTACAGATATTGAAAACAAACTTATGGTTACCAAAGGGGAAATGTGGTGTGGGGGAAGGATAAATCAGGAGCTTGAGATGAATATACACACACTACTACATGTAAGATAGATAACCAACAAGGACCTACTGTGTAGCACAGGGAACTATACTCAATATTCTGTGATAACCTATATGAGAAAAGAATCTATAAAAGAATGAATATATGTATATGTAAAACTGAGTCACTTTGCTGTACACCTGAAACTAACACAACATTGTAAATCAACTATACTCTAATAAAATTAAAATATAAAAAATAGATGATAAAAAAATAAAAGCTTTTGCACAGCAAAGGAAACCATCAATAAAACTGAAAAGACAACATACCAAATGGGAGAAAATATTTCTAAATGATGCAACAAACAAGGTGTTGATACCCAAAATGTGTAAACAGCTCATATAACTCAATATTGAAAAAATAAACCCAATTAAAAATAGAAATGAATAGACATTGTTTCCAAAGTGGAAATGCAGATGGCCGACAGGCACATGAAAAGATTGCTCAACATCACTAATCATCAAGGACATGCAAATGAAATCCACAGTGAGATACCAACTCACACCTGTCAGAATGACTATCATCAAAAACAACCCAAATGACAAATGTTGGCGAGTACGTGGAGAAAAGAGAACACTTGTACACTGTTGGTGGGAATGTAAATTGGTGCAGCCACTGTGGAAAACAGTATGAAAGTTTCTCAAAAAACTAAAAATAGAACTAACACATGACCCAGCAATTCCACTCCTGGGTATATATCTGAAAAAAAACAAAAACACAAATTTGAAAAGATACATGCACCCCAATGCTCATAGCAGCATTACTTACAATTGCCAAGATATGGAAACAACCCAAGTGTCCATCAACAGATGAATGAATAAAGGAGATGTGATCTATATATATGTGTGTGTGTGTATATATATATCACACACACACACACACAATGGAATACTACTCAGCATAAATGAAGAATGAAATTTTGCAATTTGCAGCAACATGGATGGATTTGGAGGGCATTATGCTAAGTGAAATAATTCAGAAAGAGAAGGACAAATACTGTATCATATCATTTATATGTGGATTCTAAAAAATACAACAAACTAGTGAATATAACAAAAAAAGAAGCAGATGCACAGATATAAGAAAAAACTAGTGATTACTAGTGGCAGGGGCAAGTGGGGAGTGGGAGATACAAACTCTTGGGTATAAGATAGTCTCAAGAATGTACTGTATAACACAGGGAATATAGCCAATATTTTTTAATAACTGTAAATGGAAAGTAATCTTTAAAATTGTATAAAAATAAAAAATTTAAAAACATATTTTGTGTTACAGTATGCAAGTGCTACATTCTGAATGTTTATGTTCCCCCAAAATTTGTATGTTGAAATCCTAATGCACAATGTGATGATATTAGTCAATGGGAAGCTTTGGGGGTGATTAGGTCATGAGATTGATGTCCTTATAAAGGAGACCATAGAGAGCTCCCCTGCCCACTTCCACCCTGTGAGGATTCAATGAGAAGTCTGCAAACAGGAAAACGGCCCTCACCCAACCATGCTGGCACCCTGACCTCAGATTTCTATGCTCCAGAACCATGAGAAATAAGTTTCTATTCTTTATAAGCTACCCAGTCTATGATACTTTGTTATAGCAGCCTGAATGAACTAAGACAGACTGGTACCTTGGAGCACACGGGAGCTATAAAGATGAAGAAGATACTAGTAAACCAAGCAATTATAGTTCATGCTTAGGAATCACATTTCAAGTGATGTTGGGTCAAAAATTGAACAAAGTTTCTCTTCAGCATCAAACATTCTCTCATTTGTTTCTTTCTCTCTGAGGCAGATAAATAAAAGCTAAAATGAAGAAATTACTTTGATAGTGTATGATTGAAAAACATGTGTCTTACCGAGACAGGAACACTGCCATTGTCTATTACAGAGCTTAGGTTCTCACGACTACTATGCAGAATTATTTTCTTCCATATACCCTCACAGTATAATAAGATCCCATAATATTTAAAACTGGCAAGTCAAATTTGCTTAGGAAATTTCAAAATTACAAACTTTTTGATCAGACGTTTTTCTCTTCCTATCACTACATACATTTATTGAGCTTCATTTTTTGTTAGTATCAAAAGCTATTGATTCGCAAGATAAATATTGAGCTGACCTTGCTTTCACCTCAGTTTATATTTACTTCTTAAGTCAATAAATCTAGAAACTGATCTGACAGCAGTCAATATTAGTTTAAAATTCTTAAAATAGCAGTTTGCTGTAAGGTAATAATTCAGTATTTTATAGATTCTGCCTCAAAGAAATAAAAAGGCAATGTAAGTTACCAATTTGCTAGATAAAACTATTTCTGTGTCATCTGGTTTCAAACATGAGGATCTCACTCATGCCAAAGAACATCTTTAATGTATCTTCTAATCTCTGACCCAAAGTATTTCAAATACTTTATCCCACTTGCTCATGGCAATTGAACACCAGTGTCTTGCTTTGCTTCTAATTATAATTAAGCTATACAATTATTCTCTAAATGACTGATGCTTTCTGTTGGGCCCAGTTCCCTCTGGACTGAATTTTACCTAGAGGTATAATAAATATAGTCAACAGCCATAATGGACTTTGGAAGTTAAAGGTAATAATATATTTGTTACCTCATTAATCAGCTTGTTTTTATCTTTTCAAAGTCTAGGAGATATAAAGCCACAGGTCACGATTTGCATATATTTATACTATAGAGAAAGGAGGTAAGCTTAGGGGCCTGGTCATGACCAAAGCAATATATTCTACAATTTATTACTTTTGTTAAGGCCATAGCACTCATCTTTTACTTACACTATGCCCCAGTGCTTTGGGGGATGGATGACATACTCATACTACAGAATTCCAAAATGAAATCACCCAAAAGGTATTTTTTTAAAAAAAACTTAAACCTTAATTTTCCACCTAAGTAACAAATAAGGAAATTTTGTTTTGGAAATAACCTATACCCAATTATGTTCTAAAGAAACAGGTTTTAATATAAAAATATATTTAATCAGACAACCATTTAGGAATTGAGTGTAAGTAGCATGGAGATAGATGATGAGGTCAAAACAAAAAACATGTTATATAGTTTTCATTTCATCAGTTAAATGCATCCTACTGTAGGACATTTCAAAGTGTAATATGGGATAGAAGTTATTCATAATCTTTCAAAAGTTTAGTGCATTCTTAGTGAATGACCATCTAACTAGAGCACAATCATGCTAATTGGCCAAACCATGCAAGGAAGATAACAATTGCTTCAGGAAATACTGACACCCACTTGAAATCACATTAGAAAACCTTATGAGTGCAAAGTTAATAATCCTTCCAATACATTTTAAAGATTTTTGAGGACAGCTATGTCTTGTTTATATTCACATCATTACATGCTTAGCACGTATGTGGCTCTCAAATTCATATGCTTACCATAACAAACTTATGCAGATGATTTTTATTCTACATTAATTAACCATCTTTGTGGTTCTTTAGTCAAGTGCTAAATCTAGATTTAGAAGGGACTAGTAAATACAGTGTCTAACTCTATCATGAAGAAAACCCTGTTGGTAAATATTAGAATGGTAAGGTTAGTATTATTCTTTCATTTATTAACTTTTAATCCTACTGTTCTTACAAGCTGCTATTTCTTTTTATCCTGAACTACTTCTTATAATCTATTCCAGCTCCATGATTGTGTGTTTATACTGAATTTAGCATTAGATGAAATATTCATTATGATACCTAATTGAAAAGATCATGTAGACGAGGTATTTTGAAATGATCAAAATGCAACCGGTAATAAGTATGTAACTGATAAGTTTTGATCGGATTATTTTATGCTATTTTATTTAGTTTTTATATTACTAACTCATGTCCAAAAGGATAAAAAATATTCAAGGGAAGTCTTCATCTAATTATTCAGTTCTCTCTCTCATATATCTAAGAAACTGAAAATGGTTAGAGAGAGACAGTTATTTCCAGAGAATTAGCATTTGAAATTCAACAAAATGAATTCTCTTTTTACCTAGAATTCTTTATATTTTTTGTACTTAGTTTTGGTTAACAGAGTGCTGCTTACAGTATCTCTCATTTGTGTAAGTGAAAAACAACTATGTTTTTATTACTTAAAATATTACAAAAAGGGACAATATGCTAAAAATATGCAGTGAACAAATATCATCTGTACAGACTGGAAGAGAACCTTCATAAATTAACCTTATTAGTGCATTACTGTAAGCGAATGCCAAAAACGCTCCTAATTTGCATTAAGATAGATTTTTCAGGTTGGCTGCATGATTTAATTAAAGAAAAGATTAAGAATCATTAAACAAGCTGCTCTACCTTGCAATAACAGAATTCATATCTGATTCAGGTTAACGAAAACACAGATGGTGATTCAGTAACTGTTGAGTTGCTGTAACAGAATGAAAATGATCCCATTAGTTCTCTGGAAATGTGAGGGAATTTGGAAATTAGTATGCAGATACATTGTATGGTGCTAGACAGCTTGGTCTGCTCGGATCATCGCTGATTATACTTTGTTTGGGTTGGCAACACTGAACTTAATAAATGAAAAAATGTTCCAGTATACCACAGTTGGAAACTGTTCAAGGTTGAAATAGGTGTGCAGGCTTTCAAAAGGAGAGAGTTAAGTAAACAAATGTCAATCAATTCAGAGCTGGAAACTTTTTTTTTTCCTTTAAAGAATGTGTCTGTTCTTGAGAAGCAAGTGTCATAAAAATGGAAACCCTTTACTGGATACATATGTCCGTGTGGTATTTATTATTACAAAAGTATTTTAAATGCATAGTACCAGTTTGAGGGAGATGTGCAAGCGTTTTAATAGGTTTTTTTTTTCTGGCAGAAATAGAAAAATTCAGTCACTATAAGGATTAGTATATTTTTCACAAAAAAATCAATATAATTCTGATGGAAAATGTTATGACAGGATAAAAGAAAAGTGTAAGTATAATGGCTATTGAAAGTTTAAAGGTGTCAATAAGGACCACAAAGTAATCCTCAAGGAGCCTTCTGGGAAAGAACAGCTTAAACAAGTAGCACAGTCAATCACGGCAGCTGACAGAAAAAGCCATCGCGTTCAAGATCTCAACTGCACAAGCTGCCTCCATTTTAAACACCTGGTTCACGCCATCAGTCTGAGTGCTCAGCATCTGACCCTTTGGAACGAATCTCAGTGCCTTGGCAAAAGACCCTTCTGGACAGAGGTCCTCAAAGGCAGGCAGCAAATGACCCTGTTTGGTTAACATGTTACAATAAAGCAGATACAACAGCAGCAGAGTTAAAGTTGATTTTGGTCTTATAATTTCCTAGCAACTAACTTAAAGGCCAGAACACTGATCAGGTGGAGTGCTCAGGGGGTTACAATAAAAGTGGAGGTGAGTCATTCCGGATTAAAATGTTCCCTGTTCATTGTGTGTTACAATCTTTCCAGATATTGTACTATACCACAATTTTATCCTACATATGTAAAACATATTAAAAATTTTTTTAAATTTGACACCACATAGTCTTGGACAACCCATACTTTCTATGTGATAATACTAATCTCATGGAAAACATAAGCCCATTTTCAGTATTAGCACAATAAGGCTTTAAGCAGATTGACTTTTCTCTGGCCACTATTCATTTCATTAAACTTTTTAAAAAGATTTATCATGTTTTTTCCCAAAACTTACTAAAAATTATAGTCTACAATGCATAATAGCTTCAACACCTGGCAACTTTTAAAAGTACATATGTTATTATAAACATGAGTGTCTTAATTACAAATGACATCCCCATGGTTCCTCTATTACAAGCCCTTTTTATGGCTTTCAAACTAATTTCTAAGGAAATCATATTATTGAGAAGAAATACTACAAAATACTTTCCATGCAGTAGAGGATACAAACTCAGTATATAATTATAAAGGCCTTGGTACACCTCCATTCCTTTTAAGCACAACTTTATATCTGTTTTGTTCTCTTAAAAAAATCCATGCCAGTTTCCTCAAACACTGTACTATCAAGAAAGACACTTGACTTTACTAGGGAATTATACCAAACATATAAAAAGAAATTATACCTATCTTTCTCAAACTACTCCAAAACTTTGAAGAGGAGGGGGCACTCCCAAATTCATTCTATGAGGCCAACATTACCCAGATACCAAAACAAGACAAAGACATTACAAAAAAGAAATTATGGGCCAAAATCTTTGATAAATATTGATGCAAAAATCCTCAAAAAAAAAACCCAAACCAAATCCAACAATGCATAAAAAGAATCATACAGCAAGATCAAGCTGGATTTATTCCAGGTTCACAAGTATAGTTCAACATATCCAGATCATTCAATGCATACACCACATTGAGAAAAGGAAAGACAAAAACCACGATCATCTCAATACATGCAGAAAAAGCATTTGACAAAATTCAACATCCATTCATGATAAAACTCTCATCAGAGTGGGTATAGAGGGAACATATCTCAACATAATAAAGGTCATTTACAACAAACCCACAGCCAACATAATACTCAACAGTGAAAAGCTGAAAGCTTTCCTGCTAAATTCAGGAATAAGACAAGGATGCCCACTCTCACCACTTATATTTAACGTAGTATTGGCAGTCCTAGCCACAGCAATCAGACAAGAAAAAGAAATAAAATGTATTCAAATTGGAAAGAGGTAAAACTCTCACTATTTGCAGATGACATGATGCTTTATATAGAGAACCCAAAAGTCTCCACCCCAAAATCTATTATAACTAATAAATAAATTCAGCAATGTTGCAGGATATAAGATTAAATATACAGAAATATTTAATTTTTAGTGTAAAGAAATGCAACATATCAGAGAAAGTAAAAACACAATCCCATTTAAAATTGCATCCAAAAATACCTAGAAATAAAGTATGCAGTGAAAACTATAGAACATTGATAAAGGAAATGAAGATGATTCAAAGAAATGAAAAGATAGCCCATACTCTTGAATTGGAAGAATCACTATTATTAAAATGCCCCATACTACCCAAAGCAATCTACAGATTTAATGCAATTCCTATCAAAATACCCAGGACATTTTTCATGGAACTAGAACAAATAATCCTAAAATTTATATGGAACCACAAAAAGCTCCAAATTGCCAAAGCAATCCTGAGAAAAAAGAAAAAAGCTGGAGGTAAACCCTCCTAGACTTCAGCCTATATTACAAAGCTACAGTAATCAAAACAGCATGGTATTGCTGCATAAATTGCATAAATAGAGACACATAGATCAATGGAACAGAATAGAAAGCCAAGAATTAAACCCACACATCTACGATCAATTAATCTATGACAAAGGAGGCACGAATATACAATGGAGAAAAGACAGTCTCTTCAACAAGTGGTGCTGGGAAAGCTGGACAGCTACATGTAAAACAATGAAATTAGAACATTTCCTCACACCATATACAAAATAAACTCAATGGTTTAAAGACCTAAATGTAAGACATGACACCATAAAACTCCTAGAAGAGAACACTGGTGAAATGCTCTTTGATATAAATCATAGCAATATTTTCTTAGATCTTTTTCCTAAGGCAAAAAAATAAAAGCAAAAATAGACAAATAGGATCTTATCAAACTTAAAAGCTTTTGCGCTGCAAAGGAAACCATCGATGAAAGGAAAAGATAAGCTAAGGAATGGGAGAAAATATTTGCAAATAATGGGACCAACAAAGGGTTAATATCCAAAATTTACAAATAGCTTATACAACTCAATATCAAAATAACAAACAATCCAATCAAAAAATGGGCAGAAGATTTGAATAGACATTTTCCCAAAGAAGACATACAGATGGCTAACAGACACATGAAAAGATGTTCAACATTGCTAATTAGAGAAATGCAAATCAAAATCACAATGAGATATCTCTTCATACCTGTCAGAATGGCAATCATCAAAAAGTCTACAAATAACAAATGCTGGAGAGGATGTGAAGAAAAGTGAACAATTCTATACTGTTGGTAGGAATGTAAATTGGTGTAGCCACTATGGAAAACAATATGGAGGTTCCTTAAAAAACTAAGAATAGAACTACCATTTATCCAGCAATTTCAATCCTGGGTATAGAATCCCAAAAAAACAAAAACGCTATTTCAAATAGATACATGCACCTCAACGTTCATAGCAGCACTACTTACAAAACAAGTAAGACACGGAAGCAACCCAAGTTCTCATCAACAGATGACTGGCATAAGAAGATGTGATATATATGTGTACCATAAAAGAGAATGAAATATTGCCATTTGCAGCAATGTGGATGGACCTAGAGAAGATTATGCTTAGTGAAATAAGTCGGAGACAAATACTGTGATATCACTCAAAAGTGGAATCAAAAAATAATACAAATGAATGTATATACAAAATAAAAACAGACTCACAGACATAGAAAACAAACATGGTTACCAAAGGGGAGAGGGCGGGGGGAGGGACAAATTACAGGTATGGGAATAACAGATACAAACTACTATACATAAAATAGATAAGCAACAAGTATTTACTGTATAGCACAGGGAATTATACTCAGGGTCTTATAATAATCTATAATGGAATATAATCTGTAAAAATTATCTATGCTGCACACTGAAACGGACAATACTGTAAATCAACTATATTTAAATTAAGAAAAAAGGAAAAAAAGATGCTGGGTATACGAATTGCATGTAACATATGCTTCTATTTTAAGTTGAAATGTTTAAGAAAGAAACTAGATCAAGGTATTTACCACTAACAGTATAGCACTGTCCCTGTTACAGATCGAACGGATGCCCCCTTCACACTGAATGCACAATGATTGTTAGCTACATTTAAACATGATTATCTGAAGATTTTCAGGCACTTCCCTCCCCCAATGTTCAATAATGATTTTAACTAGATTTTTCTTGTACGGCATCAGTTTTATTCATTATCTCCATGTCTAAATAGTCTCTGGAAAAGTTTGAAGCCAAGTGAACAGAGGTTTTGGAAAGAGTTATGATACATGGCAATTTTTTAATGCTATTTAAAATTACTTAACCCATTTCCTTTAAAACAAGAGACTATTCTGTGGCAATTGGTAATTACTTTTTTTATTGTTGTGAAGCTGTTTATAGGTGTTGCAATGTTAACTCTGCAATGACTTGGAGAAAATTTGATCCATAAAAGTAAAAAAATAAAATATAAGGAATAAATAAACAGTAGTCTTCTCTATTTTATAAAAAGCTTCATGATAGGATTCTTTATTATAAAAAGTTAATTCCTGATTGCTATAACTTACTTTACTGAATAAAGCAAATATTTACCCACATTTTAGATAAACTTTCCTATATGACATCAAGTTGGGTAAATATATAGTATAAATCAATTTCACAATGCTATATTATGTTTCAAAGGCCATCAAAATTAAAATACACTTTAAATATAAACCAAATATGTGTAGAAGAATGAAGGTTTGGTATTACCCTTAGTTGCTCTGCACTTGTTATCTTTCCTTAAGTCAATATTTTAAAATTAACTATTATATTGCACATGATCCCAAGATTTAAATTACTTTATTTTTCAGTATTACCCTGTTACTACTTTTATTTCGTAGATTATCAAGTTGAAATATTTAACTTACCAAAATTTTCATAGCTAAACAAGATTGGAACATGGCGCTTCTGATGCCAAATTCAGTTATCTTCCCTTAAATAGATGTTAACTTTAACTAATGCAACTATTGCAACCCTAACTATACTTCTGATTCAAAAAAGCCATTTCGTTGTAAATAATACAGGTGAGGGGCAGTTCTGTCTTCAATTTGTACAGTACCAAATTGATTTTGACTTGTTGACATGTTTCGCACAGTGTTCTGTAACTTGTTTCTCACATGTGTGGTCTATTTTTCCAGCAATGTAGATTTAAGTACTGATCTCAGTCACCACTGTGCCCAGGATGGAGAATGAATGCTTCTGCCACAGCACCAAAATCCATACAAAAAGGAATCAAAGTCTACTGGAGAGATTCTTTGTTTACTTACCCACAACCAATAAATTAAGGAGTACATTTGTTTAGCATTCACTTATATGAAAAAATTGTTTCCATAGAGTGGTGGGGAAGATTTCCTTACCCTAAGTTCCTGGAGGAAAGTCAAAACTATGTTCAAAGAAAAGAGGGCCCTGAGCTACTAATTATTCAGCAACCACATTAATCTGCCTACCTGCCCTGGAGAAATTTTGTTCTAGCTCTTGTCCAGAGCAGCCCCACTATTCTCCATGCTCTGCTTAAGGCTCACCTGTTCTTAATAGAAGGAATTCTGTCTACTGCAAAGGCAAAGTTAAAAATAAGTGGATGAGGGAGAATGTGTTCAAAGAACAAATTATACTGTCCATATTCGATAAATGGAAGCAGGGGAAGGAGCTCTATGGAGGAGGAGGAGGAACAAAGAGGGGATGGGGAGAGGGAAGGGACAGGAGGAGGAAGAAGGAGGGGGAGGAGGGGGGAGGGAGGAGGGGGAAGAGGAAGAAGAAGCAAAGGTGAAAGGAGGAAGAAAGAGGGGAGGGGGAGAGGGAGGAAGAAGAAGAAGAGGAAGAAGAGAAGGAAGAGAAGAAGAGAGAAATCATGATGAAAACCAAAAAAAAAAAAAATTAAAACAAGACCAAAAAGAGGAGTGGGGGACAGATTGTGAGATGACAGGGGAAAACTCATGATAATCCATATGCCAAAACAAAAGTGTCATGAATCCAGAGTTGTTGTTTCTTCTTCTTTTTCCCCAATTAACATTCCACCCACTTCCCCTATCTTCTCATGGACTAAACTATGGACACTCCTTCCCTGACAGGGTTCTCATTTTCTCCCTCAGCCCACAGATCAGCCTTGGTAGACAAGGCATGAAAGCATGGTCATTAGGTCAGTGCCACTGTCCAATAGCTAACAAAAAGGGCAAAGAAAAAAATGGCAGTAATCCCCATAAGCAGACTAGTTTAGAGTTATGCCAAGGAGGTGCCAGGGAAATCAGCAAATATTTCAACTGTCAACAAAGTTAACAAACATCTTGGTACTTTGTTATCTAGGTCACCTCATCCTTTTTAACTATAATTCCCTCAAGGGTCAAAAAAGGACATTAATATGTAAACAGAAGGCAACTCTAGGAAATGGGAATTTTTTTCTCTAGGCATGTATTTTAAGTTTCTTTTGGGTATAGCATCCCACGGGACCATCGAAAGCTTCAATTGTTCTATTCCCTGATATATTTTATGTCTTTCTACACCTTTATTGATCAATGGCACCTGGCTGCCACAACTCCCTTCAAAATAGAGAACCCCACAGGATCTGCAGAAGTAATTCCTCAGTAAAAATAAGATGGGTTGCAGTCTCACAGCCTAATGCTGTGCTGATTGCTTTGCCATATGTACTGGTTAAGTTGTGTAAATGTGGCATCAAAATGAAAGAAAAAAAATGAAGACTAAAGTGGGTAGAATTAATAAAATTAGACATAATGTCTACCTTAAATGCTATCGTAAGAATTAAATACACATAAAATATTAAGCTTTCAATACATTAGTTATCATTAACAGTTTTTATTATTTATGAAATGTGTAGACAGATACATGACACAAGGATTTCATGTGGATCAGTGTGTTAAAATTGAAATTTTAGACAGGAAAAAATTCCCTTTTGTTTCTCCCCCAAAGACAGCCCACCTTTCTCTATAATCTCCCAAAGTACATCTAAGTGGCAAGTCAAGAATTTTCAGATTTCATAAAATGGGAAAATGGTATTATCTCTTTAGCCTGCTTTGCCTCTAGAGAAAATAGAGGTGAATTTAACTGGTATACAATTGTTTTGACAGCTAAGGTATCTGAATCAGTCATATTCCTGGGATGTAATTGGAGATGGGATCCATTTTCAATGAACACTGAGTACTTCCATTCAAAGCATTAGTTTCATTATTTGGTTCTCCTTCCACGTATCATGGCAATACATACTATGGAGCACTAAAATAAAATTGTGGAAATTGGAAAAATACTTCTTAGAGATACTGTTTGAATTTGGGAATAACTGTTATAAGTTCATAGAAAGAAGTTATAAATCTAAGACACAGCTAAAGAAAGACTTTGCAATTTCCAGTGACAGCTCTAGTTAATAACACAACTCTGTGTAGGTCCTGAAGATTTACGGAGCCTTTTGGCAAGATGATCACTGTACTTTCATGTAAGATGATGTTTCTTACCATTACAAGGTGCTTTAAGGGCAGGTTAATTTATACTAATACCCACTGGAAAATATTGTGGAGATTGACAGATTTTTTTTTTTAATGGAGAAAAAGATTGAAAAACAGCAAATTAAGCTATAAAGTGACATTCACTTGCTCAGTACAGTTCTTAGTCTATGGTAAGTACTTAGTAAATACTTATTGATTGATCAAACTATTGTCCATGCTTTAAAATTCCTAAATGGGCCTAAAATTAAGAAAATGATTCTTTTCCTAATTAATAAGCAAATGAATGAAAATTAAGAAATAAAAAGTCAGATTTTTTTAATACAAGTTTGTTCTGGGAATTATAGTATATAGAGGATCAGAATTTTAAGTATTATATGAACCTAAATATCATCTGGTACCACTCAATCATTTTTTAGATGATTATATAGAGGTCCAGACAGGTTTTAGTAGACTTTTAAAAATGATGGTGAATTAGTATATTAGTACATTATTCTTATGGAGCTAAAGGTCTATATTTTAGTTTAATAATTAGGATGAAAATAAAATCTTTACTTATATAGCCAGATCAGAAGATCAAAATAACAGTTTGACATAGACACCTATATTTACTAATATCAAGCACCAAATCGAAGGTGAGACAGGCCAGTCTGAAAAAGTGGTTATCCAGGACCCAGTTACCTGATACTCAGACACTCACCTCCTATTTGGGATTCAAAACAAAACCAAGAGTTCAAAATTAAGAGATTATTTTATGGCTAGTTTTTAAAAGAGCTACTGAAATGCTGTTACGCATATTCAGGGATCTGGGTTCGATGGGCTGTCCCAAACCTAGTAAGAAATTACTTAAGTAGGGAGCTTACTTTGGAAGACCCAGAATACAGGTGCCTGTGTCTGTTTAGTAATTACATTCACCGCCAGCAGTAAAGAGGGGTAGGGCTTGGGCCTGCACTCCCAAAGTTTCCTAGGGCAGAGGATGTGAGTATTCCCATGCACCAGATGTGGGCCACATGGAGAAGAGGGCCCACTCGTGGCCTCTTAGGTTCCTGCTGAAGAAGACCTGGCAGGACAAGGGACTCCAACAAGGAGAGTTTGGGACGAGTAGACATGGAAGACCAGGAGGCGAGGAGCAGGGGCAATCAGAAGAATAAAGGATGTAACATCCATGCCACAAAATATTGTCAGAGGGACGAATGCAGGGCAGGAAGAACTCATAAAAGTGCCCATGAAAGTCAGCATTAAACATCTGCCCACCAGAGGGTCTCCATGCCAGTTGACAATGGCACCCGCCACATGGGGCTAGCTATACTCTTTCCCCACGACCTCTCAACCTTCTCAGTCTGACCTTTAAGAGGTCAGAAGTAACAAAATGCTGGAGGAGGAGGAGAAATGGATGGCAGGGGAGAACCAAAGAGAAGCACAGACTTCCTTGCCCTCTCCTGCTGCCCCAAGCAGGCCCTGATCTGGGGGAGAGAAGACTTAGCGCCTGATCAAGTTAGGAGTCAGGATTATTCCAGAAGATGAGTGTTCTATTTTCTGAATTGAAACTGGGTTTGTGACTTAAAGCAACCAGAGGACTTTTATTACCAGTAAATGCCTAGAGGGGAAATGGACCTGCTAGTACTTCTCTAGTGACTGGGAAAGACTTTCTCGGACTAAATAAATTTTAAAGGGATAGTGGCAGCCTAAAATAAAATTATATTTTGCTTATGTTCCACAAATCCTGCATGAGCTTATAGAACTTTTCACTAATGCAACTATGAAGTATATAGGAAAATACACGTCACATTTATTGATATTATAGTATTAACTAGCCATAAAATACTTCCAAAATAATTCAGTAAGTTTTGCTATGAGACTAGCCACCTATTTTCAGGTTCTTCTATCCTTTAGCTAGTAGGAATTTGGTTAGAGCAGTCATTATCAATTGGGGTGATTTTGTCCTCAGGGGATATTTAACAATGTCTGGAGACATTTTTGGTTGTCACAACTGGGGGTTGCTGCTGGCATCTAGTGGGTAGAGACCAGGGATGATGCTAAACATCCTACAATGCCCAGGACGGCCCCCACAAAAAAGAATTATCTAGCCTTAAATGTCAATAGTTTCATGATTGAGTTAGAGGCATAATTAAATAAGTATTGTAAGTTAGCCAGCAAAGCTGAGAAAAGACACCATTCAAAGCTTGCAGATCTAACAAAGGAAATCTGGATAGCCTATAGACTATCTTCCCGTATTCTCACTGGCTACCTCTTGTCAGTTCCATCTCCTAGAACTTCCTTCTCTGATCTATCTATTCTTGGAGTGCCTCAGAGCTCAATGCCACCTTTCCTATTTATGTGTCTCTAGTTATTGTCATCTATCTCAATCAATTTGTAAAATAAACAGGCTAGAACAAATGATCATTTGGGTTGTTTCTACCTCTGACATTGAAAGATTCATGTATTTAGCAATTTTTTTTTGACAAATTCACAATGGGGGGAAAGAAATAATGTAAAGTAAATAGCAAATGAAGAGAAATAATGTACATGAATAATTTGATAAACAAAACAATTCATAAAAGTACATTAGTATGGGACTTTGGTCCCAATACATTTTCCAATCAGATAGATTTAATGATATGGAAACTATGATGGTTCTGCCTTCTATTCTACATTCTGATTTAATTATGATGCAAGGGGTGAGCTTATTGGTGCCTGATGTGGTGCCTAGAGCCAAAGGGTGTTCAGTAAATGTTTGTGACATGAAAGAATAAAATATTTCCCATTGTTATTGGGGAATCAGTTTTTGTGATTCTTTCTAGATCATGCAAGTGCATTTTTTTCCTGGGAGATGTGGAAAGTTCCCTCCCTTCACTCCGGACATATCTCCAAACTAGTAGAAGTATTTGCCTATAAGCTCAGCTCTCAAATATTAGTAATAAGGGCAGATTGGTCAGTGAAATCAATGGCTACTCTCATTTAATAATCCTGAAGCAACCTATCTACTTGATAAGAGTACCTTGGTTAAATTAAGTAGATGGTCATAAATAGATAGCTATTCTTCCATTTAGGGAAGAACAGGATTTGGAAGATGAGCAGAGAGGGAAAGTCAAGGTTAATTCTAAACAAACTTTCTGATTTTACATAAAATCTACTAAAAACCTCTTATCTTTACTCCCACCCTTTGCCTGCTTTATTAGATACATAGGGAAATTTATGATTCTTCTACTTGAAACATACAATTTTATTAGGAATTTGACGACCTAAAAAGAGATCCGAACCATTTCATGTCTACAGAGCCATTCCGACAAAATGGAGAAATATCTTTAATTTGAAATATTCTTGAGAGGGATCAATGTTACCCATGCCCACACTAATTCTAAAATTAAAACTTTAATGTTTGATGAATTAAGGTTCATCCAGAGAAGTAACAGTGTAAGAACAATTTGTGATTCCAGAATGTGAATTTTGCATAAGTTTGTTTGCTGTCTCAAATAGACTATAATCATCTAATCAAATAAATTTTGAAAATGCCGATCTTCCTTATCTCCTTTTTCCCCGTTCCCTTTCATTCATCCCTTTTCCTCCATCACTTCTTTTATTGGGTTGGCCAAAAAGTTCGCTTTTTCCATAACATGGAAAAACTCGAATGAATTTTTTGGCCAAATCAATATATTTTGAAATGCATTATCTTTCTAACCAGTTGACTAAGAACATGAATCCATTAGCTACTTGATGTTATCTTGAATTGCTGCAATTCCATGCATATGTTAGGTCTACAGTATACAGCCCATGGGTCTTTTTTTTTGCTACAAATAACAATAATTTCTTGTTTGCCCTTTCGTGTTGTTACTCCCCATTAGAGGTAGAGTGGCATGTTACTGACTCACACTATTTCAGTCAGATAACACATAATACAGCACAATCCAGCAGGAGTGATCATAAAAACAGAATTATCTCTCACCCTGGAAGGTTTGCCTTTCCTGGTAAAAGGTTGAAAGAAATGTATGGAAGCTCACACTAACACCGCCCACGGCTTACCAGGCTCTGAATACAGCACAACTTTAGTAAGGGCGCTCCATGGACATTTTCGAAAAGGTTGAGGAGTATAGTGAGGAGATATCAGTAAAAATACCTGCCAGCAAAACCCATAGTGATAGACTGCCATCTAAAAATACCAGCATTATCCAATTACTAAAGCATTGTAAGATAAAACAGATTTAAAATTCAGAATGCACTTTTTTGTTGCTTTTGTTTCCATGTTCCTTGGGAAGAAGACAAAATTTACAAACATTCATGTGTCTTCATAAGATCATGCTTCTGTAAAAACCTCATTAATTCTAAAGTAAATTTAGATGGGACCTAAGGGTAAAGGAGGCAGAGTAAAAGTAAAACATAGTATCTCTTTCCTGCAATATCTCCTCACTGCTCCAGGAAAAAAAAGGAAAACCTACCACCACCATAAATGCCTCAAGGGTAACACAAAAAGGGTAAGTTCAGTATGGCAGCCAAGCAGACAAAATGGAACATTCTAACGTGGTTTGTATTTTTGCTAGTCTGCTATGCCTTCCCTCTCATTACCTAAATATAGTGTTGGAGAGACAATGTGAATGAGAAGAATTTAAAGAAAACTATTCAATTTAGAGAGAAACAGATTAATGACCTGGGATGAGATGGCAGGGTGGGGGGGCAATTACAAAAAATCTACTGGGCAAAGTTCCTACCTACAGCAGCAGGATCTCAGGGGACAACATAGAAAGGGCCACCTGGGCTTCCCCCATTATTTATACTCAGTTTAGGGGGGTAACCAGAGAGGTAGCTGTCAATTATCAAAATCAAATGAAGCTGAATATCTCAGGTAATAAAAATAGAATTTATGAGAACTGAATATAAAGAGAAAATAAGACAATATCTTTGGAAACAGAAAAGGTGGGAGGATAAAACAAGCCCCAGGTGCTGCGTGACCTCCTTGCCCCCAGTTGTCAGCATTGGTGCCATGGGCATCCTAATACATTCCCTAGTTGACACAGATTTTGATTCAGGAAATCTGGGGTGAGGCCTGAGATTCTGCATTTCTAACAGACTCCCTTGTAATGCTTGTGCTGCTGGTCCGTGAATCCTTCACACAGCAAGGAATTAGAAGAAATTAACAAGTGGACCTGGCTTCATGATAGCAGCAGAGGTCTTAAGTTTAACCAGAGAGAGGAGGAGAGGGGGAGAAGGGAGAGGGAGACGGAGGGCGGAAGGGGGGAGAGGAGGTGAGGAGGCAGGGAGAGAAATTGATTGATTTAAGTCCTAGACTGTTGCTCCCATGTTCCTAAATATTGGTATGCCAAAACTTTAGAAAAGAAAGCAGAATCTACAACCTCCAACAAGACAGCATGTACATAATCCAACTGAGCTCTGCCCTCTCCCCCTTACTCCCCTATGCATGCTGCTACACACACAGAAAGAGAGAGAGAGAGAGAGAGGGAGGGAGAAAACTCCTCCCGACATCTGAGACTACAGAGAAAGCATGTTGGAGTTCTGAAGTGAAAACAACCTATCCTTAAATAAGATGGAAGAGGGTACAGGGGAATTTGTCCCTTATATATTAGAACATAAGAGCTTGAATAAAGACTCTCTGTTAAGTGAAAGCAATGAAAATAAAAAGTGCAAAGACAAGTGTGAAAACATACTTTAAATAAAAGTAAAATAAAAAGGAATACAGCATGCAAAATTAAAATAAAATAAAGCAGATGAAGGCCACAGTCTAGAAGAACATATAACACAAGGATCAAAATAATATTTCCTAGGACTGATTCACACTACAGAAGGCTCAAAGATGAGTGACTTAGAAAAAGAAGAGAATTAGCTGAAAATGGATGTGGTCTACCTAAGAGAACATTACTACAAACAAATGTGAAAAAATAAGTAAAAGAATGTGCACAACTGCACTGTGAGGGAGATGTCATAAAATCTTTGTGATTGCAGAGAAAAGGGAATAAAGATTTTGAATAAATAGCAATATTAATAAAATTGGGAACATATAGTCAATACAAAAATATTTGGTGTTACCAAATTAGAGATCTGAACATATGGAAAAGAAGTGCTCAATTAATTAATAGATGAGTTAATGCAGTTTAATTATACATATGGATTTACTTTATCAAGTCAATAAAAAGATAAACTGAGACAAATTAAATGCATACAATGGATAGAGCTAGATTACAGAGCAGGTGCTGTATCCATGAAACAAGAACAGCATGCTATTCAAAAACAAATATTAAAGCAAAAACAATAAGGAAAGCCCAGAGCTTTTGAAAATTAAGTATATTATAGCAGAAAGGAAAATTCAGTAGAACAGGAAAATAAATGTGATTTATCTCCCAGACATGTAAGCTCTCAAATTATTGAACTACAATACACCCTTCTCAGGAAATTCCTAGAAGATGGGCAAACAAAAGAGTAATTCAAGAAAGACACAGACATATAATCTAAGAACAGAGGCAGTTGGTAAGGGCAAGACTGGGGTGATAGCTGTGTAGCAGCCACGAAGCACAAGCCTCTATTAGACCAGGTGAGCAGGCTATACAACTGATAGACCACTGATGTGTTTAGACACATTGAAATGAGGTTTCCTCTAGGTAAGGTTTGGGGGAAGATTTAGTAATTAATACAAGGAAAACTAAAGCAAACAAAAAGCAAGGTAATTATTAACTTCAGGGAAAATCATAAATTGTTCAAGATGGGAAATGTAATTATAGTCTCCTATGTGTATCTTCTGTAAATAGGATTTACTTATTAAAAATAATATGAAATCTGAGATAGAATTATGTTGGGAGGATGTGTCAGATCAAATAACAATTATGCCCATGTAACATTTTACTTGTATTAACTCATTTAAATATCCATGGTAGATACCATTATTATCCCCAATTTTTTAGGCAGGAATTTGTCTAAATTTGATAGTTTTAATAATAAAAAAAGAAATATTTTCTTGAAATACAGAAAGGCCCATTTGCGTTGCAGTAATAAGTGTATAAGGAAAGCCAGTGCCAGAATACATTCCAGTTAAGCCATTAAAATGTAAGAATTATGAAAGAATTTTTCAGGTACCTGAACAGGAATAAAATCCAGGCTAGTATCAGGATTTTTTACACAATATTCTTTCATTCATTCCACGAATGTTTCTGGAGCATTCCCTACGTGTAAGATGGTTTCAGGCCACAAGAAGACAAAACAGACAAAACTATCTTTCCTCATAGAGTTTATCTTCTCACTAATTCAATGACAGAAGACAATGGAACAATGTGTAAAAGGTCAGAAAATATTAAATGCAGATCCAATACTGTTTAAATAAAACATGAAAGAACAAATATTCTCAAACATAAAAATGCTCAGGAAATTCAGCACCTGTGAGCTTTTTAGTTTCAAGCCAACCAAGAGTTAATTCCAAATAAATCACTCAGGACAAGAGAGACAGTGGTAAATGAACCAGGAGCAAACATCTGATAATGTAAATATAAACCTACTTCAAAATAACTATGAGAATTTTACTATGAAATGTAATGAAATTATTATAAATTTATTATACAATTATTTATAATTTAAAAACATTAAGACTCAGAATGAATAGAAAAAGTGAATTTTCATTTTTCTTTTTATCGTGTAGCTAAAAATTATTGACCTTAGCTTCTTAATTTTTGTGATAATCTTTTCCTTGAGAGGAATTTTTTTTAGTAACTAGTATATCTAGGAATAATTTTAAATGTATCTGGAATTTAGGAATTTCTTCAATATTATTCAGGGATTTTTAAATTCTTGTTTTAAGTTTAAGTGAAATTATGAAATTTGATACTACATACATATATACAACTTTATGGTTTTGGGTATGTTTTAATTTTCTTATTCATATTTACTTTATTTCTTGAATTTAATACAGAAAATGTATAAAACTATTTTTTGTAGGTTTTATTTTGGCTTTTGTTTTTTCTAAATACTTTTTGCATCACATTTAGATGACTGCTAAAGTATGTTAAATTTTATCTTTAAATTCCAATCAGGAAACTGTTCTGTCACAAAAAGGATCAAAATGTAAATAACCCTTCCTGGTACTGCAACAAAAAATAGAGTAGTAAGGATGATATGATAATCAGAAATTCCAGGTAGAGGCTGTAGTTCTGAAGAAACAAATTTGTTGCTTCCAGGACAGTAAGGGATTAATAAAAATCATGTAGCAGAGCACTGGAGAGAACAAAATGCCTTGGAATCTCAGGATGGTTCTAAAAATAAACTGAGCAATTACAAAAACCTGGAAAATCTGCAAACATTGAGGAATGACCCCTTCCTGAACCAGAGAGAATCAGCAGTTTCTCAAAAACATACCAAGTAGAGGATTTCAGAGGGTCCAAACTAGATACTCTTAATCTCACCTGCAGGGGAATTGGTGACACAACTGTAAGTCATCCTGTTGTAGTTGTTTACAGTTATATTTAATTTATGCCTAGGGTAATCTAGCTATTTCCACTATGTACATTTAATTTGTCTCGGTTTATCTTTTCATTGACTTGATGTGATTCTGAATTAAAGAACCCCATCAGGTACTTTAATAGATAATTTAGGCAACAGGTATCTAGTGAGCACTGAATATGTGGTAGGCCTTCTGCTAGGTGGTAGGGTTACAATGTTGAAGAAGACAAGTCTTTCTTTGGGGAGCTTAGAATCTGGAGAAGAGAGTCAAACAGGCCAGTGTAACACAGGGTGCTCTCTCTAACTTTTGCAATCAAAATGCTGGCACACTCTTTAGCAAAACTGGAAAAGGATATTTCTTCCATATAGCTGGCTTTCACAGAGTCCCTTTACAGGCAAGTATTTTAAGACATTACTTACACACCTTGGGTTCTTTTCCAACAAAGCAGATGCCTCTAATCTCACCCATTAACATGGTCTCACTCAGTTCCCTTTGTGACTGTAACACATTTTCTGATGACCAATGAAGATTAAGGTTTAGCACATATTTAGAAGGCCTAAATTAAGATTCCACATTCAGCTTTAATCACATTAACAATCATCTTCAACTAGAAAAGTACAGAGAAAATAGCCATGTATCATAATGTGATATCATCCCATCTTTTAAAGCCTTTATCATGTATTTCACAAATGTTTCTTGAATCCTACTAGGTGGCAGGCACGGTCATTCTGCTTGAAACCTATGTGAGCCTTTTAGCCAAATTCGATCCCTCAGTTTTCCCACACTCTTTCAATCTCCCCTAGGTGGAAAGTTTGCTCACATCTCCTTTCCATCTGAAATGTTCTTCCTTTTGCTTCTGAAATTTCTGATTCCTACTTGCTTTTCACAGCCCCATTTATGTTTCAGATTTTTAAAGCATCCTCTGATTGCTACAAATCATAATGATCCCCATTTTACTTTCAAATGTTTTATGGAACTAATCTTCTCAAGAACTAAATTGAAACTTTGTATGTCATGTTCAGTATTTCCAGTTACTTTCAATATGCTGGGATTCCCCAAACTGATTGAAATTCTGAAAGTTGGGGGCTTTGTCTTACACTTGGTATACTTGACATTTTCTACCCCAGGACCTTACTCCTGGTAAATATTTAATAAAGCTCAGTGAACCTTTTGCTTGATTGTCATTTTCTCATTCCCTACGTTTTCTTCAAGTTAGTAGTGTTCCACTCCGTAATGGCAAAAGCCTCTGTGACTTCCCAGAATTCTGCATTCAGGTATAGAGAAGCTGAATAAAGCTGGTTGTGTGTTCTAGGCACACATTGCTGCCTCCACAGATGGTCCCTATAGCAGAAGGTTGAAAAAAATTGAACCAAAGTACAGGAATCACCATCATGCATCGGCACATGGCATCAGTGATTGCAGCTCAGGAGATAACAGATTAGCAAAATAAGAGAGAGGAAAACTTGAATGGGACATTTAGACAAGAAAAGTGGAGCCCCAGCTCAAGATTTTCCACATTTTAGGTTTGATAGTTCCTAAAAACATATATCAAGTTCTGCCTGCATTTCCAAACAGAATACATCCTCCACTGGCACTCCATTTCTTAAAGTAGCTTCTTTACAACATTTAACAGGCCTCAGTTAGAAATATAAGTGTGTATAAAAATGTAAGTGGTCGTGCAAAGAGAAGGTGACAGGTAGATTGGATGGAGAAGAAGGCGAGCGAGTGAAGATGGTATAAACAGCCATGACACAGTCATTGCGTCACAACGCGTGAGAGTCCCTTTTCCACTCTCTTTAGGAGTATGTCGCCATTTCAGAACACCCAAGATCGAATCATGGCTGTCAAAGACCCATGCTGCATCATCACATTGCTGGTGGCCAGGAGCCAGAGCTGTCATCACTTGGTTTTGTGCAGCTTAGAGAAGAAAATCTGATTGTTCAGCAACATGTAATCAGCTTTACACAAATCTGGAAGATGTTACCCTAAGACTAGATGATATCCAGGCCCTGGAATTTTGTACGGACAAAGAAAATGAAGGATTTGCTTTAAGATAAAAACTGTATCTGTGGCAAGAAACTTGAGACATTGGGACGAGATTCAAATCAATAAGTTTAATAGTAAAGCTTTAAGAAACTGGGATTACATCCCAAACAAGCCAGGCAGGTCTGCAGAGCAGTGAGAGAAGCCAGGGTCCAATTTCTAGACTTTTCTGTCTTCAATGGCCAGCTATCACTTATAATACATTCTTCAGAGACGGCACACTCCCGTGAGAAATAGAATTACAGTTACTAAACACCAAGATGATAGAAGTCTTAAGAGTTAAACTGTCTTGATTTAACTGCTTGCCATGTGACCTATAAACTTGAACATGTCATTCTGTCTCCATTAACCACTTTTCCTTTATTAGAAAAAGTAGGGATGCTTTTCCACTAAATACTAACTCTACTAATATTTTGATACAAATCTTTTTTTTTTTTCCTTCCTTTCTTCCACTCCCCCACCACTCCTCCTGGTGTGCTAATGTAGCAGAAGTGGAGTTTGTAATATTATGTAGGATTGGGGAAGGAAACAGACTCTTTTAACATCAAAAGTTGCAGCAAATATATTCACAAGAGGCTACTCTACAAAACGTGAAAGACTGCTCTCCCCTGAGAAAATGCACCCTGTGCCCTTTCCAATCAATGCCTCTGACCCCTTCTTTCACCACCCTCAGGAGCTGAAGTCTGGCCTCTGAATTTAATTGACTACCAGGGGCAGAAGAATGGGAGTAACATGGGGGTGAGCATGACGAGCTGTGGGTCCTCAGAACACAGGCACTGAATCCAAGTCGAAGTCATTCACGAAGGCTATCAGGAAAGCAATGGTATTAAATGAGTCTTGAGAGGTGAGTGGAAATAGTCAGTGCCTATTATTCACTAGATACCATTTTAAGTACTTTATACATATTAGTTCATTTAATCCCCCTAGCGAACCCCTGAGGAAGGCACACTTGTAATTCCCGTGCTGCAGATGAAGAAACTGGGCAGAGAGAGGTTAAGTAACTTGCCTATCACCTCCTCACATGGAGTAAGTGGTAAGTGGGTTTGAGGCCTGAACCCAGACACCACACTCTTTCCCATGATGCTTTACTGTGCACGTGTGGAATTGCCCAGGCAACGAAGGAGAAGAAGGTAGTTTGGACAGGAGTCACATAAGTAAAGGGCAAAAGCATGAAAGAGGATTTGTGTTCAGAGATCTAAAAGTTGGGGGAAGTATATGGGAGAAATTATTGAAAAGTCATCTGTAGTCAGGTTCAGAAATGTTATGATTTGCTGATTTACAAATAACTGGATAAACTTTTAATATTAACTGATGTACTTTCCCTGGTATCTCATCTAATGATTGTTTATAGAGTTGTCTCTCCCTTGTCTGCTGGGCCATGAGGCGTTGGTTGTCCCAAGAGAGGGTTTGATAAATCGGAGGAAGAAAACATCTTCAGTTTGAAAAGGGCTTTGGAATGCCAGAGAACCTCAGATTATTGTGTTTCTAAACACTAAAGTACTTATGGCATAAGATTTTTACCAGAAAAGACTTGGACTAATTCCTAGTAGGTAAGAGAAGATCTCCTCTGGAAATACAAAATATCCTACAGGTTGAGGAAAGGGGCAGGGAGGAAAGTAGGGATGATATAAACCTTGGCTAGGGTTGGGTGTCTGAGAAAAAGGTGAATGTGCCCCCAAATCAGATCAAGTCTAGAGAGCCAGCAAGATCCAGAGTTGTCCATTACCCAGCATTGTAAGGGGCCAGTAGCACAGACATGGCTTCACAGAACATCTAGATAGAGAGAGCTTGGCTGAGCACATTTCCAGAAATCCCAGAGTAGAAGCACGTAAAGGTTGTCTCTGAGGCAGAGAAGAGCGTGATACCTCTTGTGAGAGAGCTGGCCGGGAGAGGTTTTGAGTTTGCACTAAGAAGAAAACAGCAATATAGAGCATGTGCTCAGGAGCAAAGGTCTCATGGGTGATCTAAGTCTCAGTAGATGCCCGTGTGAATGGATGCTGACAACCTGGACCAGATTCCTCTCTCCCCACTCATCTCATACCCACTTGTTCTTAATACTAGGTACTCCTTTCTCAAGGATTGAGTTTAGGGATGGGAGACTATTGGATGAGGATTTAATTTTCAATACATAGTGAAACAAGGCTTAAATAGAAAATAGGTTCGGTTATAGAAAAATTAAATTCCTTATACACCTCAATTTGCAATTTGGCATTCATGCCTATCACATGCCAAAGTTTTATTGTGTATATGTGAGTGTGTGTGTGTCTGCCATGTATAAGCAAATTGAAGGTGTGCACTCTGAGATGCAATTAAAAAAGAGCAATCAATTAGGGGAGAATAGGTGGAGCTAGAATACAGAGGAAGCAGTAATCCTGGGATGGGGAGAACCAACTTCTACCTGATGAGAAGGTTTTTCTCATAAGTGGACTATACAGTAATTTTACAAATGTGTATACACATTTATTTACTCACTTGCCAAACAAATGTGCTTATTTTTTGTCACACTGTCTGAGTATGACTACTGAAGGGCACTATTTTCTTTCCATCTGTGGCCTCCTCATGCCATGTGTCAATTTGCTCCAGAAAATGATTCTAGCCCTTTCTTGGACTGGTCCTGCCTACACTGTCCTTGGGGTGATTTAGATATTCAGATATTCATTCCTCAACTGACCCCTAGCAGTTCAGGAGCAAGCATTTTGGTTTTTAATTTCTTCTAAACTCTTTGCACAACTGTACTCACCCAGTACTGTAAAACTCTGTTGCAATAATTCAATTTATAACATGCTTCTCTGAAGTTTTCAACTGTGTTTACTTCATTTAAGTTTTTCTAAATTTAGTAATGTTAAGCAGATAGTTTGATTTGGTTCTGAACTGCAAAATCAGTACCCTGTTTGCTAATATTGAGGATCCAATTTAATTTGAATCTTATTTCAAACAACCGTAACTTTGTGCAACTCTATATTTTCCTTAACTTACCTTTCCATTTGTTAATATATACCAAAGTATGTAAGCACTTTCCAATGACCTTAAACACTTTTATATAATTCTTAATCCTCACCTCAACCTTCATGTACGATAGCCACATACTTTTATCAGTATTTGAATATTTATTTTCTTTTTCTGTGATATGTGTTCTAAATCTTGCCCTATGACGACCTTGCAGTGAAGGGTATCTAAGCTATTGAACTTGTCTAGGCTCAACTTCCTCATCTCCAAAGTATAAATATTAAGATTAATTATTAATTAGCTAATACTAGCATGGCACTTGCAGTGTCCCAGGTTCCGTACTAAGCACTTTGCAAATATTAATTCGGTTCATCCTCATAAGAGCTCAGTGAGTAGATACTTCTAGTATCCCCACTTTATAAAGAAGCGAAGGCACAAAGGTAAAGTAACTTGCTCAACGACACACAGCTAGTTAAGTCATGAACCAGAGCTGAGCCCATGCTCTTGACCATTACACGATGCTGCCTCTCCAGTTAAAATTGCTTAGGCTCTGCCTGCATGCACAAGTTAAACAGATATGGTTTCTGCTCTTAAGGTGCTGACAATTTAAGTCAGTACTTAAAGTATTAACACTCAAAGTTACTGACAATTGAGTACAGATGCTTACAATCAAATGATCAATAATATTTACCTGCTTCAATTCACCACTGATGATAATTTTTCAAAGCACTGACAATACATTTAGTAGAAATTGAGCTTTATCATATGTGGGATTATTATAAATACACACTAAAGACATTCTAAGAGGCTTGCTAACCATTTGTTGGTCCACAAAAACTGATCACTGGTCACATCAGCCCATGGGCACACACCAGGGGTCTCAAATGGGTCTGGGCCTGGATGAAACTAAAAGATACCAGTTTGTCTTTGCCAAATTCTCCATCTTTGAGACACCCCCCACCCCTTGCCCTGGCCAGTACCTACCCTTTTGGACACCTCAGATAAGCACAGGAATTGTCTTATGGTCAGTGCGCTCTGAGTTAAATTTGCCACTGAAATTAATTATTTACATTCACAGCACCTGACTACTCTCCAATCTGGGCTTTCAGACTTCCAAAGTGAATATCTCTGACAGGAGGAAATACAGATACAGTGTGTAATGCACGTTCAGCAACCACTTTCTGAGAAGGCTCTGCAGCCACAGTAGAAGTTGGAAAATGCTCCGCCTCATACTAAAAGGAAAACTACAATTGTCACGTTAAAAAGCAGAAGGTAATAAGCTAGGACTGCTTCAAGAAGCTTTGCATCTCTATGTAAAGTGGCTTGGACACTCTAGCTTAATTATCTTCCTACATATTCTATTTCTTTGTAGAGCTCTGAATTGTAATCATGATGACTCACAATTTTTGAGGATTTATATCTGTTCTGAAAACGTCATATGTTTTCATTCTCAAAACAATCCTTGCAGGCAGAAGATACCATTACTCCATTTTTGAGACGGGACAATTGAGGGTGAGAGATTAACTAGTTTTCTTCAGTTCCCACACCTGTTTAGTGGCTGAATCTGTGTTCTTTCTTGAAGCAAGTTCTAGTTATCTATTGCTTCACAACAAACTTCCACAAAACTCAGTGCCTTAAAATGACCGATTTGTTTACTCACACGTTGGTGGGTCAGGGCTGTTTGGCGAGCTTGGCTGGGCTCCTCTCTGATCCCCGGGGCAGCCTCTGGAGCAGCACGGGCTGGAGAAACGTCTTCCAAGGTGGTTTCTTCACTCACATACCCGCTGCTTCCGTGCTTCTTGTCTCTCGTCAACACTGCGTCTCATCATCCGGAACCTCTCGATGTGGTTCAGGTTTCCCACAGTGCAGCGGGTTGACGAGTCTCACTTCTCAATGGAAGCTGGATTTTAAGAGCCAATATTCCCAGAGAGAAGGAGCAAAAACTGGCAATCCTCTTACAAGTAGGCCTGGAACTGGCTGAACACCACTCCTACCACATTCTAATGGTCAAAGCAGTCCAAGGTCAGCTCAGATGCTCAAAGAGGGAAAATAGGCCCCGCCTATCAATGGGAGGAGCGGCAACGTATCTACAGCCATAGCTAATCAATGAAGCATTTGCAGTCAGGTGGTAGTGGGAGCTGGAGACATTTGAAGACTCATTTGGGATAGACAGCCAAGTTGGTTCCTTCATGTGCTTGTGAATTGACGTTGGCAACTGGCTGAAAGCTCAGCTGAGGCTTTGGACCTGTGTGACCCTACACATAATCTCACTATGTTAGAGAAAGAATCCTACCAGCTATCATTCCAAGATACACAGGCAGAGCTGCAAAGCTCTACCTCAATCTATTGCTCAAACCATTCATTAAGAACAGCTGATTCGTGGGGAAAAAAGACTCCACCTCTGAGTATGAGGTGGAGAATTTCCCAACTTCTACCGTGGTTGCAAGGCCCTCTCATAAGGTGGTTGCTGAACATTTATTACACTTTGTCTGTCTCTGCCTTTCCTCCTATCAGGAGCATGGATTTTCTTACTAGTTATGGATTGCATGCAATGGAAGGTATGGTTGATTGTATTCAAGAATAAGTGAGGCCTCCAACTGAGGGACCCTTAGCAGAGATAGATTGAACCACATGAAGTGTCTAATATTCAACCAGCTTTTACCAACAAAAATTGCAATTTCATGATTCAACTTAGTATTTTAGGTGTTCATCAGCACTGAGACGTGTAGTAAAAAAGAGATTTTATATAAATAGTTAGCAGATTTAAAAAAGAAAGTTTTGCTGTCTTAACTTTTAGAGAAAGAGGTCATTTTATGCTAGGTCAGGATTGCCAGACCAACATTTTTATCTTCTGGTTACTTATATCCTTTAGTTTAGATTCCTGAAGCCCTTCCTGGCATGGATTCTCTGAGTTTATGAGGCCAACGCTTACATTTGGTGAATACTTGTAAAGGCCTGCTCACCAACCTTATCCTCATGGGAGGGAATAAGGTCAATTCACTGTGGCAATGGCGATGAAAGTGTTCTCCTTCATACCAAATCTTCTATTTTTCTTTGTGACTTTCCCATTGCTGCTCCCCACATGAAGGACCAGTCTTAGAGTTTACTGCTAACTGCAAAGGTTTTCAATAATAGATTCCCTTGTGAAGCTCCCCACAGCTCTTAAAATGAGGGAAGAGAGCCAAACCTCAAAGCTCAAAGCTGACTACTTGCTGAGGTGGTATATTTTAGGAAGGGATTATTATGTGTCAATAACTCTCTTATACTATGGTTTGTATGGTATGAATCATTCAACAGATGTAAATTAGTAAGAGCAATGTGATGATGACTATAATTCTTTTGCTTTGTCTTTCCATTACTTAAATAGTATTAATTGAAGCAAATATGTTTTCTCTCTCTCACACCTTAGAAATGTTAAATATTTAATAACGTGTGGTTCAAGACACTATAGTGTATTTGGTCTTTAGTGTCCAAGACACCAAGTCTCTAAGAGAACAAGTCTCATGTGTCCTTGGTGAGGTTCTAAATCTTAACATTGGGAGTGTAGGGATTTCACTTGCTATTTGAAACACAATATTCTGATGATAACACTTCTGACTCTAGAAAACCAGGGTAGACAAAACTTGAAGTGGGTATTGGGGTGAAGGAGATTGTCTTTCTCAGTGGTATCCTACAGTGGATTACAGAAGGGTGTGAACTCATGATCTCTAAGTAGAACAGAGAGCTGCTAACATCAGTTCTGTCTTTAAGGAAGTCTGGGCTCTGCGTGGTTTTTGGGCTGAGATACAAAACAATTTCTCTATTTTCCCAAATAGTTCACCCCTCCCTAATTATAGCTCTCAGACAAATGTTTTGTTACCGTCAGAAAGCAGGCAAAGCAGGAAGGAAATAATCAGGCATTTTCACTTAGAACATTGAATTTTAATACCGTTTTCCTCTTGCTAACAGACCTTTCAATTTTACTTCTTACATGTTTTAAGTATGATCAATTTTACCTTTCAAGATATTATTCCTCATCCATAAAATTACACAAAAATTGCCATAAACAAGCTGACTGAAAAGGAACAATCCTTGCACATTAAAAAAAAAAATAACCTTCATGTTTATAGAAATAATAAAGCCCATGCAGTACTTCTTTTAAAGATCTTGCTCTAAACAAACTGAATTATTCATGCATAGAATTGTACAGCATTAGAACACCTGTTTTCAATCATGCATAATGTAAAATCACTCATTACCTCACAAGAGCCTCTACATCTCCAGCAATCAAATGGCATTGAAACAGCAAAACAGGTGCCTGGCAGGTGGATCCAAGCAGATGTTTTGGGCTTGCATGCCTTTTCTTGTACAGGTGTGATGATCTTGTTTTCAACTGCATAATTGCCATTTAAATAAGTAATATTTAATTCTTACGTACTTTAATATTTAATTTTTGCTTCTTCAATTCCTCTCCCACTTTGCCACTGCCTGGGCTTGAGGTGGATTTGAAAGCTTTTCGGACCCTGTAAGGTGGAGAAATGCCAACTGAAGGTGACGTTCCACTGTCTTAGACCTTCATGGTGAAGGGACCCTCCATTTAAAAGTAGCTTCTGGGTGAGCGTGTGGAGTTTTGGCAGTGTGGCTCACTACTGAACAAGAAAGAAAAAGTGACTTTTTCTTGCTAGGTATCATCCAAAAGTCATATTTAACCATTTCTTCTCTGCATACCATGAATTTTAAATTAAGTCAGTGCAAATCTATGAATGCCAAGTCAGAAAGAGAACATCTTTCTTCAGCTGCCAATACACAATTTATTGAACTTCTGCAAAGAGAGCTCTGTGTGTATTTTCCTTGTGAGGCATCAAAATGCATTTGCTTAAGCATGTTTTAGTAAAACATTTTTAAGCCTCAGCTGGAAATAAGGTTTTCACTTCGTACTAGATTTATCCAATATAAATTCATCCAAGCATAATAAGTAATGCAGCCTTCAACAAGGGGTGTTGTAGGCGCCTTATCTCCCTGTCTGTCTGTATCATTCTTTCTTTTTTTTTAATAATCAACAAATTTAGCATCAGTGGAAGGTGCTATGTTGAAAGCTGCAAAGACAGGAAACTTTATTTTTGAGAACAGGTGCAGCATGAAATTCTATGGCGTCCCATCGATGCTGTCATTCTTTGTAAATCTTTGTGCCTGTTTTAGCCATGGGTTTACAGTGAGTTAGGCTAATGGAGTGGAATTACAAGTCCATTCTGCTGACATAGTTGGTGGTTTGGGCACCCATATGTATCTCACAAATTAAAGCCATTGTTATGGCAGGCAAGTGAACACAAAGATCTTATCAAGAACAAAGTATATCTTTGACATGTTACATTATATCGTCCATGTTTGAGATGACCTACGCAAAAATGTTCAAATATTTCTATGTAAAGAGAACAATGTTTTCAGTCATCCAAATATTGTGTTAATCCCATTCAAGTATGTAGATGTTTCTAAGTATCCAGATATGTGGGATCATTCATGTAGACCAAAGACCCAGAGATGGTTCCCTTTCTTTCCCCCATTCCCAAGATGGTTTGTCTCTTTGTAGACATGGCCATGATATTAGCTACCTGTATAATGCTCTCTCAAAAGAAAATACCCTAAAATGAATGAAGAAATAATCATATTGTACCTACTCTACCACTTAAAGTGTTAGAAGTACTTAAACTAATTTAATGGATTTTTAAACGTTTTTATTGGAATATAATTGCTTAACATTGTTGTTAGTCTCTGCTGTATAACAAAGTGAATCAGCTATAGGTATACATATATCCCCATATCCCCTTCCTCTTGTGTCTCCCTCCCACCATCCCTCCCCCACCCCTCTAGGTGGTCACAAAGCACCGAGCCGATCTCCCTGTGCTTTGCTGCTGCTTCCCACTAGCTACCTATTTTACATTTGGTAGTGTATATATGTCAATGCCACTCTCTCACTTCGTCCCAGCTGATCCTTCCCCCTCCCCGTGTCCTCAAGTCCATTCTCTATGTCTGCGTCTTTATTCGTGTCCTGCCCCTAAGTTCTTCACAACAATTTTTTTTTAAGATTCCATATACATGTGTTAGCTTACAGTATTTGTTTTTCTCTTTCTGATTTACTTCACTCTGTATGACAGACTCTAGGTCCATCCACCTCACTACAGATAACTCAATTTCGTTTCTTTTTATGGCTGAGTAATATTCCATTGCATATATGTGTCACATCTTCTTTATCCATTCATCTGTCGATGGCCACTTAGGTTGCTTCCATGTCCTGGCTATTGTAAATAGTGTTGAAATGAACATTGTGATACATGACTCTTTTTGAATTATGGTTTTCTCAGGGTATATGCCCAGTAGTGGGATTGCTGTATTGTATGGTAGTTCTATTTTTAGTTTTTTAAGGAACCTCCATACTGTTCTCCATAGTGGCTGTATCAATTTACATTCACACCAGTAGTGCAAGAGGGTTCCCTTTTCACCACACCCTCTCCCGCATTTATTTGTAGATTTTTTGATGATGGCCATTCTGACCGGTGTGAGGTGATACCTCACTGTAGTTTTGATTTGCATTTCTCTAATGATTAGTGATGTTGAGCATACTTTCATATGTTTATTGGCAATCTGTATATCTTCTTTGGAGAAATATCTATTTAGGTCTTCTGCCCATTTTTGGATTGAGTTTTTTGTTTCTTGATACTGAACTGCATGAGCTGCTTGTATATTTTGGAGATTAATCGTTTGTCATTTGCTTCATTTACAAATATTTTCTCCCATTCTGAGCATTACCTTTTCATCTTGTTTATGGTTTCCTTTGCTGTGCAAAAGCTTTTAAGTGTCATTAGGTCCCATTTGTTTATTTTTGTTTTTATTTCCATTTCTCTAGGAGGTGGGTCAAAAAGGATCTTTCTGTGATTTATGTCATAGAGTGTTCTGCCTATGTTTTCCTCTAAGAGTTTTATACTGTCTGGTCTTACATTTAGGTCTTTAATCCATTTCGAGTATATTTTTGTGTATGGTGTTAGGGAGTGTTCTAATTGCATTCTTTTACAGGTAGCTGTCCAGTTATCCCAGAACCACTTTTTGAAGAGGCTGTCTTTTCTCCATTGTATATTCTTGCCTCTTTTATCAAAAAAAGGTGACCATATGTGCGTGGGTTTATCTCTGGGCTTTCTATCCTGTTCCATTGATCTATATTTCTGTTTTTGTGCCAGTACCATACTGTCTTGATTACTGTAGCTTTGTAGTATAGTCTGAAGTCCGGGAGCCTGATTCCTCCAGCTCCATTTTTCTTTCTCAAGGTTGCTTTGGCTATTCAGGGTCTTTTGTGTTTCCATACAAATTGTGAAATTTTTTGTTCTAGTTTTGTGATAAATGCCAGTGGTAGCTTGATAGGGATTGCATTGAATCTGTAGATTGCTTTGGGTAGTACAGTCATTTTCACAATGTTGATTCTTCCAATCCAAAACATGGTATATCTCTCCATCTGTTTGTATCATCTTTAATTTCTTTCATCAGTGTCTTGTAGTTTTCTGCATACAGGTCTTTTGTCTCCTTAGGTAGGTTTATTCCTAGGTATTTGATTCTTTTTGTTGCAATGGTAAATAGGAGTGTTTCCTTAATTTCTCTTTCAGATTTTTCATTATTAGTGTATAGGAATGCAAGAGATTTCTGTGCATTAATTTTGTATCCTGTTACATTACCAAATTCATTTAATAGCTCTAGTAGTTTTCTGGTAGCATCTTTAGGATTCCCTGTGTATAGTAACATGTCATCTGCAAACAGTGACAGTTTTACTTCTTTTCAGATTTGGATTCCTTTTATTTCTTTTTTGTCTCTGATTGCTGCGGCTAAAACTTACAAAACTATGTTGAATAATAGTGGTGAGAGTGGGCAACCTTGTCTTGTTCCTGATCTTAGTGGAAATGGTTTCAGTTTTTCACCATTGAGAAAGATGTTGGCTGTGGGTTTGTCATATATGGCCTTTATTATGTTGAAGTAAGTTCCCTCTATGCCTACTTTCTGGAGTGTTTTTACCATAAATGGGTGTTGATTTTTGTCAGAAGCTTTTTCTGCATCTGTTGAGATTATCGTATGGTTTTTATCCTTCAATTTGTTACTATGGTGTAGTACATTGGTTGATTTGCATATATTGAAGAATCCTTGCATTCCTGGGATAAACCCCACTTGATCATGGTGTATGATCCTTTTAACGTGCTGCTGGATTCTATTTGCTAGTATTTTGTTAAGGATGTTCGCATCTATGTTCATCAGTGATATTGGCCTGTAGTTTTCTTTTTTTGTGACATCTTTGTCTGGTTTTGGTATCAGGGTTATTGTGGCATTGTAGAATGAGTTTTGGAGTGTTCCTCCCTCCGCTATATTTTGGCAGAGTTTGAGAAGGATAGGCGTTAGATCTTCTCTAAATGTTTGATAGAATTCACCTGTGAATCCATCTGGTCCTGGGCTTTTGTTTGTTGGAAGATTTTTAATCACAGTTTCAATTTCAGTGCTTGTGATTGGTCTGTTTATATTTTCTATTCCTTCCTGGTTCAGTTTCAGAAGGTTGTGCTTTTCTAAGAATGTGTCCATTTCTCCCAGGTTGTCCATTTTATTGGCATATAGTTGCTCGTAGTAATCTCTCATGATCGTTGTATTTCTGCAGTGTCAGTTGTTCCTTCTCCTTTTTCATTTCTAATTCTATTGATTTGAGTCTTCTCCCTTTTTTTCTTGATGAGTCTGGCTAATGGTTTATCAATTTTGTTTATCTTCTCAAAGAACAAGCTTTTAGTTTTATTGATCTTTGCTATTCTTTCCTTCATTTCTTTTTCATTTATTTCAGATCTGATTTCTATGATTTCTTTCCTTCTGCTAACTTTGGGCATATTTTGTTCTTCTTTCTCTAATTGCTTTAGGTGTAAGGTTAGGTTGTTTATTTGAAATGTTTCCTATTTCTTGAGGTAGGATTGTATTGCTGTAAACATCCCCCTTAGAACTGCTTTTGCTGCATCCCTTAGGTTTTGGGCTGTCGTGTTTTCATTGTCATTTGTTTCTAGGTAGTTTTTGATTTCCTCTTTGATTTCTTCAGTGATGTCTTGGTTATTTAGTAGTGTATTGTTTAGCCTCCATGTGTTTCTATTTTTTACAGTTTTTTTTCCTGTAATTGATATCTAGTCTCATAATGTTGTGGTCGGAAAAGATACTTGATATGATTTTAATTTTCTTAAATTTACCAAGCCTTGATTTGTGACCCAAGATATGATCTATCCTGGAGAATGTTCCATGAGCACTGAGAAGAAAGTGTATTCTGTTGTTTTTGGATGGAATGTCCTACAAATATCAATTAAGCCCATCTCATTTAATGTGTCATTTAAAGCTTGTGTTTCCTTATTTATTTTCATTTTGGATAATCTGTCCATTGGTGAAAGTGGGGTGTTAAAGTCCCCTATTATGATTGTGTTACTGTTGATTTCCCCTTTTATGGCTGTTAGCATTTGCCTTATGTATTGAGGTGCTCTTATGTTGGGTGCATAAATATTTACAGTTGTTATATCTTCTTCTTGGATTGATCCCTTGATCATTATGTAGTGTCCTTCTTTGTCTCTTGTAATAGTCTATAGTCTATTTTGTCTGATATGAGAATTGCTACTCCAGCTTTCTTTTGATTTCCATTTGCATGGAATATCTTTTTCCATCCCCTCACTTTCAGTCTGTATGTGTCCCTAGGTCTAAAGTGGGTCTCTTGTAGACAGCATATATACGGGTCTTGTTTTTGTATCCATTCAGCCAGTCTATGTCTTTTGGTTGGAGCATTTAATCCATTTACATTTAAGGTAATTATCGATATGTATGTTCCTATTACCATTTTTGTAATTGTTTGGGGTTTGTTATTGTAGGTCTTTTCCTTCTCTTGTGTTTCCTGCCCAGAGAAGTTCCTTTAGTATTTGTTGTAAAGCTGGTTGGTGGTGTTGAATTCTCTTAACTTTTGCTTGTCTGTAAATGTTTTAATTTCTCCATCAAATCTGAATGAGATCCTTGCTGGGTAGAGTAATCTTGGTTGTAGGTTTTTCCCTTTCATCACTTTAAATATGTCCTGTCACTCCCTTCTGGCTTGCAGAGTTTCTGCTGAAAGATCAGCTGGTAACCTTATGGGGATTCCCTTGTGTGTTATTTGTTGCTTCTCCTTTGCTGCTTTTAACAATTTTTCTTTGTATTTAATTTTTGATAGTTTGATTAATATGTGTCTTGGCGTCTTTCTCCTTGGATTTATCCTGTATGGGACTCTCTGTGCTTCCTGGACAGATTGACTCTTTCCTTTCCGATATTAGGGAAGTTTTCAACTATAATCTCTTCAAATCTTTTCTCAGTCCCTTTCTTTTTCTCTTCTTCTTCTGGGACCCCTATAATTCAAATGTTGGTGCATTTAATGTTGTCCCAGCGGTCTCTGAGACTGTCCTCAATTCTTTTCACTCTTTTTTCTTTATTCTGCTCTGTGGTAGTTATTTCCGCTATTTTATCTTCCAGGTCACTTATCCATTCTCCTGCCTCAGTTATTCTGCTATTGATTCCTTCTAGAGAATTTTTAATTTCATTGATTGTGTTGTTCCTCATTGTTTGTTTGCTCTTTAGTTCTTCTAGGTCTTTGTTAAACATTTCTTGTACTTTCTCCATTCTATTTCCAAGATTTTGGATCATCTTTACTATCATTACTCTGAATTCTTTTTTAGGTAGACTGTCTATTTCCTCTTCATTTATTTAGTCTGGTGGGTTTTTACCTTGTTCCTTCATCTGCTGCGTATTTCTCTGTCCTCTCATTTTGCTTACCTTACTGTGTTTGATGTCTCCTTTTTGCAGTCTGCACGTTCATAGTTCCCATTGTTTTTGGTGTCTGCCTCCAGTGGGTGAGTTTGGTTCAGTGGGTTGTGTAGGCTTCCTGGTGGAGGGGCCTGGTACCTGTGTTCCGGTGGATGAGGCTGGATCTTGTCTTTCTGTTGGGCAGAACCAAGTTCGGTGTTGTGTTTTGGGGTGTCTGTGAACTTAGTATTATTTTAGGCAGCCTCTCTGCTAATGAGTGGGGTTGTGTTCCTGTCTTGCTAGTTGTTTGGCATGTGGTATCCAGCACTGGAGCTTGCTGTTCTTTGAGTGGAGTTGGGTCTTAGCATTGAGATGGAGATCTCTGGGAGAGTTTTTGCCAATTGATATTACGTGGGCCCGGGAGGTCTCTGGTGGTCCAATGTCCTGAACTCAGCTCTCCAACCTCCGAGGCTCAGGCCTGACACCCGGCCGGAGCACCAAGACCCTGTCAGCCACATGGCTCTCACCGGAAAGCTTCCTGGAGTCTTCCTCTCTGATGCGTTCAGAAGTGCTACTCAATTTAATGGATTTTTGGAGTCAGATCAGAAAGTTAACCCATAGCTCTTATTTTTTCACCTAAGTATTACTGAAAACTCACCATATATATATTCTTTTTCAGATTCTCTTCCCTTATAGATTACTACAAAATATTGAGTATAGTTCCCTGTTCTATACAGTAGGGCCTTGTTGGTTATCTATTTTATATATAGTACTGTGTATATGTTAATCCCAAACACTTAATTTATTCTCCCAACCCCTTCCCTTTTGGTAACCATAAGTTTGTTTTCTATGTCTGTGGGTCTATTTCTGTTTTGTAAATAAGTTCATTTGTATCTTTTTTTAGATTCCACATATGAGTGATATCATACGCTATTTGTCTTTCTCTGTCTGACTTACTTAGTATGACAATCTCTAGTTCCATCCATGTTGCTGCAAATGGCATTATTTCATTTTTTTATGCCTGAATAATATTCCATATTGTGTGTGTGTGTGTGTGTGTGTGTACCACACCTTCTTTAAGGGGTGCAATATTTTAAATGGGATATTGCATTGTATTGACTGCAAACAGATAAACAAATAAAACATTTCATGAAATACTAATGAATTGTTTCATTTCCAAAGAAATTAGTGCCGTGGAATCTATTCGAAGCTTGTAAAGGTTGTGGCTAGAGTAGCTCCCACAATTTACCTAGTCTTCAAGGATTAGAAGGTAATTTTCATTCTCCACTAATCACCCTTTTCACCAGAGCTTGAAAAAATATCTTGTGCAATAACTGCCTGCTTGCTATAATTCTTTTCCTACTGGTCTGCTTTCAGGAGACTGAAGGATACCCTTCTTCCACTGAAGTGGAGAAAGGACAAAGAAATACTCAAATGTATATTAAGAAGTTATGAAAAATTGATATAAACCTCACTTGCTTAGAAGGCAACCAGTGTCCAAGCAAGTCTTAGCTTAGAAAACTAGACACATTTTTTTCTAGAAAATACTATACATAGAGCATTGAGGAGGATGCAATAAACAGGCACAGAATTATTCAAAGAAAACAATTTAAAACTCTAACTTAATCCCACACTCCAAAGCCAAAATATTGCAGCGTATTACATAAAAAATCAATATTTCCTGGGATCCATCCCTCAAGAGGTCCATTCCCAAAGATCTACAATAAAAGGCCGGAAACACTTAAAGACCAAAATTCTTAAGTATAGCTGTTGTTTAAAAATGATATTAAAAAGTAGTATTTTATAGTTGAGTTCATTTGGGGGAAGTTGAAATTGATGGTGGCAACTGGATTGATATGTATGTGATCTGGTTACCTTCCCTTAAGTGCCACAAGCCATAGAGAATCTCCTGCCCTTATGACAATTGCAACGCTGGGTTAGTTCCCCACATCTTCCCCTTGTAACTCCGTGTAAGTTCCATGAGTTTTCCAAAGTTGAGACCCTCCTCCCTGTGTAAGGCTTTGATGATAAACTTCCACAGGGCCTCTTGCTTCATTCATTTTTTCACCTCCACATTTTTCACTTACCGTTGTTTGTCCCATGACCCAAGTTTCCCCAAACCAGTGCCAGTTTTAGGTGTTTTAACTTTCTTGGCATATAATGAGTATCTACAAAGTTGCACGGCTAGAACTGAATAATTTGTGCTGCAGTTTTTCATTGTCTCTTACAGATACAGGATCATGGTCTTTTCTACATGATCCACATAAAAATATCTAGAACCACTAAACAAGATCAATATTTTTTCTGCCATTTTCCTTTTATTTATTTTTGTAAGCATTATTTCTCAACATCCATTTTCTTAAAACCTACTTTTAGACATTTTAAATCCCGAGTGAGTCATTTTTCCAACTTTTGGGAGAACTTTGCTTTCTTCAGAGTCAGAGGACATGAAAAACCTTGTCCATAAACTGAAAAAAACTCCAGGTCACATATTTTCAGCATCTACTAGAAAGTCAAAGATCTAGGACAGCATATGAAGTCAACTGAAATTATAACTACTGTCTGTAGTTAAATGCACACTAACTACAGTATTTAGCTATCTGGGCCATTTCTTCAAGATTCTAATTCCTGTCCAGTTCACTAAATGAGTCATTCTCTTCCTCTATCCCCCATTTTTATCATACCTGGATGGAAAGTGCCAGTTAATTGTTTGCATGTAATGTGATCATTCATAGTGTACCATTTGAATGACAGCAAGGATAGATGATTACCAACACACAAACAAGCAGTACATGTTTGATAAGATCAGTATAATATGAACATATCCTCTATTTTATTCATATTAGTAAGGATTCTGTCCAAAACATTTGTATTTATTCTAAAGTAGAATCTAACTTTGAGATGAAGAGAATGAAATAAAATTTACTAAGATAGTAAAAATAAAGTGTAACGAGATGATTCAAATGGACTTGTAGCATTTTAAAATTTCTCAAAGTTAGCATTTTGAATATCAAACCTCATTCTATTATATATGGTCATACAAAGAGGTTAAAGTGATTTTTCACTTGGTGGAATGCCATAACTATAATTTTCTGCTTTTAATATTTTAGCAAAAATAATTTAATTAATGTAATTTGTGTTTTCTGTCCTCAGACTCTTTGTTGAAGAAATTGTTCAAGTTCTTACATAAAACATGGTTGTCTATGCACTTATCAGTCATTTTTACTAGAGGTACATGTGAATTTTCTGCTCATTTTGGACCATATGTGGCAACATTCAATGCAAATTAGTCAAGTGAATTAAATTTATAGAAAAAAACCTATGCTTTTCACTTAAAATCTTACTTCATGTTACATTGAATTAACTTTTTTGAAATGATTCAGGCCAAAATTAAATTTTACATTTTAAGACTTTATACAGGCAATGAAGGAATTGTTATTTTGGAAAACCTTTCTTTTCTTCAAAGTACCTTATAAAGTTTCATTCAAAATCAGTCATACATTATTTATCATTATTTATCATTTTTTTTCATTTTTGTTAATATGAGTATCTACAATACTATTCAAAAATATACATGAATCATTTGTTCTTAATGTTATTCCTTATAAAGAGCTATACTATTTAAATATTTTAGACAATCCTATTTGCCACATAAAAAACATTAAAACAACTGTATATACAACTCAAAACGGTAAAAGCGTTAATTATCAGGCATATTCATATATTTAAGAATTAAAAGTTATTCCATTGTTTTTTTGGAGTAAGGCAAGAAAAGGATGGGCTTCTTTTGGAAAAGTGAGACTGGTATTGAATACTACCATAATCAAATTACTTAGTTAACTATATAATTAAGTACATTTTCCTTTGCATGTAATGAACCTGAGGGAAAATATTAAATCAAAATAGTAGCTCTAGTGAGGGACCAGAGGTCAAATATCAAAATACTTTGCTTAGTAAGAACCATTATAATATCACATTCAGTAGTCAACAGATACTTACTGAGTGCAATTGCTTTTGAGGCAACATTTCAGGCACTTGAGGTATACCGCTGAACAAGGCGGATGGACATCTCTGCCCTCTTGGGACTTCTATACTAGCAAGAAGAGACAGAATAAAAACCAAACATAATAACTAAGCAAATGATATAGCCTGTTAGAAGGTGGTAAGTGCTATGAAAGAAGAAAAAGTAGAGCAAGTTAGGTGGGGGGAGGGAAATAAGACTCTAAAGTGTAGGGTGTACATTGCAGTGACAAGTAGGGTGCTCAGTGCGGGCAACCCCGTGCAGCAGGTGACAACTGAAAGAGGTAAAGAAAATTAGACAAGTGGACATATAGGGGAAAGGGTATTCCAGAAAGAAGAAACAGCTAGTGCAAAGGCCATAAGGCAGGAACAGGAATGCCAGTGCCACAAAAGCACAGTGAGTGGAGGAGAGTAGTGTACGAGGTCATGGAAATAACTTGGGCCAGATTTTTTAGGTCAGCAAATATTTCTGTGAAAAGCCCAATGGTAAGTATTTTAGGCTTCGCTACACACAGTCTTTGTTGCCAACAACTCATTTCTACCTATGTAGTACCAAAGCAGCCACAGGTAAAATATAAGTAAATGTAAGTGTCTAGGTTCCAATTAACTTCATTTATGGACATCAAAAGTTAAATTTCACATAATTTTCACATATCCCACAGTTTAAAAAAAACCCCTTTTTTAACCATTGAAAAATGTAATAGTATCCCTAGCTCATGGGTTACTAAAATATGTCAGTGGGCAGATTTGGCATACGGGCCATAGCTGCCAACCCTTTATGTGACATGGTTACCATTGCAAGGATATTGGCCCTTAGGTTCAGTGAAATGGGGTTTCAGTGTGGGGTTTTCAGCAGAACAACAGCATGATAGGTCTTACAATTTCTAAAGATCGCTTGGGTGGCTGTGCTGAGAATAAAAGTTACAGGGCGAGGATAGAATGAGGAAGACCCGTTAAGAGGTTGATAGGGAATTCCAGGCAAGAGATGACGAAGGCTGAGACCAAGGTGTAGTAGTGGAGGTAGAGAGGAGTGGTCAGATTCCAGACCTGTTTCGAAGGGGGAGCCAGTAGCCTTCCTGGCTCTTTATGTACACACAGAGTGCAAAATTACACAGAGGCACAAAAGTTGCCTCCTGAGCAACTTGCAGAAAAAATAAAGACATTAGAACTAGACTAACCTTGATTCAAACCCCATCTCACCATTAATGCGACATCAAAAGAATAACTCTCCCATGCTTAGTTTCCTAAGGGTGAAATGGCGATGATAATATTTATCTCACAGAGCAAGTCAACTGTAGAGAAAATATCAGGTATTCAATGGTAGCACTGCATTATGTGACATGAGTGTCATACACTTGTCACAATTAATTCTTCTACCACCCAACAAGGCAGGTCGTGTCACTTCCTCATTGTGGAGAACATGAGCACACACTGCAGTCCTGCCCAGTATCATGCCGGCTGTTCACTGCAGCGCTGAGTCTGAAACTCATTCCACCTGACTCCAGAACCCATGCTGTTAACCACTATGCAGTGCTGCCTCCCTGGAAAAATTATGATTCATTTTTCATAAAACCAGAAACCCACCACCAAATGACTTAACTTTCAGAGCCTAACTTAAAGTTGGATACAGCAGATCAAGGATTAGAAAAAGGAAGCAGAAAAACAACAAATACAGCCTGATATTAAGAAAGGAGCTAAACAAGAAGTAAAAGGATTGTAACAAGTATGCACAGGAAAGAAATTTAGGAAAAGAAAATTTTAAGGCAAATAAAACTTCACATCACATTGGGTCTTGATTATCCATGAAGACAATTCTCTTTCATAGGAAAATAGGAAGACACAAATTCAGTCATTCACTGGCTAAGTATTTTAGAGTGCCAAGAACCATCGCTGAAACTCAGAAATACAAGCAAAGAAACTAGATATGGCATCTGCCCTCTTGTAGAAACCATCATTTGTAATTAAAGGGGTCTATTTTTAGTGGGGTTAAGTGACCCTCAATACCTTTGCAAAAAAAAAGAGAAAAATCAGAATGACAGAAACATAATCCAATCTCCAAAGAGAAGGAGTACAGTTATTGAAGTTGCAATAGGAGTTTTGTGTTTGCTAATTGCTTAAAGGGAGGGCTCAGGAGAGTGAAGAAGGGAACACTAAATATTAAACTGAATGGATTCTTACTAGTCGCTTGTCAACTAAAATGACCACCTGTATTAGGGTGCAGCTGTCTCCCAGGCTGTCAGAGCCACGAACATCAGCAGAGACTGAGGGTATCCGGACACAGAGGGGAAAGGAAAAGAGACTAACAAGCATAGTTATAATAAAGAAAAGATTATCTCAGAAGGCATGTACTGGTCAAGGTAAATTTGGTTAATAATGGAAAATATACATACCAATGTAAGAGAACATATGGCAAAAAACTTGAGAATGATATGAAGTATGAAGAAATACACTTGTGAATATTATATATTTTGATTGATTTATAATCAGAATATATGGATCTCTACATGAATATTGACCAAAAGAAGAAAATATCTTGAAGGAGAGAATATCATATTCTCACATCTGAGGCAGCTCTATTGTAGAGATAGCCATTGTGTCAGCTAAGTTCTCTATGTTTCCCTTAAAATCTCAAATCCCGAGCCAGGCATAGCCCCTGCTTTCGGTAATGTCAGTCACCCCCGCACACCTAGCATTGCCTGCTGGCTGGTGACAGTATCTCCTTGATGAGTAGGCCGGGGCCAGTCCCAGGCAGCTCTCCTTTCAGCCTGACAGCTGCATATCCCAGGTGGTCTGACATTTGAGATGGAGGCTGTGGATAAGATTGAAGGTGTTTTAGGAAAGAAGTAGGCTGTGAATAACACCAAGACTTCATCCAGATGGAATCACTCATGAGACAACCTGAGATAGTCTATTACTGCCCATATGTCTTCTAGGTCTCCGAAGGCCAGGCTCCATTGATTTATTAGAAACCCACTATTTATGCTTTTGACTCATCTCACAACAGACTACAGTAAAGGATTTATCAGAGATGCTGCTGTTTCTGGCAGCTGTTGGAATTTTATAAGTTCTTTAAATAAAACAGCCTCCATAAATATCCTAGTAAACATCAGACAATAAAGTAAATATTTGGGGGTGAGATTCAGTTTATTTCCTTTTAATACACACCACCTTTTTACAAGTTTCCTTCTGAGCGCAGCCCCATGGCAAAACATTTTACAGAACATACCTATTTTAGGTAAATAAATAAATATGTGACTCCAAAGAAGTCAAAATTACTAGATATAGCTATGCTCACAGTATTGCTTAAACACTATTTTTCCCTTGCGGATAAGCCTTGGAAGAATTATTTCATTATTTTACCAGCACAAACAGTTGTTACTAGTGTATCTTATTTATAGATGGTTCTTTGAGGAACTATAGTAATATAGCAAAATATCAGTTATTTCATCACACTGGTGAATTTAATGAACCTGAAGGTGTGTGTTATTTTAGCACTTACTGTAGCTCCTGTGAAAACCCAGTGGTGCTAAAATCTGTAAACCTGTCATTGCTTAAGTAATAACCTTGTTAAAAGCATCTTCATTTAACTTACTTTAGCTTCTGCAGGATGTAGGTTTTATTTTATCAGTGCAGAGAGTAGGTGTTTCAAACCCAAACCACTTATTGTAAATATAATTAATTGTAGTTCATTAATTTATTCACAGTGTTATTGCTTTTATTTTAACACTTAGGTTAAATTAAATATTGTCTGGAATCTAGTACCCATTTTCAATTTTTTACAAACTCTTAATTTATATTGAAGTTCTGTGGTTACAAGAATAAATTTTAGTCTGCACCAATGAAAATGTTCATTTTAATTTTTAATACTCCTTTATGTGAGGCACAATGACTCTTCCTCCCCTATACACACTGTAGATTGAAAAAAAAAGCACATTTTTGTTAATCTGCTTGGAATGGATTTGAGTTTATTCTTGCCTTTTAAAATGTGGAGAAAATTGGATATTGATGGTAGGTGTTCAGAATTATCAGTTGATTTCTACAAGAACACATCTACAATTATTGAAATGCTGGCAATAAAAGTGGGAACTCCCTCCTATTTAGAATTATTTATGAAAAGAGAGGAAGGAAGGGAGAGACAGAGACAGAGAGAGTGGATGAAAGAGGACAAAAACTGTAATTTGTATAATTATAGTCTCAAAACAAAAACAAACTTTCTATAATTACCTAGATAGGCCAACAGCAAGGTGTATGATAAAAGCTATATGTTATCAACCACTTTGAAATCCTTGGCTGATTGCAATAATGCAGTCGGTAAATACTGACACTTGTTCCATTCATTCTACGACCACATCTAGAAGAACGTTATAAAAGGTGTTGGTGGCCAACCACTGTTTCACTGCCGAGTGACATTAGTTAAACAGCTACTAGCCTGATAGGTAGATGAAGATTTACACCAAATTTTCTTTCCCCAAAAGGTATCAAGAAAAATGCAGGATAGAAATAGTATAATAGGCCCACTTGGCAATAAATTGAATCTGTCAAGGTGGTTTTGTTTCTGAATCCATTATTTTTAATACAGCTTTTTTTTATAAGGTCATGAAATTCCTTGTTTGGTTAAAGTCATGGAAAATTAATAATCAATATGTTCATCTATACAAAAAAACCCTCCAATTTAACTTGAATTTTAGTGCTTTAAAGTAGAATAATTATCAAACAGATTGACTATTATAATACTCAAGATACCTTTGTAAAATCCCTCCAAATTGTAATCCTGATATTATTTTTTTCTACTCCTCTAATTATAAATGTTGATTTTAAATTTGGGGCTAGAGAGAGTGAGGAGAGGAAACACATCAAGAACTAAGACAATTTCTTGGGTTATTTTCAACATGTAAAGTAATAACTTTAAACATTGTTTTCTGTTTAATGATTTTTGTCTTTTAGATGAAGGTTCTTAGAATTATTAACATTTAGATTGGTTGAAGTGTGGGTCATTCAAATAATAGTATATTTAAATATGCAGTGAAAAAAGTTTTGAAATTGCATATATACTTTTGCTGTCATTATTAATCTCTTTTTGTAACATACCTATTACTAAAAACTTTCTTTAGTAATTCAGTTAATGTTTATATGCCTTGAATAAATGACATTTTTAATTAGAATATTAAGCAACCATGTTAATTTTTGTTTTGTCTGACAGTTAGTGTAGTTTCTAAATAATAGCCAGACAAGAGATTACACAATTGTATCTTTCAATAATATACACTTTAAATGTACATTAAAGTTAGAAAAATTTAATAAAATTCACACTTATATCAAGGATTTTTTTAATTAAATCTATTGGTTGTTGGTATCTGTGAACTCTTAAGAATAAACACCTGCAGTGTTTTATTATGTAAAAAGGTGGTTTAATTGCATCATATTTATCACAGACGAATCAAGCCCTATTCAGAAGATAATAATGACACGGTAATTGGTTCAGGATGATTCAATATTGTACTAGTAATCATAAATACCGCTGTCTTCTGCTTTGATTCAGGGCTGACATGCTAATATAGATTGGATTTAGAGCAATAAATATTAGTGAACTGGATCTAGTATTAATGTCTAGATCCTTGGTTTGGCTATGCCAGCCAGAAACAGGTATAAAACATATGCACCACTTGAAAACATATTTTAAATTACAATATGAATTCAGTCAATGTACTTTATTGGCCTTCCTTAACTATTCATTTCTGAAACCAACATCTTCAATATATGGAGGTGGAAGGGAGTAGAAATAAAGGCATTTCCTTATTTTTCTTGTAAAAACGATCATTTTGGATGAGTAATACAGTTTTTACATTTGATCGAACAAGTTACCATGGATGATGTGACATGATGACCTGGTGGGCAAAATTATTCATGTGCCAGTTATGTAATGAAGGATAAGAAAATCATTCCCATTACACACTGTGTTCAGCAGACACTTGGCGGTTAAACAGGACTATTTCTTAGCCAGTGTGGTGGCAGCCTTTCACTGAGAGCCAAAGGAGAGGGAGGCTCATTATGTAGGAAACAATGATCCTTATTCACTCAACATGGAAACTTGCCTTACAAGTGCACATTGGATGGCTCTGGGCTGGAACAAAAATGGCATATCCCCTGTTATCAATGGAACAGAAACCCAGGATCAACATGCCTGGCTTGGAATGCTGCCTCCTGGGGATAGAAATGGATATATTCAGGCATTTGTTTATTTATGATCATTTCTATGGATTGGAGGGGTTGGGGATGTGCTTACTGTCTACCCCTGCTGATCTAGGTCTCTTTTGTGGGAAAAGGAGAGAGGGGCAGCTCACAGGTGCCAATAAAGAATGTAACTATGCAATTTTAACTCTGAAGTTATAAGACTGTGCTGGAGACAACTGATTAGATGTGTAATGTTTACCTGGCAATGGAATAATTTTTTTTCTATTATTTTAACTAAACATAGGATGATGGCATGTACAAAATCTATGTATAGGACCAAAAGAATGTCATAGGGTATGGAACCATTGCTTCCTGGTGAAGAACCCAAACATAATAATAACACATTTCCTAAGAATAATAGAGAGGTTGATGAGACCAATGGATCTATAGAGGATTTGGATTATCCTGTTACCTCTCTTGCTTTCGGCTTTTTGTTATTTACAAATTGGGAATTTGAAATGGAATTTACTCTCCAAAGTTCATTATGAAGAAAATGAATATAAAGCTTATCAAATCTATTATTTATACAGATGCTCCAGGATGAGTATTGAGATTCTTTCCCATCATTTATCTCTGTTCTAATTATTTAAAATAATCTTTGAAGGTAGGCATAGAGTGGCGTGATAAATTTCTCATTGCCCAAGTCAGGCAGGAAACACAAGTAGATGAACTGTGTGTTGGAAAAAAAAAAAAAATGCCAGAAAATACTACATCAGTGTCCTTTAAGAGTTTTTGATTAACCCAATGATTCCACTCAAGGGAGCAGGCTTCAACCTGTACTGGTGTTCTCAAATCTTCCCTCTTCATGCAAGGTATGGAAGACACAATTTTCTCAGCATACACTCAGTTGAATCTTTTCTAATGGCATCCACGTTGGTGCTATTTTCTAGGTAGGCATGGAGGGATGTCTTCATCATTCGCAGGAGTCCGGGTTTACTGCCAAAGGCAATGATCCAATTCCACAGGCGAGGGAAATAGATAATTTCAGTTCCCAAATCAGCATTGCATCCAGTAACACCTGAGCAATGAAAATCCTGTGGCGTCTATATTCAAGAGCCAGGAAATTCCATGTGTTTATGGAATCAAGTTCTCTCCTAGGTGGAGTGACTGTTTATTGTTTAGTATCCATGAAAGGAAATCTACAGTCAAATAGCAGCCAGACGTCACACATTCTCCATGTATCTACGCCCCAGTGGCTCCAGTGCTGAACCAACTGCTCAGGAGTTACAGGGTAACTAATTTACTTGGTCTTATTTCTCCCTGAAACTCTACGTGTAGTTGTGGTTCACTGGTTTAGTGACGTGAATGAAGGGACTTCACTGCACTTCAAATCTCTCATTACACCTTAATTAGGACACCAGCTAGAAATATCAATGTTTTAACAACTGTAGCAGACAAGGTTTCTTTTCCTTCTTTAATCACATATTGTAAAGCAGATTGAAGTACTTTATCAATGTTTTCTTCTTTTGTTTTTTTTCTAGTGAGAATCCGCAGCTAAGTATACTAACATAAAAACTAAGGCTATGATCTTTCCATTTTAATCCTCAGCTCAGTCAGCAACAGAGTAATAAATGATAACAGTAATCATAGAAAATACATTATTAAGAAGTAAAAATGCAAAACTATTAAGTTTTTGTCGTGCTGAATTTTGTTTTTTGTGTTTGTGTTTTTTTCTTAACAGAAATTTTGCCACTGAGGCAAATTATACTTTTTTTTTTTTTTGGTTGTTACTTAGTAAATTTCCAAGTAATTAAAATCTTTTTTCATCATCATTTTGACTTTAGAAACCTGTTTTGGGACCACCAACTACCAGTGTCCTTAACTCGGAGCACCTGAGTAACCTCCCCTGTGAGGTGCAGTTTTGTTGTAGAAAACATCTGAATGCTTGTAACATCTGGACCATAAATAATAAAAAGCTAGTTTTTAGGTGTTAGCATAACAGTCTGTAGCAAAGGAGGGAGAACATTTTACCTAGTATTTATAATTATTTAAATATTTACCTTCCCCCAAAACAAGGTTACAATAAATTTCCAATTAACAACAAAATAAAATAAACATAACTTTAAAAATACACCTTTAAATCAAAGAAAGAAGACAAACAATACTAAAATTTAATCTGTCCTTTGGGGCAGGAGACAGCTTACAGGTTCTTGTCAGCCAGCTAAATGACACTCAGAAAAGATCATGTGACTGGGGTCTAAAAACTAATTAATCTCCATAAAGCTGTAAGTGAGGTAGGTAAGATGACTTGAAATCTGATTACATTATTGCATTTAAGGGGAGAAAATGCAGCATGTATTTTTCATGTTGATTTTAACCACCTGAGCCCTTAATGATGTTTTGTACCTTGGAAGAAAAATCATATTTCATCCATATTTTAAAAAGAAGTACAAAGATGCTACTGTCAGTATATGATTTACGTATTTGCTGTAAATAATATGAAAATGAATCATGTAGGATGCCTCTGTAAAGTTTTCAAAGAATAAGTAATTCTTTGAAAGGTAGATTCACTGTGAAAAGGAAGCCATAAATCATAAGACTAAAAGAAATTTACAAAGATATTTAAAGGAAATAATAATTTTACTATTCCCAGCCCTACTTCCATAAAAAGCAAATGATTAGGTAGTATATTTTGGCTATTGGACATTTATGTGCTACATTGTTATTAGTTCTACAGTTTAAGTCCTATTCAAAATAATTCTGAAAATTGATTAAAATATCACATTCTCTACCACTTCCATTATTCTAGTCACACACAACATATGTAAACACTTTGAATGTTAGAAGGAGTCATTCAGAATCCCATGGAACCTTCTTGTATGTTTCACAGCTAATTCTTTTTTTGATTGTTTTAACATTTACGTAAAAGAGACTTCTAAGCAATGGTTCTTTAAATGTGTTCTTTTATCTGCAGCAGAAGAACAAGGATTATAGAATAATAATTTGGAACATTATGTCTGGAATGCTGTGAAAATAATCCTTATTAGATTGGAATGAGCCCTGAAGAGAGAGAGAGAGAGAGAGAGAATGTGTGTGTGTGTGTGTGTGTGTGTGTGTGTGTGTGTGTGTGTCTTGGGGGGAGGGGAAAGTTATGTGTATTTCAGAAAAAAAAAGAGAAAGACAGAGACTTGGAGTTTTATTAATAAACACTATCAATCATAGATTATGTAAATTATATATCTGTAAAAATTTTATTTAAAAAATTGGAAGCACTATATTTGAGTTAAAATACAAGTCAGGGAATTTATTGCTACCAGGTAATCCATTGTATACTGAAAACAGAGAGAAGGTGACAGGCAGAATACATTCTCTAGTTTGTTTTATTAAAATTATAATTGTAATTTTTTCATAATAATATTAATGAATGTGTGAGCAGACTGAATCACGAAAATAGAGCACCTCTCCTTGAGAATCTGAAAGCATTTTACAAATGAAGGGCTTTTTCTACTCTATTTTATGTGAACAAAGCTTTTGTGAGTTAAAGTACGTTCAGTATTTTAGGGAAAAGTTATCATTTTTCATCTTGGCAAAAATATGCTAGTCAACTTTTTCCCAGTATGCAAACTTTAGAGGCATCATAAAGGAGAGGTTTGGTTTAAGATTCAGAAGGCAAGAAATATCTTTTGCTCTTCATTTTTCTTTTCTCTAATCATCTTAAGGTGAACATGCATGTAGTATACAGATAGATGCACACCCAAAGATATATTTGTGTGACAGGAGGGCAGCTAGAATACTCTAGAGTTGTCTGAACCAGGCAGAGTGATGGAAAAGCCACAGGAAGGAAAGGAGAGCTTCAGGAAGGAGAGCTGCTCCCTCTTTTCTGACCTCTGCCTTCACATCCATCTAATCGCCTCTGTATCCCTTCCTATTATCCACTATCTTTCCACTTTGCCCTTTGGGATACAGAGGATGGAAAACATTTTCCCCGACCTGAATAAGCATTTATGAGCAGCTACTTCCTGAGTTCAGTGAATATTTTTAGACCTTAAAAAACATTGTACTTCCTATGAATGATGATATCAGTTAAAATATTATTACAATTATTTTGGATTAAGTTATCACTGCTTAAATATCCCTGGTTTATATTTCCAATCACTGAAGATTTGAAACCTTAAGAGAATTCTTGCTAATGGGTAACTAGTCAATATCCATGGTTAAAACTGAAAGGAGGTAAAAATGGAAACTACGACACTGTGGAGAATTCTAAAACTTTATGTTAAGAATTTCTAAAATGACCTATATGCAAAATAATTTACAGGAGTATCACTTGAAATTATTTTAAAGAATGTTTAGTGGGAGACCAGGGTATACCTGAGGTATAACACCCTTCTGTTGAACTCTAAATTCTAAGCAGAATTTTGTTCTATTGTGTAATGATGCACAAAGGCCAGACCATTCCCACCAACTGTACTACAGAAAAATCTTCTAAGCCTATACACCATCAATTCACTTTCCTTACATAATCGAATAGACAAAGCTTGCCACTCAAGATCAAGGAAAACAGGGATGGAAGAGAAAAGATTGAGATTGAGTATTCAAAGAAAAAGCTAATATAATTCTCTGTGCTGATATCTTTCTCCCTCCTTGTTTGTTTACTCTTAATATTACAGAATTGTTAAGCAGTTTAAAAAATTCTGAGATCCAAAAATGTGTCAACATTACAACACGTTGAATTTTTTATCTGCTTTAAAGTGTGCCCTCAAAAGCTTGCTTTTTTGAAGCAGTTATTTGCATAAATGGCTTAAACAGCCAACTCTTCTGCAGTGGTGAACCAAATTTTATTGGGGTTGTGGAATTAGGTTTCTTCTCTTTCTTTTCTTTTTTCACTTCCTTTCTGGCTGACAAGGTGTTTGCTAACATATCTGAAATTCGGATTTAAACTGAGATCTACTTTGACAATTGAGGGACAGATTTACGAAGCACCAAGACTTCTAATTGGTAGTTTGATTTGAGTGTTTGTGTGCCTGTGTTTGTTTTTTTATGTACTTATGTACCTATTTCTACATTCATTCATCCACTTACTTGTGGACAGAACATTAGATAAAAATCCACTTTCACGAGAAAGATAGTAGGCAAATTCTCGTTTAACATAAAAGCCACTTCAACTATTAATTAATTATGATTACAGAAAATCCCCATTGTGACAGAATATCATTTAACTTCCAAAAACTAGAAGCAGTGACAGCACACATTTTTATAAAACTCTACTATGTAATAATTTTGTGTAAAGAAAGATTGTCCAAACTGATCTTTGAAAGGAGCTTAAATTACCAATCAAATATACATAACCCATTTCATTTGTTAAGGTCTTGATTTTCTATATTATTTTGGCTTTGTTTTAACAAATACACTTGGCCATAATGAAAATAAACCTGCTGAAGTCTCCGAGGTCTGAGACAAGCTATAACACATTTCTGCACCACGGGGTGGGCTCCTGGGATGCCTACTGAGAAAATGCCTGCCCACTGAGCATGCCCAGACTATTAAAATGAATTGACATGTTAATGCTGACAGGAAAAGAGCACGAGAGAGCTTGCTAAATTACTGCTCAGTCAGGCACTAGGAATTCCTGAGTGGCTAACTCCTGAGCAAAACCCACAGCAAGCACAACAACATCAACAAAACTTTATTGTCAAATGCACCAAAACAAACAAACACTAACAGGGCTGTCATGTTAGTAATCCACCTGCCCATAAATCATATGGATTTTAATCATACCTGCCACCTTAGCCGCTTATCCCCAGAGAAATTGTTTTCTTTTTGCTCCCTCCTTCACTCGCTTTCAATTATCTGGAAGCTGGTTCACGTGTTTATTTATTTATCTAAAGTTCACATACAGTATGCATGCACAAATTTTCTCCAGGGGTCTGGACCACGCAGATCATAGGAGGATGCAGTGGAGCGTAGCAGCTAACAGCTCAGATGAATGTACTCAGTCTCAAAAACCTGCTTTGGACCACGATGACAAGGAAAGGGGAGGACAGAAAGTAATTAGTGTGTGTACAATGATTGATTATGGCTTAATATTCAGGCATTTCACCTTTAGACCACTATAGGTAGACTTAAAGAATGATGAAACAGGAAGTCCTCGTGGTTTTTGAGAAGCAAGGAAGAAAAAAAATCTGCTTTTCCACATTTAAGTCATTCGCTTTCGCTTCTGCAGAGGTGGAATAAAGTTTATTCACTTTTAAACACATATGTTTGATCAGTCTATTCACTGCAGCTAAGAATTGTTTAAAATCTCAAATATTAAGGTGAGCATAAGAAGTGACTTCTAGCCTTGGGCAGGCAGACAGGAGATGAAAGGAAGCTGCGCATTTCAGATGAAATTATCAGTTTTAATAGTCTCACCATTGTGTTGTCTTACTCCCAGGAGCAACTTCAGAAAATAATACCAATTTGGCTACTCAAGGAATAAGTAGTGAACTGCTCATGACCCTTTCTCAGCTCCAGGAGGTGAAAGAGGAGAACAGATGCATTGTGGAGTCCATATCCTTTAGACATAAAAATCATTTTCAGGAGACGACATTGGCCCCAAAATAGATATGTTAGATATGGCAAATTCAGGAGAAAGAAAACTTTCACTTTATTATATCTGTCTGATTCAAGGGTTTTTGATACTGTGGTGTGTGTGACTGTGTGTGTGTGTAAGTCATGATGGCTTTTTATGCACATTCTGATCTATACTTGCCAAACTGTGTATTAGCTCCATCTCTAGATAGAATCTGTTTAGAACATCCATAGAAATTAAAAGGATTACATGGAGTTTGACATTTTGCAAAATGAAAGAATAATGGATGTATTATATTGAGTGTTTTTTCCTTTTAGTAAAAATGTCTGACCCTTGGGAAGCTTGGCTAGAAGTTTAGAAGTCTGAATCATTTTTCTTCCTCTTTAGGCTCAAAATATATAAGAATGTAATTTCTTCAGCTTCATCTTTTCCTTGATATTTCAGTAAATGTGAGATATCCTTCTTGTTCATAAATCATGAACTAAGTAATCGAAGTTTACCCTAAAATAATTTGGTGTCTTTTGACTTTGCATCTTATATCCAAATGCCCAGATAAACAAATCTCCCTGCTCCATTAACTTCTATGTTTGTCTTCTTATAACTGTGACCAAGGACATGCCACAGAACATAAGAAGTATTTGACCTTTAACCTCAAGTTTGAAAGAATAAATAATCCATCTCATATTGGATGTAAAATTCTAGTCTTCCAAAATGCCACGTTACTTATATAAAATAGACACTTAGGTAAACATTTTTGGGTAGAAACTAAATCATCGAGTTACATTTCATATTTTACCATTATATGTCTATATTTTACAGATTGTGATCATGGTTTTTTGTTTTCTATAATCTTCCCTAAAAATTATATTCACTAATCTATTCAACAGTTACTTATTGAGCACCTGATATGTGTCAGGTACATGCCAGATCACAGTGTCTTAGGTAAAATACTCCTTAATTGTTTGATAAATTTAATTTAGACAGATCAATCTATATCTATTTATCTATCTATATATCTATCCATCTCATTTCAAAAATATCAACTTTAAAGTCCAAAATTAAACTGAACATGGTTTAGATGAATTAAGGTAACAAAAATCCATCAATAACTTTTCATGCACCAATAAAAAAATGGCCAAAAAGATTTTGATTACCCAAGTCTGTATTGCTCTATCTGCATCACATGGGTGAGAAGAGAAGGGAGCCCAGGGCAGAACATAGAGCATCACAGAATTGCAAGAAATTCCCAGAAAGGCTGAGAAGGAAGAGTCAGAGAGATTGAAGGAGCTGGGGAGAATGTGAAATGGGAAGAAAATATTTCAAGAAAGAGAATCCAATGCTGTCAAAATGTCAAACAACATAAGGACTGAAAAGGGTTTTCTGGTTTAGTAAGAAGATGTCATTGATCTGCAGGGGTGGTGGAGTGAAAGCCAGACTGTGGTGGCTTTAGAAACAAATAGAATGAAGTGAAGAAACAACTAGTACAGAAAATTATTTTAAAGAGTTTTTCATTGAGGAGGAGGACAGAGAGATAAGACCATAGCTAGAGCAGGAATGACTTCAGGGATTCCACACTACAGCTATTTATACCATAGTCTGTGTCTGGCTCCCCCTGGAGTTGTGTGGTACACAGACAGTGCAGCCCTGTACAGTGGCACTGGTATTGTTTGTTCATTCTTCATTTTTAAAGTGGGAGAGTGTGGGGCATGCTGAGGTGTTCAGGAAAGTGGCTAATAGTGAAGAACAGGTTAGAGATATTGGGGAAAAAGAGAGAGATTCAAAACAAGTGCAATGGGGGAATTGGCCACAGGGGCAGAATGGGGTATATGTCTTTTTATTTAGACAAATGCGAATTCAGGTCAGTTTGTATCACTTGCAGTTCTGCCATGGATGCACATACAACCAGCCTACATAAACCAGCCCTCCAGCACCCTCACCAAGTCATTTATAAATTTGATCTTCGTAAATTTTATCTTTTGACACCATTAACATTTGACAGTTTTTTACTTGAATTAGAAGAAATTCTGTTTTCTCACTGTTGTAACCCTAGCTCCTAGAGTACTGCCTATAGGAGGTGTTCAATTAATATTTATGCATTTTATAATCATTTTTGTAATATGGGTATTTTTAAAATTATGCTATTTTCTTGAAGAAAATACTATTGCTTATCTAAAAAACAGACAATTCACCTTTTTCCCCATATTGGCAGATGCCAATTTTGTTCAAGTTTGCCCACCATCTCTTCCCCAGCAACTCAGGAGAATCATGATTGTTCTTAGCAGGTTGTGGTTGTCCTATCAGTCTGCTTGCCAGGGAATTGTTGTGAGGTGGGCATGTGACCCAGGACTGGCCAAGGAGATACGTGGAGAGATGATTTTATGGGATTCTGGAAAGTATCTCCTTGCTGATGAAAATAAACGTAGAGAAGAAATAGTTCCTTATCTTCTGCTCTACATCATTTTATCTCATTTAACACCTGGAACCAGGGTACCCATCTTATAAGCATTAAAAAAAAAGCCAACTTGCTGATATTACTAGAGAAGAAAGATTTGGGTCATTGAAAAAGTTGACCCTGACTTTTTAAAATCATTCAGTTGTGTTCCACTACCACCCCACTAAATGCCAGGGCATGATAGAAATGACAGCCATAATCCCTAATTTCAAAAGTTTATAATGTCCTGGTCTTGAAGACAACATATCCACATACGAGTGAGAGGACACAAAAAAGATTAACAAAGAAGTGTTTCTTATCTGAAGGCTTGCCTGGGGATAGTCCACTTAACAAGATGATTCAGGCTGTTAACAGATTTTAGCAAGATGATTCTTATATAATGTAATATAAACTTGGGAGGGATACCCCATCCTCACCTTGTGCATATTCTATGGCTAGAGGTAAGGTAGAGGTTCCTCCCACAATCTAGAGGAAGGGATTATACAGAGGTTTGAAAGTTGGGCTCTTTAGGGTCATCTTAGCTTCTGTCTACCTCAGTCCACCATCTGGCCATCAATGATTCATGTCCCTCCAACATTCAAAATAAAATCACCCCTTCCAAGTTCCCAAGAGTCTCATCCCTTTATAGCACAAGCTCAAAATTCAAAATCTCATTATGTAAATCAGGTCTAGGTAAGAATGATGTTTCTGGGTAGAATCTATTAAGAACAACTACCTCTTGAGGCACTCTCTCCATCTGTAACCCTGTAACACTACAAATGCAAGCAATCTGCCTTTAACAAACTCAATATAAAATAATGGGACAGACAAAAATAACATTTATAGACATCCAAGTTCAAAAAGGGGGAAAATGGAAGATAAAAAGGAGTCACTGCTCTATGGAAATCCTGAAATCCAGCCAGGCAAATGTTGAGAGTTTCTTGATTCAGTTTCAAGGACTGAGAACAATTCTCTGTGGCTCTAGGCTCTATCTTCTGGCTCTTGTTTCAGCTTTTTGATCACTCTTCCTCTTTCATGAAAGGTAGCATAGGTTTACAGCTGAGGAACTTTATCAGGACTTCCTGCCAGTAGAATCTGGGGGGTGAGACACCCTCCTTTCATATTGTACTCTCTGTCCTTTTTAATTCATCTGGTAGTGACTTCTACATTGAAACCACTAACTCAAGTATTTTCTGGGTCTCCTGTGAATTTTAATGGGGTTCATGTCATAAGACAAAAACCAGGCTCACAGATCTTTTGGGGATAATTCCTTCTCTACCTTGGTATCCTGCTAAAATGGCTAAGGGACGCCACACTTAACTTAGTAGAATCTTTACGGTTTGATTGGGAGGATCTGTGAGGCACATTGTTGCTCTCTAGAAAGGCCCCTTTTTGTGATGGAATAGCCTAACCTTTTAATTTTCTGAGGTTTAATGAAAAGGTTATAGAATCACATCCTCGACTTTTTCTCCAGAGCAATCTTTCCTGGCAGTAAATCTCTTAATGATAATTTTTTTAAAATAGTTCTTCCCTCAACTTGCCTCTCTCTTCTCACATTTTACTACAATCAGTAAAAATCAACAAGGCAGCACCTTCACCACTTTGCTTGAAAATCAGCTATATGAACAAATTCATTATTCACAGGTTCTGCTTTCCACTTATCTCTAGGAGACAATTTTGCTTATGCTGTCTTCCACTATATAACAAGGATCCCTCTTTCTCCAGCTTTCAATAAAATGCTCCCCCCTTCACTGTGAGCCTTCATTGACAGTGTCTTTAATGATGTTGGCCAGACACCTGCCAATGAGCTGTTCTAGGCTGTTTAGGCATTTCCTATCATGCTTATCAAAATTTCTCTGGTCTCAACCCACAGCCTGGTTCCAAAGCCACTCACGGATTTTTAGGTGTTAGTTTTCTATACCATGTAACAAATTACCACAACCTTTGTGGCCTAAAACAACATGTATTTATTACCTCACAGTTTCTGTGGGTCAGGAGCTGGGGAATGTCTTGGCTGAGTTTTCAGCAAGGCCACAGTCAAGGTGTTGGCAAGGGTTATGATTTTCCTTTGAAGGCCTGACTGGGGAAGAATTCAATTCCAAGTTCATGCAGGTGGATAGCAGAATTTATCTTTTTATGGCTATAATGCTGAGGGAGGTAGCTTCTTGCTGGGTATTGGCTGGAGACCTTTCTCAGCTCTTTGTCGTGCAGACCTCCTAACATGGCCACTTACTAGTTCCAAGTCCAAAAGAAAGAAAGACTCTAAAGCAAGTCTGCTAGCAAGACAGGCAGGTTATTGTAAAATGTTGTGTAATCATGGAGCAACTCCCATCACCTTTGGCATATTCCACTATTTGGAATCAAGGAAAAATTCTCACCCACTCTCAAAGGAGGAGATTATAACAAAGCTATAAACAGAAGAAGGTGTTAGAGGCTGAATTGTGTTCCCCCCAAATTCATTTGTTGAAGTGTGAATCCTCAGAATGTGACTGCATTTAAAGACAGGGTCTTTACAGATGAATGGATAAAGAAGATGTGGTACAATGGAATACTATGCAGCCATAAAAAAGAACAAAATAATGCCATTTGCAGCAACATGGATGGAACTAGAGATTATCATACTAAGTGAAGTAAGTCAGAAAGAGAAAGACAAATACCACATGATATCACGTATATGTGGAATCTTAAATATGACACAAATGAACTTTTCTGAAGCAGAAACAGACTCACAGACACAGAGAACAGACTTGTGGTTGCCAAGGGGGAGGGAGGTGGTGGAGGGATGGAGTGGGAGTTTGGGATCAGCAGATGCAAACTATTATATATAGGATGGATAAACAACAAGGTCCTACTGCATAGCACAGGGAACTATATTCAATATTCTATGATAAACCATAATGGAAAAGAATATGAAAAAAAGAATGTGTATATGTATAACTGAATCACTTTGCTGTAAAGCAGAAATTAACACAACATTGTAAATCAACTATATTTCAATAAAAATTTAAAAAAAAATAAAGATAGGGTCTTTAAAGAGGTAATTAAGTTGAAATGAGGTTATTAGGGTGGGCTCTAATCCAGCATGACGGGTGTCCTTACAAGAAAAGGAGAGTAGGAGACAGACATGTACAGAGGAAAGACCAAGTGAAAATGCGAGGAGAAGATGGCCATCTACAAGTGAAGGAGAGAAGCCTCAGAAAAAATCAACCCTACTGACAACTTGGTCTCAGACTTCTAACCCCCAGAAAATAAATTTCTATTGTTAAGCCACCCAGTCTGTGGTATTTTTTTATGGCAAACTAAAACAGTCAGGTCACTGGGGGTCACTTTAGGGTCTATTCTCCACAATTGGAGAAGTTATTGGAGTTTTCAAGACATGGTCCTATGGAAAATGTGGTGTTCTTCTAAGACGCCTTTGAGTCCTCCCAGGAGGTAGGGGTAAGAGAGACAAACATATGAGGATCTAGGGCTCTCAGTTCCACCTCAGTGAGTGAATTCGACTTTAATCTGTTCTGAACATGAGAATTCTACCTAGTGAGAACTTTTCAAATTCAAAGACTCTCTGTAGTCTTATTTGATGTGTCCTATCCCTGGAATATATTCTTCCTATAGAAATTTTACTGATTGTTAAAACAGCATTGGACTAGTATTTAAGAGAACTAAACGCTAATGTCCACTCTGATACAAGCCAGTCGGGGAACTTTGAACAAGTCTCCTAAGCTCTCTACATCTTTCGTTTCTTCAACATAAAATTAGGACTTTGGACAAAATTATTCTAGATTCCTTTCCATCTCTCAGTAACATAAATTACAGAAGTTTCCATATTTTGTTGTTAATCACTTTGTTTCCATCTCTCAGTAACATAAATTACAGAAGTTTCTATATTTTGTTGTTAATCACTTTGTTTCCATTTCTACACTTATGGGGAGAGATAACAAGATAATACTATATTATACAAAGTTTGTTTTGCTTGATCAATAATAACAAAGATTTCTGATAATTAAAAGCAAAACATATATTTGTACTGAAAAAGAACTTGACAATATTTCTCCTGCATTAGAAAGATGTATGGGTTACATTTTGAATATTGACTGCAGTTTTTATTCTCAATTATATGTCTTTGAGAAAGGAAATGAAATTAGACATAATAGATGGGGTATTTTCATAAATTCTGTCAGTGCAAAAAAGCTTCTGCAGCCAATTTTAAGAGAAAATATTCTTGTATCTTAAACCACAAATAACAGCTTTTACCTTTGTGTTTTCAGAGATGAATTTATATAGCTGAGATGTCTCTTTGGTGTCTGTGTAAAACAAGTGACAAACTAGAAATAAACTTATAAAATAAATAAACTTCTTTTGTTCAAATGCCAGGGACTTCATGTGTATTTTTATTGCTTTGAGCTCTTTCACTCATTGACATGGGAGTTTGAATCAATGAATAATTCTTTATCCTCACACCTGTAGCCTGAACTTGCTGCCATAGTTAAAAATTTATAATTTTGCTGTACACTGTCAAAACTCAGCCCAAAAACTAAGAACACATTCACCTTCATTCACCATAGCATTCAAAATATTCATTTCCTTTAGGCAGTGGTTCAAAATTTGAGGTCAGCATGAGTGAAAAAACTTTTAATGTTCTTTTAATTCTCAGTTGTCACCTATCCTGGTTCTTCTGTCTTCAGTTCTCACAATGAAGGCCCCTGAACAGAACTCTAAGAATACTTAAAAGGCCAAGTTTCTAAAGCTACACCAGGTAAGCAAGAGGTGCTACATTCAAATGAGCTCTCTGATGTATAGGTGACAGGCAAGAACTAAATTGGCAGTATTTGCTGAATGATCCATACCCATAGGGGGCAGGATTCCACCTGGTTGGGCTCTTATATTGGAGTAAACTCAGGGACCAGCCTTCACGAAATGAAATGGGCTGTAAGGGAACAGCCAAAGTGACGGCAGATTTTGTGTTCAATGACCGTATGGTTTTCATTATCTTGTTCTCAACGAAGAATTCATCCAAAGAACAACCAAATGAAAGCAATGTGTAAACCATGTCAACCCATCCTTGGATGAACATGTCACATTTGTTCTATTATCTAGTGGTAATTGTGTAAAGGTGGGGAAAGGGGAGAGGAAGAAGTAGGAAAAATAAAAGGTAGTGCAAAAAGAAGGTATGGTAGGAGCAAGAGGAAAGAAATGTATCAGCCATTCAGCTGTTTCATTATGTAGCTTCCCACACTCACCAAAGATGTAATTCATCCTGCAGGTGCAAACGTTGTTGGCTTTCTCATGGACTCTTGATGATGGACCGGATGTACGTTTCCTTACCCCAGATGCTCTTTAAGAACACCGGCAATGAGATAGGGGATTGTGTGCACCTGAATCAGCACATTCACTGAGTCTTATTTGTCTCCTTTCTTGTTTAAAGAACCAGTAGTGCTGTGCACAGAGCAAAAAAAAACTAGGCAGAGGCTTTTTTCTTTTAATATAGAAAGATGGCCAATCTAAACACCTTTTTGAGACACTTCTTTATAATTGCCCTGAGATAAATGACATTACTGCCCTGATTGCTCATCACCAACAGTCACTTTAGTGGATAATTATCAGAATACATGGCAATATCGCATCCAGTAATAAAATTCATCCTTATGTTTTCTACAAGGTTTTCAAAAATTTAAGATGGATTTTTTCCCTATAAATTGAGAAAAACATAAAGATTTTTAAGTCATTTGAATAGATAATATATTAGAAATGGAAACATTCATTCTATCTGAATCAGTGTCGCCACCCTCCTTCATTAGCTCCCACCAACTTCGAGGATTCCAAAATTCCAAACACAACTGACTCTTTTCAGGCTGAAGTTCCATTGACTCTTGGCAAAAAGCAACTTCCTGGTTCAAAGAAAAAAGGCTTATAAAAAAGCTCACAAGGCTTCTTCGACATCAAATGGGTCTTACGAAACCACATTTTGATGAGCTAAGTGTAAATGAATCAGAAACACATGGATTAAATTTCCCTTGAAATACACATGGGTTTGAAAATCAAGGAAAAAGTGTTTAGCCAAATGTGTTTTGGGTTTCCTTGAACTGAAAACATTTGAAAAAAGTTGAGGCATTTGCTAAACCTTAATACACTGTTGTGTTTGCTAAACCCTCCTCCAAATCAATTAAATTTCCATGAGGCTTCCTTCATTCCCTTGTGGTTTGCCTTGTCACCTCTGTCTTGACACTTTATAGACCAAACTAAATTCCCATTGAAAAAAATAGACTGTTGTTCTAGATCTACTTAAATATGAAGTAACTATTAAAACACCCAGCAAATCAAAGACATTAAGGAGTGGAAAAGCACCCGTTAGGTCATGTGTTCTATTCTGAGGGTTGGAGATCATGCACTCACGGCTCTCTAGTGCTTTATCCAGTGTAGTTTTAAATGTCTCAAGTGACAGGACTTCCACTACCTCCCTTGGGAGAATATTGTGAATTCTAATAGATTTTGCCATTAGGAACTGTGCCTAAGTGTATAGCAAAGGCACAGTGGGATGTCTGGTGGGAAAAATGGTATTATGGATAATTAACTCTTTCACTACTCCATATCAATCACCTGTAGCGTGTTCAGCAACTTATTCTAGCATTTCAGGACTAAAGTATGTACTATGATATATGTGTACCTTACTAGTTTTCATTCAAAAAACAATATTTGGTTAATGGTATAAAATTAGGCCCATGGTAATGTAAGATAAAGTTCTACAATTAATAGATCCATCACAATAAAACTATGGAATGTCATAAATATATTCTTTTGACTGACAATGTTATTTTAACATCCCTGGAAAATATGTAACTTGAAGTCTTAAGAATTTTTTTCTTTTTGATCAGAAAATGATGTCCAAATGGCACCAGCCAGAACCTAAACACATATACTATCTGTATATATATTTTATTATGTATATCCTCCCCAAACTGACTTCCTTCTGCTAATATCTTTTCTTTAAACCTCTTCACAGAAAATTGAACTTATTTTTCATTTCTGCTGCTCCTAAGAAAGGCAATGCGTTTGTGAGGAATATCTATTTGTCTTTCTAGATAGAAAGGAAAGCCTAGCTTTCAATATAGCTAACATGTTTTCAGAGGTCTTATGGCAGAGTTTACATTAATTTTCTCTAGTTCTCATTCCACTTACAAATGAGTTATAAGTCACATAATGACTTACATGGCCTGTCATACTGCTACTATGCTGACCTTTTCAAAATTCTGCATTGTGAATAGCTGACAGCATACCTCTTCCATGCCAGTTACTGCAACCTATAAAACTTAACCAATGAAGTGGCGAGAAGAATCAGGTAAGGGGAATGGGAAACTGCATGATATTCTCGACTTCCTTTTTTAATCTCTCAGACATGGGGTGGCTTTTCATGTTTCACACGGTCTTTTTCTTTCTTTTTAAAATGAGCATTTTCCTCTCCCTTTACCCTGTCCCTATTATCTTGTCCCTTTGTATGCATTTCTGTGTCAGTCATACTAAGTGAGTCTCCTGTTAAGATACGGAGTTGAGACTTTTATGTCTATGTGGCTCTCTCTCTCTCTCTCTCTCTCTTTTTTTTTTTTTTACTATCTGAGGATGTGGGCAGTAGGGAGTAGGGATTGAGTTGAATAAATATTTTTCAAAACTCCATATCCATTTGATTATTATCATACTTTATCACTTTAAATTGTCTTTCTTCAAGATATTTTAAATAATATTTAAAGCTGAGGGCTTACTTTTTGATTACTGCATTTGGCACCTAGTAATACTTATCATTAGCAAATGAGCTGGGTCATTTTCCCCCCTCACTTACACCAAAATGTGAAGTGTCTCCACCCAGACTGTTTATATTACTGCTGCAGCTTTGGTCACCATGGTCTTTTCCTGCAACAAGTCTAGCTTTCCTTTTTAAATTTTTTTCTTTAATTTTTCCTTATAAGCCAATCCTGCGGCTCATTAATAAGTATGTTACGTTTCTCTGAACTTCTTCTAATGGTTTTCCTTTCTCTCTTGCTTAAGGGAATTGCCGTTAATATTTAACAATTTTGAATTTCTGTTTTTAAAAGGGGATGTTAGAGTTTTTAGTATTTAGGCTGATTTAAATCCAAAACAAGTTTTTCATGGGAAAGATTGAAAAACACATATACAATCACCATATGATAGCAATCAAGACCAAAAAGGGGGAGAACTGCTGTTTTCTTTTTTCTTTAAAAAGTATTTGATATTGAAATGATTACAAACAAAGAGTAAGAACAATATTCTGAGTCATGTTACTAAGCTCCGTATTCTAATCTGAATTTAAATTCCTGAGTAAAGGGGTAATTATGTTACTATCTAGAAATGCTTTAAATTATGTCTCATGTTCAAAAAGACTGAGAAATAAAAGGCTCAGTTTTTCATGTAGAGTTAACATTCTAGATTACGGTAAGCATATGATGCATGCTGCCATATTATGGCCACTAGTTTGTTTTTTTCATTATAGGCAAAAGTAAAACCAGATTCACTAATGCATCCAATGCAATACCTTCAGCTTACACAAAGGTAGTGAAGTCTAAAAATCTATCAGAAGGAGCTGGTGGTGAGGCTGTGCTCAACTAAATTCAAATATACATATTTACTTTCTACTTGTTATATAATGGCTACCTTTACATAAAAGTCACTATGCAGTTCATCTTAATAAGAACGTCAGTTTAGTCATTGTTGGAGAGGGAATTCAAATTCAAGATTTGTTTCTTTAAAAGTGCTTTTACCATATCTTACAAATACATGTTATTTCAGAAAGAGATATTAATAAATCTTTGAAAGCCAACATTTTCTATGCTATGATCATTCCATAGACATTGGGAAAGAGAGAAAATATTTATAAAGCATTTAGTGATGAGTAATTCACAAGGAAATAATTATAAATACAAGTCAAACAAATTGGCAATTGTTTGCATTTCAAATTAGACATCACATGGAATGAAGTATTGCTCTGTTTTGCTTCATGAGCATCTTAGGGAAAGCTATTCCTACCTACATTTGTGAGGCTCATTTGGAGGTCTAGCTGATAGAACATCAGTCGGGGAGTCTGGATTTCGTAAAGTCTCACCTGGCTCTATCAGACCTCGCTGTGTGGCCTGGTAGAATTTACTCTGAATTTTCGGTATTTGTTTCCTCATCAGTGCAGCTGGGAATAAAAATAATTATTTTACATGTTAAAGATATCAATGATCAAGCATGCTAACAATTTATTGGAACCAGACCATGTTTTTCACAATAAACATGTTTTCCCTGAAGTAACTGATATTCCTAATAGACTCAATTCCATCTAGACTTTTTAGATAATCATGCATGTCTACTTAAGAGATGAGGAAATTCACTTAAAGAGATGACAGGACTGACCCAGGGCCATATGGGTATCAGAAAAACTACCTAATGCCTTGTTTATAGAAATATTCAACAAATACTACTTAATATGATTCTATGATGTTCAAGCAGATTAGCCACCAACAGACTTTCATTGTTTATTAACTCCTTAAATGCTGTCAGTATATGTGCTTGTCCTTATCCTATACGTAGCATCAAAAAGCAGAAAAGGTAAAGATATTAAGTCTCCTCTCAGTAGGCATGCTTAAAAACCACAAAATAAGCAGACTTAATTGTATCCTCTGCTAATGGAATGATGAACAGTGAGTAGCTGCGGAGGGAGCTAGGTTAGCATATGCGAACAAAATCTTGCCAGCCCTAAATTAATTTGAAATTTGGTGTTTTCTCGTGCACAAGCAATCCAGTATTAAAATGTAAGTTGTATAAAAATACATACATGACTAATGGAATTTGTGATCGTGCTTTACTTTGATCCGTGCATAGTTCAGTTGATCCACGCACAGACAGTAATAGCATTGACTCTTTTGTAGCAGAGGGATCACATACCCAGGTTTGCTTGGAGGGTCCAAAGACACATTTGTTGTCCCTGCTTCCTGTTAGCATTGTCCTAGATTTTTTAATTTGCAAGCAATGCATTATTATTCACAGTTGCATTCAAACACATGGAGATGGTTTGTTAGAACTCCACCTTTCAGTTATTCAGCCACTGAATATATATAATAATTATAATATATAATAATTATTATATATCATATATGTATATATTTCCTTAAATGTCTGTGGCTGTTTTTGCCTTTTGCAATAAATAAAAGTTATTTTAAAAAATATTCTTAATGAAAAGTTAATTATTTACTTTTTATATGCCAAGAATGAGGGTGAAATTTTAACTTGCACAAAATGCTTGTTGATAGTTATTATTTACTACAGGGATTGGAATTATATCAATAAACACATGAAAAAATAAGATGCAACTCTTTTGGAAAAGCATCAGCATCTACTTCAAAAGTTAGTAGTTTATAGATGTCTTGCCAAAGATGATATTTTAACAAATGTAGTTAAAGAAGGTAGGTTTTTATATTAGTCTTAAAACTAGGCTTTTCATTTAGATCAAATAAATGTTCTTCATTAATTTTGCTCATGCTTAAGTCCAAAGTTCCTTGTGCACATAAAAAAAGTAAAGTGAGGGACTTCCCTGGTGCATAGGACTCCATGCTCCCAATGCAGGGGGCCTGGGTTCAATCCCTGGTCAGGGAACTAGATCCCACATGCATGCCACAGCTAAGAGTTTGCATGCGCAACTAGGAAGTCTGCATGCTGCAACTAAAGATCCCGCATGCCGCAACTAAGACCCGGCACAGCCAAAATTAATCAATCAATAAATAAATACTTAAAAAAAAGTAAACTGATAGCTGTTTATGTACTGGCTCTATTAGCAGAACTTTGCAAAAGGTTAAATTGTGTTAATTTTATATCCTTGTTATCAGATGTTTCAAATCAACATACTAATTCCAACAGCGGTTCAGTATATTGATCCCATTTATAAAAGCAAAGTAAAGATTAGGGTAATTCATTTTGCTGAAATGAAACATTTGACAAATTGTAAATTTAGTTTAAAAAGTTTTAAAATAAATAAATAAAATTATTTGGTTTTGTAATGATAACATAAGTATAAATATTGGTGAAAAAAAGTCATGTTAAAAATATTCTTGCTAAATTAGGAAGCTTATGGAACAGAAATATTCTTAGAATTGGCTGTGGTGAACACATACTTCATCCTTTTGTTTACAAACAAACTGTGAAAAACTCCAATTAAAATAGAAGTAAGTATGGTCAGGATTTACAGGTGTTTTGTTTTGCTTTTAATTTCTGCAAAGTAGGACTGGCTAAAATATAGAATTTTTGTGATGAAGTTAATGATGAATAATTTAAAAAGTAATATGGTAGTACATGTTTTCTCTTTTCATTGTCAATAAACAGATTTTAGAAATGTTTTATCCTTGGAAGAACTGCTTTATAAGTAAATCTAAGTATTCTAAAAAAGGTATTAAAACTCTTTTATATTTTTGTATCACTGTGTTAAAAATCAGAACAGATATAGAAAAAACAATTCTAAAATTTGTATGGAACCACAAAAGACCCCTAATAGCTAAAGCAATCTTAAGAAAGAACAAAGGTGAAGGTGTCACAATTTCTGATTTTAAACTATATTATAAAGCTTCAGTAATCAAAACACTCTGGTACTGGTATAAAAACATACATATAGATCAATGTAACAGAATAGAGAAACCCAAAATAAACCCACAATATACTGTCAATTAATTTAAGATAAAGGAGCCAAGAATATAAAATGTGAAAAAAATATACAGCGTGGAAAGTATAGCCTCTTCAATAAATGATGTTGGGAAAACTGGACAGCCACATGCAAGAAGAATGAAACTGGATCCCATTTTATGCCATAAGCAAAAATCAACTCAAAATGAATGAAAAACTTGAACAGAAGACCTGAAACAGTAAAACTGCTAGAAGAAAATGTCAAGTAAGCTGCTTGACATTGGTCTTGGCAATGAGTTTTTGGATTTGTTACCAAAGTAAAGGCAATAAAAGCAAAAATAAACAAGTGGGACCATATCAAACTAAATAGTTCTGCACAGCAAAGGTAACCATTAACAAAATGTAAAGGCTACCTACCCCATGGGATAAAACATTTACAAATCATATTTATGATGAGGTTAATACACAAAATATATAAAGAACTCATATACTCAATAGCAATAAAACAAACAATCCCACTAAAAATGGGCAGATCTAAATAAATATTTTTCCAAAGAAAACATAAAATGGTCAACAAGTACATGAAAAGGTGATCATCACTAATGATCTCGGGAATGCAGATCAAAACCACAAGGAGATATTACCTCACACCTGTTAAAATGGCTATCATCGAAGACAAGAGATAAGTTTTGGGAAAGTGGAGGAAAGAGAACATTTGTGCCCTGTTGGTGGAAATGTAAATTGATGCAGCCACCTTGAAAAACAATAGGGAGCTTTCCGCAAACAGAAAGAAATTAAAATCTATCCTTGTAATAACAATGGAAAAATTAAGAAATTTAAATGGTGACTACTCAAACAGCATGCACTATTTAATTTTTAAATCTGAAGATTGTGCTGCAAAATATCTTAACTTGTGGGAAAAAAAATTTGGAGTTCCTAGTTTTAACTGAAAAAATGTATGCTGCATACTAAAATGGAAAAGAAAATTAGAAAGCCTACAGTTTTACAGGATTTAAATATGGCAAAACATTCAAAATAGTCATGAATAGCTAATTTATTTGAAATGTATAGTCTTATAAAAAGAGTTGTTAGATATAGGTGAAAGGTAACGTGAATGAAACAAAAAGACAGTACCTGTAAAAATAATTAGACAGTACTATGTACATATTTTTATATTAAAAAAATTAGAATTGAGTATATTTTCTTTTTAGAAATTTAGAATTTACCATGAGTTATCAGATACTTCAGTATATGTTAACACATCATTTTCTCATTTAAATTTATTATGGTCCATGGGGAAGAGTAAATTGAAGGCATTAACAATTTCAAATTGATTAACTTGAAAAAAAAGAAACTTGGAAGAATATTACAGGTAATTTTATGAAGAAGTTAAAAATAGAAAGCCTTTGTGATGATGTTGACAGAACTCTGAAATTTATTTAAAAACACTGAATTATACACTTAAAATGAATGGATTTTTATGGCATGTAAATACCTCAATAAAGCTGTTAAAAACGTTTCTAAAAAACCACATTGAAAAACAAAGTATGTTCTAAGGAACAAAACCAGTAACACAATAATGAAAACAAACTAAGAAAACTGACTGTGTTCATGAAAATGTACCAAAAATATTTTTTCTACTTATGTTCCTTCATAATATCCAATAAATAAGTACTTTTGTTTTAATTTATATAAATAAATTATTTCATCTTCAAGAAAAAGGTTTATTTTTGAAAATTATTTTTGGTTTACAATAAAACTGTGGTTTTTTTGACCAATAAATAAACATTTCAAAATAACCTATAAACCTTAATGCTTTTAGCACCCCCTTTCACTCTTAAAAATGTCCTTTTGGGGATAATACAGTACACACTCACACTCCTTCTGTGACACCACATGCTGAGTGCTACGATTTTCACAAATTGTAATTCTTTTAACCCTCATCACAACTTTATGAAGCAGGTTCTGAGGGGACAATTGGGCCTAGAGAAGTGAAGTCACTCTCCCAGGTTGCACAGGTAACAACTAGTGGCACCAGGACCCATGCCCAGGCAGTTTGGCTCTAAAGCTGTGACTTGTGTTGGTAACCACTGAACAAACATTCTTTTGAGTTCTTTGCTCCGGAGGCTATGCCTGTGACCTATATTTCTGTACTCAGATCACCAGGCCCTGCCTTTCTCTTCTGGTGGATAGTTTTGCTCTCAGGGATTTGTTTTCAAATTATTTCTGCATTGCTGTTTTGGTTTATTGTGCCCCAGAAAGCCTCATAATTACAGCCACATTACTCTTCTGTCCCTGCTCCCTGCCTCCATATAAACATTTGGAGAAAATTAAGAGCTAGTGAAATGAAGTAAGTGCTTGTAGGAATAGCAACCTGCACTATTTCAGTTGCTACTGAGATCTGTGTAATATACATGTAATAACATAGTATATGCAGTTCTGACTTAGACATCTCTACTTTAAAATTACATCTCTTATCATAACTTCATTACTCCAAATCTGTCATAATGATGTGAAATATCATAAAGGTAAGATGATATCTAAACAGGAAGCACTTTTTTTTAAACATCTTTATTGGACTATAATTGCTTTACAATGTTGTGTTAGTTTCTGCTGTATAACAAAGTGAATCAACTATATGTATACATATATCCCCATATCCCTTCCCTCTTGTGTCTCCTTCCCACCCTCCCTATCCCACCCCTCTAGGTGGTCACAAAGCACCAAGCTGATCTCCCTTAAACAGGAAGCACTTTTAAACGTGCATGCAGTTCTTCTTGATCAGGAGAACATTACTTTGCCTTCCTATACTAAGTAGACAGGAAAACAGAGTAGGATTTATCCCCTAGTTTGGGCTAAGGAATAGAGGGTAGGCAGCACTATGAATTTCAGCATCCATCTTTACCCCTTCTAAGTTCATCAGCATAAATCTCCCCTCTGCCCTCCCTACCCAATATAGTCCCAAAGGTAATCTTGGCCAGGTGTGTGCACCATCCTTTCTCAAAAAGGCAAATGGCTGTATTTTGTACTGTACTGGTTTTCTCCTGATAGAAATGTCCAGTCATCTTCCTCCTATACCTCTTCCTCGTATTCAAATTCTACTCCTCTTCAAAGATCTGGTTACAGGCCTACCTCCTCAATGGAACTATTTCAATGCTCATAATTTAATTCTGTTGAATACTAATAATACTTATTGATTATATTACACAATATAGCATTGAATTTATACGCATGTACTATACATACATAGATACATACATCTATATATGCTGTTTTTAATTCCATGTTTTTATTCTTTTCTCCCAGTAAATTGTAAATTTTCTGGAAAGGCACTGTGTCTTAGATTTGTCTACCTTTCTAACTATGCTCATTATTTGGTTGACAGACAATTGTATTCACTAGATTAAAGGTTTTGTTTCTTTTGATTGGTTTTTTAAGGCATTCAATTATAACAAAAATGGCTCAGCATTATGATATCCTTTATCCCTAGCTACTTGCCATGTAGAACGTAGAACAGGTTCTTCTTATATTCTAAATCACATTATAAGTTCATGAGTCTTAAATTCCACCTGGCCTAACATCTATCCTTATCTCCTGCAATGACATTGGAACTTAGCTGTTAACACTTCTGTTCCTTGAAGACATAGCAGTCATTGCCCAATGCATTGATTTGATAGGCAACAACCCGGATCAGATTTCTCCATGGAATGTCAAAACATCAGACATGCTGCAACATCTATTCCATATCTAACCTGATTAATACAGGCATTCAGTGCTTCTTAAATTTCCTTTAAGTTGGCATCACATTTGTTGCCATTTTGAATGGTTGAGTGAATGCATACCACCATCAGCAGAGAGGAAAGCACATGAAACAACAACACACTGACAAGTGCATGAGAAGTACTAAGAAGCAGAATTGTAGGCTGCATTTTCTTCTTTTTTCTTTCTCCTCTCTTCTTCCTTCCTCAAAATCAAGTTTAGGAAAAACTCTTATCAATATATAATACCGTCTTTCTTCTTTCTGTCTATTGACAAATGACTTGAAAAAAGATAGTATATAAATTCTGTTCTAAGAGTGGGACTCAGGACATAAAAACAGTAGCCATGTATTTGTGTACTGCTTTGAATGAAATCAGGATACAACAGATTAACCTGTCTTAAGAATCATTGCCACTCAGCAGTTTTATTTTATTAAATAATAAAATATAATCATCAAATACCTGCATAAGACATGCATAGAAAGGGAAATAAAATTCTCACTTTTTTCACTCAAGACCTAATTCCCAGTGGTGAAACTTGCATATTATGAAGATGCGGCCTTTTGAAGGTCTCTATGAACATTTTTAAAAGACTTATCTTTTTAGATCTATTAACAATTTCTAACATAAAAAGTTAGGTTTAAAGACCCACAATTTTATTAAAAATCAAAAAGATAAAATGTTTATCTTATTTCATGTTATTTTATTCTAACAATGTTTTTAAATTTCCCTAACTTTTATAGCTTTTTATATAAATACATATACATATGTATCATATTGAATAATTTATATATATACATATCTTTACCACACTCATTTTACGTAAGTGAAAACATGACCTAATAAAATGATACTTTATGTTACTTAAGTGATGCAAATATTTGAATTATCTTATTTGAATTAGGTTTCTGCTCTTTTGCTTTCACCAGTAAGTGTTTTGTTTTATGTTACACTCATTGCACCATAGGAATTTCTTTAAGAAATGAAAGATGAAAGAACAGGAGAGAAGGATTTCCTTCTTGAAGTAAGTTTATATGGTGATTCTATTACTGCTGTTTGCAGTAGTAAGTCAAATATGATATTTTACTGGGAAGACTGATTCTATTTTGAATATAAAAACTGTGGTATGGGGGTTTGGTTCCTTTGCATTTTATTAATTGGGCATTATTATTAAGGCAAGTAATAGCTTTATTTGAATCTTCATTCTTTGAGGAAAAACATACATCAATGATGTCTTTATGGATGGCTTTATGATAATCTTTGCAGTGATTCTTGTATAGCCATTCTTTGCATTTTATTTCTAATACAAACACCACTTGGGCTCTTTCAGGAATGACTACTGGGGAAATGAGAATAACGTCACAGCCTTCTCTGGACAGTACACTCTCCATAAGAGGTGTAGTTCAACTTGGTCCACAAGAGATAATTAACGTGCAGCTATATGCAAAGGTGGTGGAAGAACTTACTTACAGTTATACTGTGTGACACAGAAGATTTACGTATTTGGATAATAATTAGAGTCATGAGTAGAAAGGTGGCTTGGGATCAGTTTACAGAAGAAATCCATCACCAAAATGATTAATTAAATTAATCAGCAACTTTTTAGTGGAAAAGTAAAAGTAGTAACTATAATGCTAAGCAGATTCATTGCACAAGTATAGAATGGAAATGGAGACCAGAAGAAAAGGGGTGTGAGAATCTCCCTAATACTGTACTCCTGAGCGATCCTGTAGTACCATCACAAGTGAGTGACATGTTAGTTGGTTTCTATTAGGATAGATCCAGGAACACTGCTCACCAGTATAAGACTTGTCGCCAAGATTGAAAGTTAGCAAAAGGCAGAAAGAGAACCTGAGGTTTACATAAAATGAAGAAAAGGAGACAGGAGTCAATATTCATAGTGATGAAAGTACTACAGTGTTCATTGCTCTGGTTTGACCCCTCATGTTCAAAGCTTCTTTCATTGACATAGCGTGAAAGGTAACTGGACAGCTTTGCAGAGGCGAGGTCACCTAGACCAAGGGTCTCTCAATACCAATATTTGGACCCTGTTAGCCTAATTTCAAAATAGTTGTTCTGGGGGGCAGGGTGGGAAAGACTAATTAATAATCCAGATTTCTGGTACCTGATCCCATAGATTCTGGCTCTGTAGGAATATCTGGGATGGGGCATAGGAATCTGTTATACTTCTGCTGTGTTTGTTTCTCTTGTTGTTCTAAGGTATGCCTTAACTGAGAGAGGTTACCAGGTAATGCCTTCCTAATACCAATAGTTGTTCTTAAACTTTAGAGGGTATTATAATCACCTGTAGTAACTTGGTAATCCATAGGTTACCTGAGCATTTACATTTTTAACAAGGTCCCAGGTAATACTGGTATTTCTGATTCAAGGACCAAAAAATTGAAAAACACTTGGTAGAGTAGTTACGTATTCAAGTGTCTGCAAAGTCTAAATAAAAAAATACGTTTGCAAGAATCAGAATAAGTAATAAGAAATGAAGAGTCTATATGAATTAGAGAGAGCATGCTCAACCTAAATATATTTGTAATACAGTTTATTTTAAAATACTTTATTGGCCAGTTGAAAATTCTCTGAAGGAAAATCTGCCCTATGCTCTTAAATGTGTGATTTCTAGCTCTGTGAACTCAAATTAAGCATAGATTTCTAGGAATGGTGGAAATATTATTCATTCATTCATTCCCTTATTCATTCATTCCCTCATTCGGTCATTTATTCAACAAATATTTATTGAGAAACTGCTTTTGGCCAGGTAGTATTTTTGGCAGATGGGATGTATCAGTAAACAAAAGAGGAAAAAAAACCTGGCCCTCATGAAGAATTTTGAATAGAACCAATGCACTTCAACATATTTAGTTTAAAATTAAAGTACAAATAATCTTAAGGTCTGCTTTAATTATTAGTTAAAACTCTCAAGCATGCAATCACTGAATAGCAATCCAAACATAAATGTCTGTTTCATAATTTTTTTAAACAGCTTTATTGGAGAATAATTGCTTTACGATGGTGTGTTAGTTTCTGCTTTATAACAAAGTGAATCAGCTATACATATACATATATCCCCATATCTCCTCCCTCTTGCATCTCCCTCCCACCCTCCCTATCCCACCCCTCTAGGTGGTCACATGGCACCGAGGTGATCTCCCTGTGCTATGTGGCTGCTTCCCACTAGCTATCTATTTTACATTTGGTAGTATATATAAGTCCATACCACTCTCTCACTTCATCCCAGCTTACCCTTCCCCATCCCCTTGTCCTCAAGTCCATTCTCTATGTCTGCGTCTTTATTCCTGTCCTGCCCCTAGGTTCTTCAGAAACATTTTTTTTTTTTTTTTTAGATTCCATACATACGTGTTAGCATACGGTATTTGTTTTTCTCTTTCTGACTTACTTCACTCTGCATGACAGACTTTAGGTCCATCCACCTCATTACAAATAACTCAATTTCATTTCTTTTTATGGCTGAGTAATATTCCATTCTATATATGTACCACATCTTCTTTATCCATTCATCTGTCGATGGACACTTAGGTTGCTTCCATGTCCTAGCTATTGTAAATAGAGCTGCAATAAACATTGTGGTACATGACTCTTTTTGAATTATAGTTTTCTCAAGGTATATGCCCAATAGTGGGATTGCTGGGTCGCATGGTAGTTCTATTTTTCGTTTTTAAATAAACCTCCATACTGTTCTCCATAGTCGCTGTATCAATTTACATTCTCACCAACAGTGCAAGAGGGTTCCCTTTTCTCCACACCCTCTCCAGCATTTATTGTTTGTACATTTTTTGATGATGGCCATTCTGACCAGTGTGAGGTGATACCTCACTGTAGTTTTGATTTGCTTTTCTCTAATGATTAGTAATGTTGAGCATTCTTTCATGTGTTTGTTGGCAATCTGTATATCTTCTTTGGAGAAATGTCTATTTAGGTCTTCTGCCCATTTTTGGATTGGGTTGTTTGTTTTTTTGATATTGAGGTGCATGAGCTGCTTGTAAATTTTGGAGATTAATCCTTTGTCAGTTGCTTCATTTGCAAATATTTTCTCCCATTCTGAGGGTTGTCTTTTCACCTTGTTTATGGTTTCCTTTGCTGTGCAAAAGCTTTTAAGTTTCATTAGGTCCCATGTGTTTATTTTTGTTTTTATTTCCATTACTCTAGGAGGTGGGTCAAAAAGGATATTGCTGTGATTTATGTCATAGTGTTCTGCTTATGTTTTCCTCAAGAGTTTTATTGTGTCTGGCCTAACATTTAGGTCTTTAATCCATTTTGAGTTTATTTTTGTGTATGGTGTTAGGGAGTGTTCTAATTTCATTCCTTTACAAGTAGCTGTCCAGTTTTCCCTGCACCACTTATTGAAGAGGCTGTCTTTTCTCCATTGCATATTGTTGCCTCCTTTATCAAAAATAAGGTGACTATATGTGAGTGGGTTTATCTCTGAGCTTTCTATCCTGTTCCATTGATCTGTATTTCTGTTTCTGTGCCAGTACCATACTGTCTTCATTAATGTAGCTTTGTAGTATAGTCTGAGAAAGGGAGCCTGATTCCTCCAGATCCGTTTCTCTTTCTCAAGATGGCTTTGGCTATTATGGATCTTTTGTATTTCCATACAAATTGTGAAAATTTTTGTTCCAGTTCTGTGAAAATTGCCATTGGTAGTTTGATAGGCATTACATTGAATATGTAGATTGCTTTGGGTAGCAGAGTCATTTTCACAATGTTGATTCTTCCAAACCAAGAACATGGTATATCTCTGCATCTGTTTGTATCATCTTGAATTTCTTTTATCACTGTATTATAGTTTTCTGCATACAGGTATTTTGTCTCCTTAGGTAGGTTTATTCCTAGGTATTTGATTCTTTTTGTTGCAGTGGTAAATGGGAGTGTTTCCTTAATTTCTTTCAGATTTTTCATCATTAGTGTATAGGAATGCAAGAGATTTCTGTGCATTAATTTTGTATCCTGCTACTTTACCAAATTCATTGATTAGCTCTAGTACTTTTCTGGTAGCATCTTTAGGATTCTCTATGTATAGTATCATGTCATCTGCAAATAGTGACAGCTTGACTTCTTCTTTTCCGATTTGGATTAGTTTTATTTCTTTTTCTTCTCTGATTGCTGTGGCTAAAACTTCCAAAACTATGTTAAATAATAGGGGTGAGAGTGGGCAACCTTGTCTTGTTCCTGATCTTAGAGGAAATGGTTTCAGTATCTCACCATTGAGAACAATGTTGGCTGTGGGTTAGTCATATATGGCCTTTATCATGTTGCGATAAGTTCCCTTTATGCCTACTTTCTGGAGGGTTTTTATCATAAATGGGTGTTGAATTTTGTCGAAAGCTTTTTCTGCATCTATTGAGATGATCATATGGTTTTTATCCATGAATTTGTTAATATGGTGTATCACATTGATTGATTTGCATATATTGAAGAATCCTTGCATTCCTGGGATAAACCCCACTTGATCATGGTGTATGGTCATTTTAATGTGCTGTTGGATTCTGTGTGCTAGTGTTTTGTTGAGGATTTCTGCATTTGTTCATAAGTGATATTGGCATGTAGTTTTCTTTCTTCGTGACATCTTTGTCTGGTTTTGGTATCAGGTTGATGGTGGCCTCGTAGAATGAGTTTGGGAGTGTTCCTGCCTCTGCTATATTTTGGCAGAGGTTGAGAAGGATAGGTGTTAGCTCTTCACTAAATGTTTGATAGAATTCGCCTGTCAATCCAAGTAGTCTGGGGCTTTTGTTTGTTGGAAGATTTTTAATCACAATTTCAATTTCAGTGCTTGTGATTGGTCTGTTTATATTTTCTATTTCTTCCTGGTTCAGTCTCGGAAGGTTATACTTTTCTAAGAATTTGTCCATTTCTTCCGGGTTGTCCATTTTTTCGGCATATGGTTGCTTGTAGTAATCTCATGATCCTTTGTATTTCTGCAGTGTCAGTTGTTACTTCTCCCTTTTCATTTCTAATTCTGTTGATTTGAGTCTTCTCCCTTTCTTTCTTGATGAGTCTGGCTAATGGTTTATCAATTTTGTTTATCTTCTCAAAGAACCAGCTTTTAGTTTTATTGATCTTCGCTATCGTTTCCTTCATTTCTTTTTCATTTATTTCTGATCTGATCTTTATGATTTCTTTCCTTCTGCTATCTTTGGGGTTTTTTGTTCTTCTTTCTCTAACTGCTTTAGGTGTAAGGTTAGGTTGTTTATTTGAGATGTTTCTTGTTTCTTAAGGTAGGATTGTATTGCTATAAACTTCCCTCTTAGAAATGCTTTTGCTGCATCCCATAGGTTTTGTGTCATCGTGTTTTCATTGTCATTTGTTTCTAGGTATTTTTTGATTTCCTCTTGGATTTCTTCAGTGATCTCTTGGTTATTTAGTAGTGTATTGTTTAGCTTCCATGTGTTTGAATTTTTTACAGATTTTTTCCTGTAAGTGATATGTAGTCACATAGCACTGTGGTCAGAAAAGATACTTGATACGATTTCAATTTCTTAAATTTACCAATGCTTGATTTGTGACCCAAGATATGGTCTAATCTGGAGAATGTCCATGAGCACTTGAGAAGAAAGTATACTCTGTTGTTTTTGGACGGAATGTCCTATAAATATCAATTAAGTCCATCTTGTTTAATGTGTCATTTAATGCTTCTGTTTCCTTATTTACTTTCATTCTGCATGATCTGTTCCTTGGAGAAAGTGGGGTGTGAAAGTTCCCTACTATTATTGTGTTACCTTCGATTTCCCCTTTTATGGCTGTTAATATTTGCCTTATGTATTGACGTGCTCCTATGTTGGGTGCATACATATTTACAATTGTTATATCTTCTTCTTGGATTGACCCCTTGATCATTATGTAGTGTCCTTCTTTGTCTCTTATAATAGTCTTTGTTTTAAAGTCTATTTTGTCTGATATGAGAATTGCTACTCCAGCTTTCTTTTGATTTCCATTTACATGGAAAACCTTTTTCCATCCCCACACTTTCAGTCTGTATGTGTCCCTAGGTCTGAAGTGGGTCTCTTGTAGACAGCATATGTACAGGTGTTGTTTTTGTATCCATTCAGCCAGTCTATGTCTTTTGGTTGGAGCATTTAATCCATTTACATTTAAGGTAATTATTGATATGTATGTTCCTATTACCATGTTCTTAATTGTTTTGAGTTTGTTATTGTAGGTCTTTTCCTTCTCTTGTGTTTCCTACCTAGAGAAGTTCCTTTAGCATTTGTTGTAAAGCTGGTTTGGTGGTGCTGAATTCTCTCAGTGTTCACTTGTCTGTAAAGATTTTAATTTCTCCATCGAATCTGAATGAGATCCTTGTTGGGTAGAGTAATCTTGGTTGTAGGTTTTTATCCTTCATCACTTTATATATGTCCTGCACTCCCTTGTGGCTTGCAGAGTTTCTGCTGACAGATCAGCTGTTAACCTTATGGGGTTCCCTTGCATGTTATTTGTTGTTTTTCCTTTGCTGCTTTTGTGTGTGATTTTTTTTAAAAATTTATTTATTTATGGCTGTGTTGGGTCTTTGTTTCTGTGCGAGGGCTTTCTCTAGTTGTGGCAAGCAGGGGCCACTCCTCATCGCGGTGCGCGGGCCTCTCACTATTGCGGCCTCTCTTGTTGCGGAGCACAGGCTCCAGACGCGCAGGCTCAGTAATTATGGCTCACGGGCCCAGTTGCTCCGCGGCATGTGGGATCTTCCCAGACCAGGGCTTGAACCCATGTCCCCTGCATTGGCAGGCAGACTCTCAACCACTGCGCCACCAGGGAAGCCCTCCTTTGCTGCTTTTAATATTTTTTCTTTGTATTTAATTTTTGACAGTTTGATTAATACGTGTCTTGTTGTGTTTCTCCTTGGATTTACCCTGTATGGGACTCTCTGCGCTTCCTGGACTGGATTAACTATTTCCCTTCCCATATTAGGGAAGTTTGCAACTATAATCTCTTCAAGTATTTTCTCAGACCCTTTCTTTTTCTCTTCTTCTTCTGGGACCCTTATAATTCGAATGTTGGTGCGTTTAATGTTGTCCCAGAGGTCTCTGAGCTTGTCCTCCATTCTTTCCATTCTTTTTTCTTTATTCTGCTCTGTGGTAGTTATTTCCAGTATTTTATCTTCCAGGTGACTTATCCATTCTTCTGCCTCAGTTATTCTGCTATTGAGTCTTTCTAGAGAATTTTTAATTTCATTGATAGTGCTGTTCATTATTGTTTGTTTGCTCTTTAGTTCTTGTAGGTCCTTGTTAAATGTTTCTTGTATTTTCTCCATTCTATTTCCAAGATTTTGGATCATCTTTACTATCATTACTCTGAATTCTTTTTCAGGTAGACTGCCTATTTCTTCTTCATTTGTTTGGTCTGGTGGGTTTTTACCTTGATCCTTCATCTGCTGTGTGTTTCTCTGTCTTCTCATTTTTCTTAACTTACTATGTTTGGGGTCTCCTTTTCGCAGGCTGCAGGTTCATAGTTCCCATTGTTTTTGGTGTCTGCCCCCAGTGGCTAAGGTTGGTTCAGTGGGTTGTGTAGGCTTCCTGGTGGAGGGGACTAGTGCCTGTGTTCTGTTGAATGAGGCTGTCTTTCTGGTTGGCAGGACCACATCTGGTGGTGTGTTTTGGAGTGTCTGTGGCCTTATTAGATTTTAGGCAGCCTCTCCGCTGATGGCTGGGGTTGTGTTCCTGTCTTGCCAGTTGTTTTGCATAGGGTGTCCAGTACTGGAGCTTGCTGGTCCTTGAGTGGAGCTGGGTGCTAGCGTTGAGATGGAGGTCTCTGGGAGAGCTTTCGCTGTTTGATATTATGTGGAGCCAGGAGTTCTCTGGTGGACCAATGTCCTAAATTCGGCTCTCCCACCTCAGAGGCATAGGCCTGACCCCCAGCCAGAGCACGAAGACCCTGTCAGCCACATGGCTCAAAATAAAAGGGAGAAAAAAAGAAAGAACGAAAGAAAAAAATAAAGTAAAATAAAGTTATTAAAATAAAAAATAATTATTAAAAATAAAAAAAATTAAAGTAATAAAAAAAAGAAAGACAGAAAGAAGAGAGCAACCAAACCAAAAAACAAATCCACCAATGATAACAAGTGCTAAAAACTATACTAAAAAAAAACCAAACCCCCCAAAAAAGGACAGAGAGAACCCTAGGAAAAATAGTAAAAGCAAAGTTATACGGACAAAATCACACAAAGACACATACACATACACAGTCACAAAAAGAGAAAATGGAAAAAAATATATATGTTGTTGCTCCCAAAGTCCACCGCCTGAATTTTGGGATGATTCGTTGTCTATTCAGGTATTCCACAGATGCAGGTACATCAAGTTGATTGTGGAGACTTAATCTGCTGCTCCTGAGCCTGCTGGGAGAGGTTTCCCTTTCTCTTCTTTGTTTGCACAGCTCCTGGGGTTTAGCTTTGGATTTGGCCCCGCCTCTGCATGTAGGTCCCCTGAGGGCGTCTGTTCTTCTCTCAGACAGGACGGGGTTAAAGTAGCAGCTGATTAGGGGGCTCTGGTTCACTCAGGCCAGGGGGAGGGAGGGGTACTGAAGGGGGGATGAGCCTGAGGTGGCAGAGGCCAGAGTGACATTGCACCAGCCTGAGGCATGCCATGTGTTCTCCCGGGGAAGTTGTCCCTGGATCACAGGACCCTGGCAGTAGCAGCCTGCACAGGCTCCTGGGAGGGGAGGTGTGAATAGTGACCTGTGCTTGCACACAGGCTTCTTGGTAGCAGCAGCAGCATTAGCATTTCATGCCCGTCTCTGGTGTCCGGGCTGATAGCCACGGCTCCCGCCCGTCTCTGGAGCTCGTTTAGGTGGTGCTCTGAATTCCCTCTCCTCGCGCAACCCGAAACAATGGTCTCTTGCCTCTTAGGCAGGTCCAGATATTTTTCTGGACTCCCTCCCGGCTAGCTGTGGTGCACTAGCCTCCTTCACACTGCGTTCACACAGCCAACCCCAGTCCTCTCCCTGGGATCTGACCTCTGAAGCCTGAGCCTCTGCTCCCAGCCTCCACCCGCCCAGGCGGGTGAGCAGACAAGCCTCTCGGGCTGGTGAGTGGCGGTTGGCACCAATCTTCTGTACGGGTATCTCTCCGCTTTGCCCTCTGCACCCCTGTTTTTACGCTATTCTCCGTGGCTGCGAAGCTTCACCCCTACCACCCCGTCTCCGCCAGTGAAGGGGCTTCCTAGTGGGTGGAAACGTTTCCTCCTTCACAGCTCCCTCCCAGGGGTGCAGGTCCTGTCCCTAATCTTTTGTCTCTGTTTTTGCTTTTTTCTTTTGCCCTACCCAGGTACGAGGGGAGTTTCTTGCATTTGGGGAAGTCTGAGGTCTTCTGCCAGCGTTCAGTAGCTGTTCTGTAGGAGCTGTTCCACATGTAGATGTATTTCTTATGTATTTGTGGGGAGGAAGGTGATCTCCACTTCTTACTCTTCCACCATCTGGAAGGTCTCTCTCTGTTTCATAATTTTTAAACAGAATACTTATATTGTTTAGTTCATCTAACTGCCAGAAAAAAAAAAAAAAACAAAGACAAAAAAAGCTTGTCTGAAAGTTCTAAGGTATAAATGTAAAGGCTATGATTTTGGGAATACCAAATCTTAGCACCCTTTATCAAATGTACGGAAAAGTGGTTTATAAGACCTTGAGGGAGATATTAGATTTCGGAAATACAAACAGCATCATTTAATACAGCTATTTTCAATCCTGCCTTCAAGTAAGAATTGACAAAAAGCTTTTGAAAAATACCAATACCTGGTCACACCCCCAGAATTTCTGTTTTCCCTTGTTCTGGGTGGGCTCAGGCATCACCAGTTTCAAAGGCTTCCCAAGTGATTCTAATGTGTAACTGATTGAAAATCACTGATAAAGAAAGTGCTATCAGTCCGTTTGTTAACAAATATTTATTGTAACCTACTATGAGCATGTGTTAGAATATACACACTCATGAACAAAACAGATGCAAAATATATCCTCATGAGTATATACATAGTTCCTTAGTATTTTAAGGAACCACAGAAATGGACAGCACTTTACTAGGTATTGGTTTGAAGTTTTGAGCACCTACTGGATTACCTGACTGCCACACTGTGGAAAGTCATTTGTGGACTCTGGATTTTGTCCCTGAGCAGCTGTGGGTTTTGGTGGACAAGTTTTTCTTGAAGTAACATCAGAATGGCAACAAGCTCACTGAGAATTTTTAAATGCCACAAACAGATTTTGAACATAATCTAAAAGACTATACTTGAAGCACAGTATATCTCAGATCCATAACAGTTTCTTCTTAATTAGAAAGAAAGGAAGTAGACACCAAAGGAGCAAGTCCTATTACAAGTCAACTGACTTAAGGCTACATGAAAGAAAACAATGCACACAATGTTCTCAGTAGGACATGAAGAATTCTATCCTCAGAGTGTTGAAAAAAGCAGAATTTTAACTGGATGAGAAGGGCTGATTTTGATCTAAGAAATAAATTACCTATTCAAAGAATTTAGGGGGACCTTAAAGATGGCGGAGGTTTAAGATGTGCAGATCACCTTTCTCCCCACAAATACATTGAAAATACATCTACATGTGGAACAACTCCTACAGAACAGCTACTGAACACTGGCTGAAGACCTCAGACTTCCCAAAAGGCAAGAAAATACCCATGTACCTGGGTAGGGCAAAAGAAAAAAAAAGAGACAAAAGACAAAGCTCCACCTCTGGGACGGAGCTGTGAAGGAGGAAAAGTTTCCACCCACTAGGAAGCCCCTTCACTGGCAGAGACCGTGGGTGGGCAGGGGGAAGCTTTGGAGTCACAGAGGAGAGCACAGCAACAGAGGTGCAGAGGGCAAAGCGGAGAGATTCCCGCACAGAGGATCAGTGCAGACCAGCACTCACCAGCCTGAGAGGCTTGTCTGCTCACCCGCTGGGGTGGGTGGGGGCTGGGAGCTGGGGCTCGGGCTTCAGAGGTCAAATCCCAGGGAGAGGACTGGGGTTGGCTGCGTGAACACAGCCTGAAGGGGGCTAGTGTGCCACAGCTAGCTGGGAGGGAGCTCGGGAAAAAGTCTGGACCTGCCTAAGAGGCAAGAAACCATTGTTTCGGTGTGTGCAAGGAGAGGGGATTCAGAGCACCAACCAAAACAAGCTTCAAAGACAGGCACGAGCCACGGCTATCAGCTCGGACCCCAGAGACAGACAGGCATGAAATGCTAATGCTGCTGCTGCAGCCACCAAGAAGCCTGTGTGCAAGCATAGGTCACTATCCACACACCCTCCGGGAGCCTGTGCAGCCCGCCACTGCCAGGGTCCCATGATCCAGGGACAACTTCCCCAGGAGAATACACAGCACACCCCAGGCTGTTGCAGTGTCACACTGGCCTCTGCCACTGCAGGCTCACCCTGCATTCAAATTATAACTACCATACCCGTCCCTACCCTGGACTGAGTGAGCAAAAGCCCCCTAATCAGCTGCTGCTTTAACCCCTTCCTGTACGGGTGGGGAATAGATGCCTGAGGGTGACCTACACACGGAGGTGGGGACAAAACCAAAGTTGAACCCCAGGAGCTGTGCGAACAAAGAAGAGAAAGGGAAATTTTTCCATGCAGTCTCAGGAGCAGCGGATTAAATCTCCACAATCAACTTGATGCACCCTGCATTTGTGGAATACCTAAACAGACAATGAATCGTCCCAAAAGTGTGGCTGTGAACTTCGGGAGCAACTGTAGACTTGGGGTTTGCTGTCTGTCACTGATTTGTTTCTGATGTTTATATTTATCTTAGTTTAGTGTTTAGGACTTGTTATCATTGGTGGATTTGTTTATTGGTTGTGGTGTGCTCTTTTTATTTTATTTTATTTTTTTATTAAACTAATTCCTTTTCTTTTTTTATTTATTATTATTTTTTAATTTTTTTTTTCTTTTTTTCTCCCTTTTCTTCTGAGCCGTGTGGCTGACAGGGCCTTGGTGCTCCGGCCTGGTCTCAGGCCTGAGCCTCTGAGGTGGGAGAACCGAGTTCAGGACATTGGACCACCAGAGACCTCCCGGGCCCATGTAATATCAATCATTGAGAGAGATCTCCATTTCAACGTTAATACCAGCTCCACCCAACAGCCACCAAATTCCAGTGCTGGACACGCCATGGCAAACAACTACCAAAACAGGAACACCATACCACTCATTAGCAGAGAGGCTGCCTAAAAGCATACTTAGTTCACAGACACCCCAAAACACACCACTGGACGTGGACCTGTGAACCAGAAAGACAAGATCCAGCCCCAGACACCAGAACACAGGCAACAGTCCCCTCCATCAGGAAGCCTACACAAGCCACTGAACCAACCTCACCCACTGTGGGCAGACACCAAAAACAAGGGGAACTATGAACGTGCAGCCTGCGAAAATGAGACCCCAAACCCAGTAAGTTAAACAAAATAAAAAGACAGAGAAATATGCAGCAGATGAAGGAGCAAGGTAAAAACCCACCAGACCAAACAAATGAAGAGGAAATAGGCAGTCTACCTGAAAAAGAATTCAGAGTAATGATAGAAAAGATGATCCAAAATCTTGGAAATAGAATGGAGAAAATACAAGAAACGTTTAACAAGGACCTAGAAGAACTAAAGAGCAAACAAATAATGATGAACAACACAATCAATGAAAGAATCTTGATTGAGAAGAGAAAGAGAAGATTCTTTCTCTAGAAAGAATCAATAGCAGAATAACTGAGGCAGAAGAACGGATAAGTGACCTGGAAGATAAAATAGTGGAAAGAACTACTGCAGAGCAGAATAAAGAAAAAAGAATGAAAAGAATTGAGGACAGTCTCAGAGACCACTGGGACAACAGTAAACGCACCAACACTCAAATTATAGGGGGTCCCAGAAGAAGAAGAGAAAAGAAAGGGTCTGAGAAAATACTTGAAGAGATTATAGTTGAAAATATCCCTAACATGGGAAAGGAAAGAGTCAATCTAGTCCAGGAAAAGCAGAGAGTCCCATACAGGATAAATCCAAGGAGAAACATGCCAAGACACACATTAATCAAACTATCAAAAATTAAATACAAAGACAAAATTTTAAAAGCAGCAAGGGAAAAGCAACAAATAGCATACAAAGGAATCCCCATAAGGTTAACAGCTGATCTTTCAGCAGAAACTCTGCAAGCCAGAAGGGAGTGGCAGGACATATTTATTTATTTATTTATTTATTTATTTATTTATTTATTTATTTATTTATTTATTTTAAACATCTTTATTGAAGTATAATTGCTTTACAATGGTGTGCTAGCTTCTGCTTTACAACAAAGTGAATCAGTTACACATATACATATGTTGCCATATCTCTTCCCTCTTGCATCTCCCTCCCTCCCACCCTCCCTATCCCACCCCTCTAGGTGGTCACAAAGCACCGAGCTGATCTCCCTGTGCTATGCGGCTGCTTCCCACTAGTTATCTATTTTACATTTGGTAGTGTATATATGTCCATGACACTCTCTCACCCTGTCACATCTCACCCCTCCCCCTCCCCATATCCTCAAGTCCATTCTCTAGTAGGTCTGTGTCTTTATTCCCATCTTGCCACTAGGTTCTTCATGACCTCTTTTTTTTTTTTTTTTTTCCCCTTAGATTCCATATATATGTGTTAGCATACTGTATTTGTTTTTCTCTTTCTGACTTACTTCACTCTGTATGACAGACTCTAACTCCATCCACCTCATTACAAACACCTCCATTTCATTTCTTTTTATGGCTGAGTAATATTCCATTGTATATATGTGCCACATCTTCTTTATCCATTCATCCGATGATGGACACCTAGGTTGCTTCCATGTCCTGGCTATTGTAAACAGAGCTGCAATGAATATTTTGGTACATGACTCTTTCTGAATTATGGTTTTCTCAGGGTATATGCCCAGTAGTGGGATTGCTGGGTCATATGGTAGTTCTATTTTTAGTTTTTTAAGGAACCTCCATACTGTTCTCCATAGTGGCTGTATCAATTTACATTCCCACCAACAGTGCAAGAGTGTTCCCTTTTCTCCACACCCTCTCCAGCATTTATTGTTTCTAGATTTTTTGATGATGGCCATTCTGACCGGTGTGAGATGATACCTCATTGTAGTTTTGATTTGCATTTGTCTAATGATTAATGATGTTGAGCATTCTTTCATGTGTCTGTTGGCAATCTGTATCTCTTCTTTGGAGAAATGTCTATTTAGGTCTTCTGCCCATTTTTGGATTGGGTTGTTTGTTTTTTTGTTATTGAGCTGCATGAGCTGCTTGTAAATCTTGGAGATTAATCCTTTGTCCGTTGCTTCATTTGCAAATATTTTCTCCCATTCTGAGGGTTGTCTTTTCACCTTGTTTATGGTTTCCTTTGCTGTGCAAAAGCTTTTAAGTTTCATTAGGTCCCATTTGTTTATTTGTGTTTTTATTTCCATTTCTCTAGGACCTGGGTCAAAAAGGATCTTGCTGTGACTTATGTCATACAGTGTTCTGCCTATGTTTTCCTCTAAGAGTTTGATAGTGTCTGGCCTTACACTTAGGTCTTTAATCCATTTTGAGTTTATTTTTGTGTATGGTGTTAGGGAGTATTCTAATTTCATACTTTTACATGTACCTGTCCAGTTTTCCCTGCACCACTTATTGAAGAGGCTGTCTTTTCTCCACTGTATATGCTTGCCTCCTTTATCAAAGATAAGGTGACCATATGTGCGTGGGCTTATCTCTGGGCTTTCTATCCTGTTCCATTGATCTATATTTCTGTTTTTGTGCCAGTACCAAACTGTCTTGATTACTGTAGCTTTGTAATATAGTCTGAAGTCAGGGAGCCTGATTCCTCCAGCTCCATTTTTCGTTCTCAAGATTGCTTTGGCTATTCGGGGTCTTTTGTGTTTCCATACAAATTGTGAAATTTTTTGTTCTAGTTCTGTGAAAAATGCCAGTGGTAGTTTGATAGGGATTGCATTGAATCTGTAGATTGCTTTGGGTAGCAGAGTCATTTTCACAATGTTTATTCTTCCAATCCAAGAACATGGTATATCTCTCCATCTGTTTGTATCATCTTTAATTTCTTTCATCAGTGTCCTATAATTTTCTGCATACAGGTCTTTTGTCTCCTTAGGTAGGTTTATTCCTAGGTATTTTATTCTTTTTGTTGCAATGGTAAACGGGAGTGTTTTCTTAATTTCACTTTCAGATTTTTCATCATTAGTATACAGGAATGCAAGAGATTTCTGTGCATTAATTTTGTATCCTGCTACTTTACCAAATTCATTGATTAGCTCTAGTAGTTTTCTGGTAGCATCTTTTGGATTCTCTATGTATAGTATCATGTCATCTGCAAACAGTGAAAACTTTACTTCTTCTTTTCCGATTTGGATTCCTTTTATTTCTTTTTCGTCTCTGATTGCTGTGGCTAACACTTCCAAAACTATGTTGAATAATACTGGTGAGAGTGGGCAACCTTGTCTTGTTCCTGATCTTAGTGGAAATGGTTTCAGTTTTTCACCATTGAGAATGATGTTAGCTGTGGGTTTGTCATATACGGCCTTTATTATGTTGAGGAAAGTTCCCTCTATGCCTACTTTCTGCAGGACTTTTATCATAAATGGGTGTTGAATTTTGTCGAAAGCTTTCTCTGCATCTATTGAGATGATCATATGGTTTTTCTCCTTCAATTTGTTAATATGATGTATCACGTTGATTGATTTGCGTATATTGAAGAATCCTTGCATTCCTGGAATAAACCCCACTTGATCATGGTGTATGATCCTTTTAATGTGCTGTTGGATTCTGTTTGCTAGTATTTTGTTGAGGATTTTTGCATCTATGTTCATCAGTGATATTGGCCTGTAGTTTTCTTTCTTTGTGACATCTTTGCCTGGTTTTGGTATCAGGGTGATGGTGGCCTCGTAGAATGAGTTGGGGAGTGTTCCTCCCTCTGCAATATTTTGGAAGAGTTTGAGAAGGATAGGTGTTAGCTCTTCTCTAAATGTTTGATAGAATTCGCCTGTGAAGCCATCTGGTCCTGGGCTTTTGTGTGTTGGAAGATTTTTAATCACAGTTTCAATTTCAGTGCTTGTGATTGGTCTGTTCATATTTTCTATTTCTTCCTGGTTCAGTCTCGGCAGGTTGTGCATTTCTAAGAATCTGTCCATTTCTTCCAGGTTGTCCATTTTATTAGCATAGAGTTGCTTGTAGTAATCTCTTATGATCGTTTGTATTTCTGCAGTGTCAGTGGTTACTTCTCCTTTTTCATTTCTAATTCTATTAATTTGAGTCTTCTCCTTTTTTCTCTTGATGAGTCTGGCTAATGGTTTATCAATTTTGTTTATCTTCTCAAAGAACCAGCTTTTAGTTTCATTGATTTTTGCTATTGTTTCCTTCATTTCTTTTTCATTTATTTCTGATCTGATCTTTATGATTTCTTTCCTTCTGCTAGCTTTGGGGTTTTTTTGTTCTTCTTTCTCTAATTGCTTTAGGTGCAAGGTTAGGTTGTTTATTCGAGATGTTTCCTGTTTCTTGATGTAGGCTTGTATTGCTATAAACTTCCCTCTTAGAACTGCTTTTGCTGCATCCCATAGGTTTTGGATCGTCGTGTCTCCATTGTCATTTGTTTCTAGGTATTTTTTGATTTCCCCTTTGATTTCTTCAGTGATCACTTCGTTATTAAGTAGTGTATTGTGTAGCCTCCATGTGTTTGTATTTTTTACAGATCTTTTCCTGTAATTGATATCTAGTCTCATAGCGTTGTGGTCGGAAAAGATACTTGATACGATTTCAATTTTCTTAAATTTACCAAGGCTTGATTTGTGACCCAAGATATGATCTATCCTGGAGAATGTTCCATGAGCATTTGAGAAAAATGTGTATTCTGTTGTTTTTGGGTGGAATGTCCTATAAATATCAATTAAGTCCATCTTGTTTAATGTATCATTTAAAGCTTGTGTTTCCTTATTTATTTTCATTTTGGATGATCTGTCCATTGGTGAAAGTGGGGTGTTAAAGTCCCCTACTATGATTGTGTTACTGTCGATTTCCCCTTTTATGGCTGTTAGTATTTGCCTTATGTATTGAGGTGCTCCTATGTTGGGTGCATAAATATTTACAATTGTTATACCTTCCTCTTGGATCGATCCCTTGATCATTATATAGTGTCCGTCTTTGTCTCTTGTAATTGTCTTTATTTTAAAGTCTATTTTGTCTGATATGAGAATTGCTACTCCAGCTTTCTTTTGATTTCCATTTGCATGGAATATCTTTTTCCATCCCCTCACTTTCAGTCTGTATGTGTCTCTAGGTCTGAAGTGGGTCTCTTGTAGACAGCATATATATGGGTCTTGTTTTTGTATCCATTCAGCCAGTCTGTGTCTTTTGGTGGGAGCATTTAATCCATTTACATTTAAGGTAATTATCGATATGTATGTTCCTATTCCCATTTTCTTAAATGTTTTGGGTTTGTTATTGTAGGTGTTTTCCTTCTCTAGTGTTTCTTGCCTAGAGAAGTTCCTTTAGCATTTGTTGTAAAGCTGGTTTGGTGGTGCTGAACTCTCTCAGCTTTTGCTTGTCTGTAAAGGTTTTAATTTCTCCATCAAATCTGAATGAGATCCTTGCTGGGTAGAGTAATCTTGGTTGTAGGTTTTTCTCCTTCATCACTTTAAGTATATCCTGCCACTCCCTTCTGGCTTGCAGCGTTTCTGCTGAAAGATCAGCTGTTAACCTTATGGGGATGCCCTTGTGTGTTATCTGTTGTTTTTCCCTTGCTGCTTTTAATATGTTTTCTTTATATTTAATTTTTGATAGTTTGATTAATATGTGTCTTGGTGTGTTTCTCCTTGGATTTATCCTGTATGGGACTCTCTGTGCTTCCAGGACTTGATTAACTATTTCCTTTCCCATATTAGGGAAGTTTTCAACTATAATCTCTTCAAATATTTTCTCAGTCCCTTTCTTTTTCTCTTCTTCTTCTGGGACCCCTATAATTCGAATGTTGGTGCGTTTAATGTTGTCCCAGAGGTCTCTGAGACTGTCCTCAGTTCTTTTCATTCTTTTTTCTTTATTCTGCTCTGCAGTAGTTATTTCCACCATTTTATCTTCCAGGTCACTTATCCGTTCTTCTGCCTCAGTTATTCTGCTATTGATCCCATCTAGAGTATTTTTAATTTCATTTATTGTGCTTGTCATCGTTTCTTGATTCCTCTTTAGTTCTTCTACGTCCTTGTTAAATGTTTCTTGCATTTTGTCTATTCTATTTCCAAGACTTTGGATCATCCTTACTATCATTATTCTGAATTCTTTTTCAGGTAGACTACCTATTTCCTCTTCATTTGTTAGGTCTGGTGTGTTTTGACCCTGCTCCTTCATCTGCTGTGTGTTTTTCTGTCTTCTCATTTTGCTTATCTTACTGTGTTTGGGGTCTCCTTTTCACAGGCTGCAGGTTCGTAGTTCCTGTTGTTTTTGGTATCTGTCCCCAGTGGCTAAGGTTGGTTCAGTGGGTTGTGTAGGTTTCCTGGTGGAGGGAACTAGTGCCTGTGTTCTGGTGGATGAGGCTGGATGTTGTCTTTCTGGTGGGTTCGTCCACGTCTGGTGGTGTGTTTTGGGGTGTCTGTGGCCTTATTATGATTTTAGGCAGCCTCTCTGTTAATGGATGGGGCTGTGTTCCTCTCTTGCTAGTTGTTTGGCATAGGGTGTCCAGCACTGTAGCTTGCTGGTCGTTGAGTGAAGCTGGGTCTTGATGTTGAGATGGAGATCTGTGAGAGATTTTCGCCGTTTGGTATTACGTGGAGCTGGGAGGTCTCTTGTGGACCAGTGTCCTGAAGTTGGCTCTCCCACCTCAGAGGCACAGCCCTGATGCCTGGCTGGAGCACCAAGAGCCTTTCATCCACACGGCTCAGAATAAAAGGGAGAAAAAATGGAAAGAAAGAAAAAAAGAGGATAAAATAAAATAAAATAAAGCAATTATAATAAAAAAAAAGAAAAAAAATTATTAAGAGTAAATTTATTAAGAAAAAAAATTTTTTTAATTTTTAAAAATAGATTTATTAATTTTTTATACTAAAAATAAGAAAAAGATTATTTAGAAAAAATTTATTAAGAAAAAAAATTTTTTAATTTTTTAAAATAAAAAATATGAAAAAACTTATTAAAAATTTTTTTTAAAATAGAAAATAAGGAAAAAATTATTAAGAAAACATTTATTAGGGAAAAAAAAAAAAACAAAAAAAAAACGGACGGACCTAACCCTAGGACTAACGGTGAGAGCAAAGCTATACAGACAAAATCTCACCCAGAAGCATACACATCTACACTCACAAAAAAAAGGAAAAGGGGAAAAGTTAATATATCCTGCTCCCAAAGTCCATCTCCTAAATTTGGGATGATTCGTTGTCTATTCAGGTATTCAACAGATGCAGGCACATCAAGTTGTTTGTGGAGCTTTAATCCGCTGCTTCTGAGGCTGCTGGGAGAGATTTCCCTTTCTCTTCTTTGTTCGTACAGCTCCCGGGGTTCAGCTTTGGATTTGGACCCGCCTCTGCATGTAGGTCCCCTGAGGGCGTCTGTTCCCCGCCCAGACAGAACGGGGTTAAAGGAGCAGCTGCTTCGGGGGCTCTGGCTCAGTGAGGCCGGGGGGAGGGAGCGGTACGGAGGAGGCGGGGCGAGCCTGCGGCGGCAGAAGCCGGCGTGACGTTGCAGCAGCCTGAGGCGCGCCGTGCGCTCTCCCGGGGAAGTTGTCCCCGGATTACGGGAACCTGGCCGTGGCGGGCTGCACAGGCTCCCGGGAGGGGCGGTGTGGAGAGTGACCTGTTCTCGCACACAGGCTATTTGGTGGCGGCAGCAGCAGCCTTAGCGTCTCATGCCCGTCTCTGGGGTCCGCGCTGATAGCCGCGGCTCGCGCCCGTCTCTGGAGTTCGTTTAGGCGGCGCTCTGAATCCCCTCTCCTTGCACGCCGCGAAACAAAGAGGCAAGAAAAAGTCTCCTGCCTCTTCGGCAGCTGCAGACCTTTTCTCGTGCACCCTCCCGGCTAGTTGTGGTGCGCTAGACCCTTCAGGCTGTGTTCACGCAGCCAACCCCAGTCCTCTCCCTGGGATCCGACCGAAGCCCGCGCCTCAGCTCCCAGCCCCCGCCCGCCCCGGCAGGTGAGCAGACAAGCCTCTCGGGCTGGTGAGTGCTGCTCGGCGCCGAGACTCTGTGCGGGAATCTCTCCGTTTTTCCCTCTGCGTCCCTGTTGCTGTGGGATCCGCGCTGATAGCCGCGGCTCGCGCCCGTCTCTGGAGCTCGTTTAGGCGGCGCTCTGAATCCCCTCTCCTTGCACGCCGCGAAACAAAGAGGCAAGAAAAATTCTCTTGCCTCTTTGGCAGCTGCAGTCTTTTTCCCGGACTCCCTCCCGGCTAGCACCGAAGCCCGAGCCCCAGCTCCCAGGCCCCGCCCGCCCCGGCGGCTGAGCAGACAAGCCTCTCGGGCTGGTGAGTGCTGGTCGGCACCGCTCCTCTGTGCGGGAATCTCCGCTTTGCCCTCCGCACCAATGTGGGTGCGCTCTCCTCCGTGGCTCCGAAGCTTCCCCCCTCTGCTACCCGCAGTCTCTGCCCACGAAGGGGCTTCCTAGTGTGTGGAAACCTTTCCTCCTTCACAGCTCCCTCCCACTGGTGCAGGTCCCGTCCCTATTCTTTTGTCTCTGTTATTTCTTTTTTCTTTTGCCCTACCCAAGTACGTGGGGATTTTCTTGCCTTTTGGGAGGTCTGACGTCTTCTGCCAGCGTTCAGTGGGTGTTCTGTAGGAGCAGTTCCACGTGTAGATGTATTTCTCATGTATCTGTGGGGAGGAAGGTGATCTCCGCGTCTTACTCTTCCGCCATCTTGCCCCTCCCTCCGGCAGGACATATTTAAAGTGATGAAAGGGAAAAACCTACAACCAAGATTACTCTACCCAGCAAGGATCTCATTCAGATTCGATGGAGAAATCAAAAACTTTAGAGACAAGCAAAAGTTTAGAGAGTTCAGCACCACCAAACCAACTTTACAACAAATGCTAAAGGAACTTCTCTAGGTAGGAAACACAAGAGAAGGAAAAGACCTACAATAACAACCCAAAACAATTAAGAAAATGGTAATAGGAACATACATATCAATAATTACTTTAAATGTAAATGGATTATATGCTCCAACCAAAAGACATAGACTGGCTGAATGGCTACAGAAACAAGACCCATATATATGCTGTCTACAAGAGACCCACTTCAGACCTAGGGACACATACAGATTGAAAGTGAGGGGATGGAAAAAGGTATTCCATGCAAATGGAAATCAAAAGAAAGATGGAGTAACAATTCTCATATCAGACAAAATACACTTTAAAATAAAGACTATTATAAGAGACAAAGAAGGACACTACATAATGATCAAGAGATAAATCCATGAAGAAGATATAAAAATTGTAAATATTTATGCACCCAACATAGGAGCAGGTCAGTACGTAAGGCAAACGCTAACATCCATAAAAGAGGAAATAGACAGTAACACAAAAATAGTAGGGGACTTTAACACCCCACTTTCACCAATGGACAGATCATCCAAAATGAAAATAAATACGGAAACACAAGCATTAAATGACACATTAAACAAGATGGACTCAATTGATATTTATAGGACATTCCATCCAAAAACAACAGAATATACTTTCTTCTCAAGTGCTCATGGAACATTCTCCAGGATAGACCATATCTTGTGTCACAAATCAAGCCTTCGTAAATTTCAGAAAAAAAATTAAAATCATATCAAGTATCTTTTCCGACCACAACACTATGAGACTAGATACCAGTTACAGGAAAAAAGAACTGTAAAAAATACAAACACATGGAGGCTAAACAATGCACTACTAAATAACCAAGAGATCACTGAAGAAATCAAAGAGGAAAACAAAAACTACCTAGAAACAAATGACAATGAAAATACGATGACCCAAAACCTATGGTATGCAGCAAAAGCAGTTCTAAGAGGGAAGTTTACAGCAATACAATCCTACCTCAAGAAACAAGAAACATCTCAAAGAAACAACCTACCCTTACACCTAGAGAAATTAGAGAAAGAAAAAAAAAAAACCCAAAGTTAGCAGAAGGAAAGAAATCATAAAAATCAGATCTGAAATAAATGAAAAAGAAATGAAGGAAACAATAGCAAAGATCAATAAAACTAAAAGCTGATTCTTTAAGAAGATAAACAAAATTGATAAACCATTAGCCAGACTCATCAAGAAAAAAAGGGAGAAGACTCAAATCAACAGAATTAGAAATGAAAAACGAGAAGTAACAACTGACACTGCAGAAATACAAAGGATCATGAGAGATTACTATAAGCAATTATATACCAATGAGATGGACAACCTGGAAGAAATGGACACATTCTTAGAAAAGCACAACCTTCCAAGACTGAACCAGGAAAAAATAGAAAATATAAACAACCCAATCACAAGCACTGAAATTGAAATTGTGATTAAAAATCTTCCAACAAACAAAAGCCCAGGACCAGATGGATTCACAGGTGAATTCTATCAAACACTTAGTGAAGAGCTAACACCTATCCTTCTCAACCTCTGCCAAAATATAGCAGAGGCAGGAACACTCCCAAACTCATTCTATGAGGCCACCATCAACCTGATACCAAAACCAGACAAAGATGTCACAAAGAAAGAAAACTACATGCCAATATCACTTATGAACAAATGCAGAAATCCTCAACCAAATTCTAGCACACAGAATCCAACAGCACATTAAAATGACCATACACCATGATCAAGTGGGGTTTATCCCAGGAATGCAAGGATTCTTCAATATATGCAAATCAATCAATGTGATACACCATATTAACAAATTCATGGATAAAAACCATATGATCATCTCAATAGATGCAGAAAAAGCTTTCGACAAAATTCAACACCCATTTATGATAAAAACCCTCCAGAAAGTAGGCATAAAGGGAACTTATCGCAACATGATAAAGGCCATATATGACTAACCCACAGCCAACATTGTTCTCAATGGTGAGATACTGAAACCATTTCCTCTAAGATCAGGTACAAGACAAGGTTGCCCACTCTCACCCCTATTATTTAACATAGTTTTGGAAGTTTTAGCCACAGCAATCAGAGAAGAAAAAGAAATAAAACTAATCCAAATCGGAAAAGAAGAAGTCAAGCTGTCACTATTTGCAGATGACATGATACTATACATAGAGAATCCTAAAGATGCTACCAGAAAAGTACTAGAGCTAATCAATGAATTTGGTAAAGTAGCAGGATACAAAATTAATGCACAGAAATCTCTTGCATTCCTATACACTAATGATGAAAAATCTGAAAGAAATTAAGGAAACACTCCCATTTACCACTGCAACAAAAAGAATCAAATACCTAGGAATAAACCTACCTAAGGAGACAAAATACCTGTATGCAGAAAACTATAATACAGTGATAAAAGAAATTCAAGATGATACAAACAGATGCAGAGATATACCATGTTCTTGGTTTGGAAGAATCAACATTGTGAAAATGACTATACTACCCAAAGCAATCTACATATTCAGTGTAATGCCTATCAAACTACCAATGGCAATTTTCACAGAACTGGAACAAAAATTTTCACAATTTGTATGGAAATACAAAAGATCCATAATAGCCAAAGCCATCTTGAGAAAGAGAAACGGATCTGGAGGAATCAGGCTCCCTTTCTCAGACTATACTACAAAGCTACATTAATGAAGACAGTATGGTACTGGCACAGAAACAGAAATACAGATCAATGGAACAGGATAGAAAGCTCAGAGATAAACCCACTCACATATAGTCACCTTATTTTTGATAAAGGAGGCAACAATATGCAATGGAGAAAAGACAGCCTCTTCAATAAGTGGTGCAGGGAAAACTGGACAGCTACTTGTAAAGGAATGAAATTAGAACACTCCCTAACACCATACACAAAAATAAACTCAAAATGGATTAAAGACCTAAATGTTAGGCCAGACACAATAAAACTCTTGAGCAAAACATAAGCAGAACACTCTATGACATATATCAGAGCAAGATCCTTTTTGACCCACCTCCTAGAGTAATGGAAATAAAAACAAAAATAAACACATGGGACCTAATGAAACTTAAAAGCTTTTGCACAGCAAAGGAAACCATAAACAAGATGAAAAGACAACCCTCAGAATGGGAGAAAATATTTGCAAATGAAGCAACTGACAAAGGATTAATCTCCAAAATTTACAAGCAGCTCATGCACCTCAATATCAAAAAAACAAACAACCCAATCCAAAAATGGTCAGAAGACCTAAACAGACATTTCTCCAAAGAAGATATACAGATTGCCCACAAACATGAAAGGATGCTCAACATCACTAATTATTAGAGGAATGCAAATTAAAACTACAGTGAGGTATCACCTCACACTGGTCAGAATGGCCATCATCAAAAAATCTACAAACAATAAATGCTGGAGAGGGTCTGGTGAAAAGGGAACCCTCTTGCACTGTTGGTGGGAATGTATATTAATACAGCCGCTATGGAGAACAGTATGGAGGTTCCTTAAAAAACTAAAAATAGAACTACCAAATAACCCAGCAATCCCACTACTGGGCATGTAACCTGAGAAAACCGTAGTTCAAATAGAGTCATGTATCGCAATTGCAGCACTATTTACAATAGCCAGGACATGGAAGCAACCTAGGTGTCCATCATCGGATGAATGGATAAAGAAGATGTGGCACATATATACAATGGAATATTACTCAGCCATAAAGTGAAAAGAAATTGAATTATTTGTAGTGAGGTGGATGGACCTAGAGTCTGTCATACAGAGTGAAGTAAGTCAGAAAAAGAAAAACAAAAACCGTATGCTAAACACATATGTATGGAATCTAAAAAAAAAAAAATGGTTCTAATGAACCTAGGGGCAGGAAAGGAATAAAGACAGAGATGTAGAGAGTGGACTTGAGGACACGGGGAGGGGGAAGGGTAAGCAGGGACGAAGTGAGAGAGTAGCATTGACGTATATACACTACCAAATGTAAAATAGATAGCTAGTGGGAAGCAGCCACATAGCACAGGGAGATCAGCTCGGTGCTTTGTGACCACCTAGAGGGGTGGGATAGGGAGGGTGGGAGGGAGACACAAGAGGGAGGGGATATGGGGATATATATACACACACACACACATATAGCTGATTCCCTTTGTTATACAGCAGAAACTAACACAACATTGTAAAGCCATCATACTCCAATAACGATGTTAAAAAAAATTTAGAAAAAAGTTCTGTAACATTCATGATAATTTTAACCCATTTCAGCTCTGTTCCCTACTAAATGATGCTTTTACTATCTCCTAAAGTCCTTTATGAAGTTTCTGATTTTTAAAGGAAAAGATCTTCTTCTTCCTAAATATTTCTAAAACACCTAAGACCAAAAATTGCATAGGTTTCCTCTTCAATCAACTGCTCTTTATTTTAGCTTTATTTTTAATGTGTTATTTTTCTGTATGTACCACTATATTATAAGATGTTTATCATAGCTCTCAGGATCCAGAGTGACCCTATACCTCATTTGATTAATCACCTATCCACACCCAGTTCTATACTTCCTTTGGTCCATCAGTCTCACCACCATTTCTAATGAGAGTCATTTCATTCATTTCTTCCCAATTTGTCAGCTGTACTGAAGATACCTTTCTGATCACTGCTGTTATAGATTCTGAGTACATGTGATGGCAAGCTCTATGCTAGGTATTCTGAATGCATTATTTCTAATTCTCATATCAAATCTATGAGGTAGGTATTATCTTCATATTATTGATCTCGGGTGGCCTCATCCTGCAGCAGCTTGAAGCAGGGTTTCGGTTCCCGGCCAGAGACTGAGGTCGGGCTGCAGCAGTGAGAACGCTGAATCCTAGCCACTAGACCAGTGGCCAGGGACAAGGCTCTGGCCCTCTGGCTTTGCAGAAAAGAATTCCCACAAAGACAGAAAGTAGTGAAACAAGTAAAGTGTTTATTAGGAGGAAAAAGAGTATAGTACGTGTGGATAGACACACAGGTGTACTCAGAGAGAGAGTTGCACCCTCGTGGTAGTTTAAATCACTTATATGGGGCATTTCTTCCCAGTTTCCTTTGGCCAATCATTTTGATTTGCCTGGCTCTGAGTCTGTATTTGGTATATCTCAGGATCCTCCCATGTGTGCGCGCACATTTCTTAGCCAAGATGGATTCCAGTGAAGAGGCCTATGGGTAGCTTGTCATCACTCCCCTTTTGACCTCCAAGGAGCTTTATAGTCGAGAAGGTCTACTTGACTTCGAGAATGAGAAATATGTGGTCTCTTATCTCTTATCTGGGCAGGGCTTAGCCTCCCCGATTATCCTGCTATTATGGAGTTTCTGTCCACAGGGGACGAACTCCATCTGTTCAGCCTATGGCCCATCTATCTCCTGCCTCATTATAAGTATGAAAATAGAGGTTAAAAAAGACAGAAAAAAACCTTGTTCAAGCTTATAGAGTAGCACTATAAGCCAGAAGCCCATGCCAGAGTTGTCTGCCTGCAATGCCCGTACTATTTTTCTAGCTTCTCTCTCCAAGATTTCTACAAAGTGGTTCTCTTTCTTCTTCTTGATCATGTAGAATAACTCTAATTTTTTTGACAAGTCCATTACTCATGGCATCACGTACTTCTTAAGACTTTTCCAGAGGTAAGCCTCATTTCCCGCAACTGTTCCTTACATGCAGTAATTCCTATTGTCTTTACTTGCCTTGTCATAGGTCCTTGCAAACGGGTCCACGAGGGGCCCACAGGGCTGCCTGTACTCTCCAGGAGTTGTGTGTGCAGCTTCCAGTGGAGCTGCACCATTATTTCCCTTATTCTAGCACAATGCGATGCTGCTATTAATACAGCCTCAGGGCCCATCAGCCTTTTTGGCAGCCACATTACTGTTGACTCCTACTGAGCTTATTGTCAACTAAATGCCTAAGCCTCTTTCACACATGCTGTTGCTAAGTCATATCTCCTCCAGTCCTACCTTTGTGCACTTTGTTTCTGAATCCCAGTGTAGGGCCTTACAATTATTCCTACCAAATTTAATCATATTAGAGTCAGCCCATGGTTCCAGACTTTTAGCATTTTTCCACATCTTTCAGCATCTGTCGGCGGGGTAGAGAAGAGTGGAGGTGGGAGGGGGAGCCTGTGAATCTACCATTTGATATATTCATTTGTCCTCGTGACCTAAAGCTTTTGTTTTTGCAAAACTAGCCCCATGACTTTTAATGTATATAGAATTTACTGATAAATCTCTTAACTGAGTAAGTCTTGCTGCAGACCACTGGAAACTCCTGTTCAGGATAAAGACCCAGGCCCCAAGGCAGATGGAGCTTCTAGGCTGTAGCCTGAGCTGTCCCTCTCAATGTCCTGCACTCAATACACCCTCAACTACTATGTGGATCTTGTGTTCATATATAGGTCTAGAATAGCTGTAGAGAATTTAAGAGTTGATGCTCAAGTGAGCTCAGGTAAGCAAAAAAAGCTATGAACAGCTTAAAGCAATCAAGCTGTTGCTAGGTTGTCCACACAAACTAAATTGTCCACATGCACTAAATCCCAAGGAAAATAAAAAGCTACCAAACCATGAGAGGGTAAGAGGGGATTAACACTGTATAATAATTTTGTCACCAAAAGAATCACTACCTGTTTAAAATTATGTAAATATTATGACTGGATGCACTGCAAAGTTTTATGTGAGGTCAGGGATAAAAATTATATTTGAAGAGAAACAAAACTTTCTGTCTCTCTTTATCCCTTGGCCTTATTCTCTCCTTTGTCTCTTTTTCTCAACTCTTAGACAAATATTCAGCAACCTAAAAAAAAGCAAGAATGTTCATGCCAGATAGTTTTTAATCTTCTTTCCTCTAACAGTTTCCAAGAAACTAAAAAGGGAAAAGTGGAGAGAGGAGGAAGATAATCAGGGTTGATTGTGAATCTGGGAAAAGTCTCAACTATGTATTGAGATTCACAAAAATGAAATCTGAAAGATCACAAGAGAGGAAATGAATAACCATTTTGCCCATCGCCAGTGTTCTGCTCCCTATTCTCCCAGCTGCGGCCGACGCTTCAGCTTCGCCCTTCAGATCTGAGTTAGAGGCACATGCAAGCATCTCAGCTGCTGCACTTTCTGGTACTGTCATTTGCCTTTCTTTAGAATGCCCTAAAGATAGCATTCTCAGTAAACATACTGTCAGGCGGAGGAAATTTCATCAGGGGGGGATGTAACCATCCTCTCTGGTAGGAAAGGCTTTTCCACCTGCAGGGCATAAACTATTGGAAATTTTTAAAGTTTTTGTGGTAGCATCAGCAGCCAAAAAAAAAAAAAAAAAAAAGAGTGCCTGATTCAGCTCTACAAATAATTTTTTCATTTCTGCAGAGGATTTGATGTAATGGACCTATGACCATCATCTTCAAAGTACCTCCTCTGCTTAGCACAGTGTTTAGTCCATACCAAGCGTTCAACAAATATTTGTTGACTAAATAGAGGAACTTTTCTGAGCCATCTAGGCTGAATTTGTTCTTATGGCCTAAATAAGTGTGAACAGACATCCAACGTGCAAATATTTGCGTCATACGCTAGGCAGTGGACATCGCCAGGTAAAAAATTCTGTCTGCTTTTGTAGTCGTTTTGTGGGTGGTGATTTCACCATGTTTTCCAGACATTTGCTTGAACTGCTCATTTCAATTCTGATAGAACCTAAGTATACAGAAGTTTGACCTCCTTGAACCCTGAGAGTTCTCATCTAGTTAATGTGATATGGAACCCAAAAGTTTGCATTTTTATCAAGTTCCCAGATGGTGCTGATGCTTTTGGTCCAGAGACCACACTTCGAAAACCACTGCACTAATCCAACCCCTGCATGACAATTGAGAACATGAGAAGGAGAGTATGGGTAGGGTAACATATCAGCACAGTTGCTGGAGCAGCACACACCACCCTCCTCCCAGGGGAGTAGGCATGTTTCTGTTCTCTCCTGTGGCCTCTCCAAGTGAAGGCAGCATAATGCAGAACAAGGGTTGGGGGGACTTAACTGAACGAAAACCAGTACCAGTAAATGAGGATAGACCTTATGTGAAATTTGCGGATTGAATAAAAAGTTGTTACTTGTTTTAAAGTCCTCCAGGGGGATGAAAGAGGTTCTATAATCTCCCTTGCTAACTTCTTCCACATCGAAAAACATTATTCGGAACATTCCTGCTAGGAACTTAAGCCCATTTTCCATTGCTAATGAGGCATTCTATATTATACTACTAAGGAGCTGATGTTGGAAAATAAATGTGTCTATGAAGTAACCACATTTAAAAAAAAACAAAATTGAAATAAAAATAATTAAATGCAGCCAGTGCTTTAAGCAACCATTTCATCACATGGTAAGAAAAGTATTCAAAAGCTCTCCAAAATCTGTTCTCCTCTGTTACTTCTAGCCTTATTGCCTCACCACAAGGAGCCGTATCAGTTATTGAAACCATTGTCTCAGTGCATTTCCTGATTCTGTGGCCAGTCCTGAGCCCTTTCAATTAACTGGACTGTCTTCATTTATTCCTTTGCATTTATCTAGTTTTGCCCTGTTCATATCAAACTATAAAAAACAAATAAAGCCTATACACAGTCACAGTCACAGTCACAAAGAAAGGTAAATTTCTCTTCTCAATAGTCTTATTGAAGGCTTAAAGGAAATAAGGGAGCTGTGTACAGATTCTCAGGATGGGGAGAAGAGTTGTACTGTTCCAAAGAACTAAATGCATCACTTTTCTCAACCTTTGAATTGATTAATACGTGATCCAAGCTTCTCACAAATATACTTATTTATTCTTAAAAAGATGGTGTGGAGTAGTGCAAAAGAAACACACACATCTTCATGTTTATGAAAACAAAGCTGAGTTGCACTTGTCCAGACAACCAGACAACAATGCATGGCAGCTATTAGGAGAGGAACCTTTTGGAGAATTCACAGAATTATGAATGAGGAAGACCCATGCATCATTTTGGTTACTGCCCTAATATTTTGGTTTGTTTTTAATTTAACTTTTCTAAGTATTTTGGTAAATGATTCTAACAGATGTGTAACTGTCTTTATACTTGATAAGTGCACAAATTTGAAATATTAAATAACAAAGAATTGTCCCATACTCCAAAACACCAGTCTGCTGACATGATATGCAAGAGCATAGCCAATTGTACTAAACTTATCCCCTCCAACTTTTAGCATATAAGGATGCTCTTGCTGGAATAAACAGTAGAGAAAAGAGTTTAGTTAAATGCGTATACACATGTATATAGTTTTTAAAATGACAAATGTTAATGCTAAATATTTCTGCCCTCAAATCACTCTATCTTATAGACAACTGACATATTCTGGGCATTTTTCTAGATGTTACTAAAAACCTGAACTTTCCTATATGTCAATATTACTATTCTGTATATACCTGATTATATGTACTACATATATTCTTAAGACAATACATTGGAATAGTAAGAATTTTGGAAATTCAAATTAAATTAAAACATTCTACAAGAACAGTTGTTCAAACTGCTCTTAAACAGAGGAAAAAACCCCACATTTTACCCAGCACATACACACATACACACATACACATGCAGACATACAAACACACACAGCTAACACAAAATTTCACACAGCAATTGAACTGCGCTCAATGAGATACGTTCTGACATTTCCTATTCTATTCTGTTTTGTTCTTTAAAAAGTATTGGTCAAGCCCCACGAAATTAATTTCAGTATTCAGTAAATTTCACAAAAATCTTATTTGAAAAACACTGCTGTTTTTAAGAAATTCTATAACCACGGTCAAGTAATTCTTTAGAATGTTGATTAACTACCTTCTGATTAACCTCTGTAACAATTTACGGTTTTGATGTAATGAGAGTTTGGACTCTATGCTCACTTCTACTTGACTAACGACCCTCTGAAGGTAACTACAAAATGTATGTTATACATTTGAGGACAGTGTAATATTTGATAATGTCATCGTTGTTTAAGATGTAATTTTTAATGAACGCTTTGCAGTTGCTATCTCAATCTGCTGGGCAGAGTATGCAGCCTCGTGTCTCCAGGCCTGGTACCTTTGTGTTTCAATTCCCTTGGGCTTATCTATACTTGACTTTCTATACATTAGATCACTCCTAGGAGAAGTCTAAAGAAGCATCTCCAGTAATCTTTAATTCATGTGATTAAAAATTCAAAAGAAGCCCTTGTACCAGCTGTTAAACTATGTTCGTAAGCTGTAATTCAGAGTTCAGACCCCAGCAAATTGAAGGTTAGGTTAACAGGATCACTCAGTGGAACTGCATTAAACCGTGGCAACTAGAACAGTAGGTGGACTATTTTACACATGCTCATTTGCAGAAGATAAACTAAGGATGGGCAAACTTATCTCACTGGAAATCTTGCTATCTAATTTGATTTTTTTTTAACCTCTTTTCTGGAGTATGGCTTAAAAAGGAAAGCGTATGAAGCTAACCATTGTTTTTGCTTACTACATACAGATAAAAAAGAAGAAAATCTACGTAGATCGTTACATTGAATCTTATTTGAAAATTAACAAATGAATTTCTCTTTTCAGATTTTAACTTTCTCAAATAAGTCTGAAGTTTCACGGGCAATTATTTTCCCTGTCCCAAACTGAAATGTGCTAACATGCTCATTTGGGGAAACATCATAAATTAAAATAAGCCCTTAGTAATAATATTGATGCCCCACACTTCCGTGGACAGTGGACAGGATAATAAAAAGTCATCTTCATAGCATCAATTCCCTACTTTCAAAAAATAAGAAAACCTAAGCCATAAAATAGAACACTTGAGAATTAAGAATTGGTAATCCTACAAACTGGTCCTGGTTCAGTTACTTTCTAGTGGCATGTCCTTAAGGAAACCATTTAAGCTCTCTGGGCTTCACTTTGAGCAAAATGGTCAAGACAACTTCTTCTGTGGACAAAAGGTCCTTTCTTTTATGAGTTTTTACGTGTCTAAGTTTATGCATAAAGTGATGGTGGGGCTGGATCTCCTTCTTGTTGGCTGATAGGAGATTGTAAACAGAAGAAATGAAGAAACACAAAATATCTTTTTTCTTAAGTAAATTTGAAAGTACTTCCTCAAGGAGTACTTATTGCATTGGAAAGGAAAATAAGACTTCTCCAGGAGAGAGTGAAGGAAATGACACAAATCAGTAATCTGAGTTTAGAAGATGTAACATAAAATCATTGGAGAGAAATTTAAACAGATGCTTCTGCCTCCTAATGCAGTTGACACATATAAAGAAAGGAGTGAAAGAAACTTTTAAAAACATATATGTTAGCTTCAACAGAATGGGAAAGGTATCACCAAAAACAAAAAGGCAGTATTTTGCTTAAAAACAGGATACAAGAATAAAATGTTCTTGCAGAAACTCACACCAAAGTTTTGAACAAACCTCAAAAAAGTATCTAAATCAAAAGTAAAATATTTCAAAGATCATTTTCAGTCACCAAACATCATGAGACGCTACTTTAAATGGCTTTTTGGAAAAAATTGGTAAAACTGTATCCTACCGTTATTATAGTTATATCTTTGCAATAATTAGTAAGTATAACTTACTAATTGGCTTTTTCTATAGGGATGCTTAATTCTCATAATACTGTTTATCCACAATGAAGTCTTTTCTACTTCTATAGAGCTGTTCTATGTGGAATGGCCTAAAAGCAAGATAAGTATATGATAAAGTTCCCTTCATAAAGATAAATATTGTATTAAAAAGAACTTATCTTTTCCTTGTTAGTTTCAGAGATATTTGTGCATTTTTAATGTTCCTCATATCTACATAATAGATATTGATTTATTAAATCAAGATGGCCAATCCATAATAAGAGCCATGGAGTCAGAAAAATCTAGGTTCCAACTCTAGATCACCTCAATTACTGTGTGAATATTGGCAAATTACTTAACTTCTCTGATCTCCAGTTTTCAAATCAAGTAGAGAAGACACTCACTCATAATTTATTTTTAAATGAAATAATACATATAATGCTTATCATATTGGAGTTACTCATATGTTATTTATTAATGCATTTCCTAATATGGATCTAGCAGTATTAATTTGTCCAGAAAGGAAAGGAATCTTTCAAAGTATAAATTAAGTAACAATTTTTTATTTCATATCATATTCTACTTTCCAAAGGAGAAAATGCTTAAAGAGTATGGAAATTATATCCAAGATCCTTTACATAATAAAAAGTATTGTGTACTATGGATTGAAGGGACTGTTTGTGTTAATGTAGTAAGAACACATTTCAGAAGAAAGAAGAAAGAGCATGAATTCTCTCATTCTTTCTTTATTGAACATCTACATGTGCTGAGCCCTTTTATGGTAAACAGAACACACAATGACAGCTGCCCACATGGAGCTATATCCTAGTGGAAGTGGGAAGAGATAAACATTACATAAAATTAGTAAATAATGCGCCAAGTTATAAGACAGTAAGGGGTATGGAAAAATAAGTAGGGCAGAATCATTTTGAAAAAGAAGTGAGCACAGGCGGAGGAGTGCAGGTTACAGCATTAAATAGGGTAGTCGGTATCGACCTCTCAGAGGAAGATAAATTTTTAGCACAGATTTAAAGAAGGTAGGCATATTATCCAGAAAAATGTCTGGGGGGGTGTTGGCAAAGGTAATAGGCCAAACAAAGGCCCAAGTTGGGAATGTGAAGCCAAATCTGTTGAACAAGGAACCCAATAGGACTGGAATAACATAATCAAGAGGGAAATAACTAAATGAGTGAGTTCAAAGGTGACAGAGTTGAGATTATGAGGGCTTCGTAGAACATGTGGGGACTTGGGCTTTTAATATGGATGAAATGGGGCCAGGGGGCTTGCAGTGCCCTGAAGAGGAGCAATACACTATAACTAACTCAAATAGAATTAAATTTGCTGCTATTTGGAGAAGAGACACTTGGGGTTCTCAAAAGGAAGCCGCAACGTGTTTAGAGACTATTGCAATAATCTAGGCGGGATACCAACATGGTATTAGAAGAGAAGGTAAAAAGAAGTCATATGCTACATATATTTTCAAAGCTGAGACAACAGATTTGATGATGAAAGTAGATGTGTGGTTTGAGAGAGAGAGAGAAATGAAAGAGGACACAATGTTTTGGGGCCTGAATGATTAGTAGGATGGAGTTTCCATTAACTGAGCTGGGAAATACTATGGGGGGAACACACAATTTCAGGAGAAAATATAAAGAATTGAGTTTTTACATGTTACTCGTGGGATACCCATTAGATATCCAAGTGGATTTGTGTAAATGCACAATGAAGTTCGTGGAATAGAGCTTATCTGGAAACCTAAAGTTAGGATCCTTCAACCTAAATTTGGAGTTCCCCAGTGAACCGCCAGTGTTAAAGCTATGAAGAACTGAAGATCACCTACAGAACTGAGTGCAGACAGGAAGGGAAGAGTCCAAGGTCTGAGGCCTGGGACCCGACCATATTTAGAAATAGATACGAGAGCTCTGTGTCTCAGGCACTTGGTACCCTTAAATGTTCCAGGCACACCAGGTCCATTTAGAACTCTACGCTTTGATTTATATTCACCCCTTCAATATGACCCCTAAGCTCACCTATCAGGAACTGTTTTGTGTTCCAAGAACCATTTATTTGTTCCACCTCCTTGAAAGATATTTCTCTAATTGTGCTCATCCTCTGTGATCACAGAACACTTGTATTTTGCCCTGCATTACATTGTACTTATCTGTCCCCTTTAGAAGATTGCTAGGACTTTGATGGCAGCAATCCTAGCATTCCCATCAACGCCATTATGAAAATGACATGTAATGAGTGCTTAATATGTGCCAGGTATACCCTTAAGCGCTTTTCAAGCATAATCTCATTAAATCCCTTAACTCCACTACTCTTATTTTACAGATGAGGAAATTCAGAGAATGAAGATAAATTGCTCGGGGTCTCCTAGCTAGAAAGCAGCAGAGTTGAATTTCAGTATCAAGTCTTAACTACTCTAAAAACCTTGACCACTGCCTCAGTCACCTTAATGTTGTTCATTTTATAATTCCCTGGTACATGGTAAATATTTTATAAAATGTGTTGGTTAAGTAGAGGAATGAGTTCTAGAATTAATGACTCTGCTTTCTTCTGGTAGCCAGGATCAAAGCTTGACCAACAAAAATTAATTTTGTACATCCTTTGATTAATTGGGATTTTTATAATTTTCTTGGTATAGTCCACTTTTAATAGAATGTAGCAAATCCCAACACATTTTTAAAATTTACAATCAGAATAAACTGCTGGAATATTTTTTGAGGTCGGTGCAAAATCATCTTTGTTCCCCAGACCTTAGACAACTTGGGTGTTACTCTTCCTTGAGAACTTATGATTAGGACCACAAGATCATGTGATCTTGAACTTGCAGACAAAAATATATATCATATTCCCCAGGCAATTCACTTGGGAACGTTTTATAAAATAATATTTTAATTTTTAGCAACATGAAAAAGTACACATTTTTATTAAAGCTTTAGCTAATTGGAAATGCAAAATCATAGAATATCTTCCTTCCCAAGTGCAACAAGATGCTATCCGTGTCTCATCTTCATTCTGCAGACTTTGCAGTGTGATCTGGCTGATTTCCACCTACCATCATTTGCATCTGTGTGCTTGGGGCTTTGTTCCTGGACCTAGAAATGCTACTCTATGCAGTCAGGAAGGACAGTCCAGAAATACCAGGAGTTAACAAGCCACCACACTGCCTCCATTCTTCCCCTATCCCCACCCCCAACCAATAACTCTTTTACCCATTGATTCTCAGGAGGTGGCATATATATCCCAGCTCCCTCACCTCTAGGATGGGATCCTCCTGAGGTGTGTGTTTTCCACTATATTCTAGAGGTCCTCTGCAGAATTAAGCACCAGGCACACACTATGATAGCTGGCTTAAAATAAAGCACTCCTTCATGGATGACTTCACTTCCCTTGATCTTTCCCCAGCCACCCCCAACTAGTGTTTCCTGTGCCTTCCAAATAAACTGCTTGCCCTCACATCCTATCTCAGAGTCTGCTTCTGTGGAAACCCAGACTAAGACACTGAGCATTGTGGTTATCTGAGCTTTTACTGTACTAATAGAGCCTCCTGCACAGAAAGAAGCATGCATTTCTCCTTTGGAGATTTTTAGCCAAAAAGGTATCATATTTAACTGCTCTTATATATGATTTCAATAGAGAAATTGAAGGAGTTAATCAATATTTCATGTAAGTTCTATATTTTGGGATATCGATGCAACACCTGACTATTGTATCGGTTGGCTCTATTCTAGCCCTTTATTCATATGAGCAGTAAGCCATTTGAGTACATGGGGCAGAATCTCACAGAAATAAATAGCACTGTGCACACACCTATGGAAAATAAGTCAGTACATGAGGACATTTCAGACTCTGGGTAGGGACAAAAGTGTGACATTACAAAATATCCAAATCTATAAAGCCATAAGTTAATGTCCAAAGTACATTTGGACATTTCTTTCTAAACTATAAACTACTAGACAAAGGTAAAATAGTGTTATGATTATAATGTGGACTGACATATACATACTATTATATGAAATAACTATCTATTTATCTATTTCTTTCCCAAGTTTTAAAAATCTTTTCCTCATCACATACTCTAATTTCTGGACCATTAAATCTGATCAGGGCTACTTATATCTATGAAACTACACCAACATTTAATTTACCTTGAAGTGGATCTATAAAAAACTATCTTTAACTTTTACTTTCAACGAAATATTTAGCTTTCATTTACAAAGTCAATCAAAAAATGCCTAGTGACATCTTTAGTGTGAGGTTATATCACTCCTTGGTGCTAAATGTCTTAAAATAATTTTCCTCTTAAGGGCCCTTTCATAAACAAAATGAAAAGACAACCTACAGAACGGGAGAAAATATTTGCAGATGATGCAACAGACAAGGGATTAATCTCCAAAGTATACAAACAGCTCATACACCCAATATCAAAAAAAACAAACAACCCAATCAAAAAATGGGCAGAAGATCTAAACAGACATTTCTCCAAAGAAGACATACAGATGGCCAAAAGGCACATGAAAAGATACTCAACATAGCTAATTATTAGAGAAATGCAAATCAAAACTACAATGAGGTATCACCTCATACTGGTCAGAATGGCCATCATCAAAAAGTCTACAAATAATAAATGCTGGAGAGGGTGTGGAGAAAAGAGAACCCTCCTACACTGTTGGTGGGAATGTATATTGGTGCAGCCACTATGGAGAACAGCATGGAGCTACCATATGATCCTGCAATGCCACTCCTGGGCACATATCCAGAGAAGACCATAATTCAAAAAGATATCATGCACCCCAGTGTTCAATGCAGCACTATTTACAATAGCCAAGATGTGGAAGCAACCTAAATGTCCATCGACAGATGAATGGATAAAAAAGATGTGGTATATATATATATATATATATATATATATATACACACACACACACACACACACACACACAATGGAATATTACTCGGCCATAAAAAAGAATGAAATAATGTCATTTGCAGCAACATGGATGCAACTAGAGATTATCATACTAAGTGAAGTAAGCCAGACGAAGACAAATATCATATGGTATCGCTCATATGTAGAATCTACAAAAAAATGATACAAATGAACTTATACACAAAACAAAAAAAGACTCACAGACATAGAAAATAAACTAATGGTTACCAAAGGGGAAAGGGTGGGGCAGGGATAAATTAGAAGTTTAGGATGAACATACACACACTACTATATATAAAATAGATAATCAACAAGGACCTACCGTATGGCACAGGGAACTATCCTAAATATTTTCTAATAACCTACAAGGGAAAACAGTCTGAAAAAAATAAATATATAGTATGTAAAACTGAACCACTTTGCTGTACACCTGAAACTAACACAACATTGTAAATCAACTATACTTCAATAAAAATAAAGACAAAAAATGTCTATTCAGCTCCTCCTAAAAATAAATAGATTTAAAGTGTGATTTTTTCCAATAGCAGAGAATGTGTCCTTCACAAATGTACTAGAAGCATCCTTCGATTTTAAATAAATTCTCAGTGAAAACTAGTAGCTCTAAAATTTAGCACATTCTGAAAAACTAAATCCATTTTTATATGATGTAATTTAGTTTCCACATTTATTTTAAGGACTAGAAATTCCCCACTTCTAATTGGTGCATTGGACATAATATGTGTTTTTAGATACAGGGTAAACAATTTACTTTAGTATCAAGGAAACATCAGTTAAGATTTTATTAGAATTCTAAAAATGAATAATAAGTCCAGCCCCGTACTTGTTATAATAGCTAAAATAAACTTGCAGCTCACACTACCGTGATTTAGCTGAGCGCCTCTTTCATTCCATCAAATGGCATGGGGCAGCAGCTGGCTTTATTTTTTTCTGGCCTCCTTTCTATGTTTACTGCAGGCATGTAACTGAGTAACTTTGTCTCAGGCCCGGACTGTTGCTAGGGCATGGACCACACCTTCCTCCTGCTTACCTAAAGCCCATTGGTCATGGTTTTGTAATCAGGCAGTTTCACAGTGTCAACATGGGGGCATCAGCAAAAATATCGTCTGTGTTTCTACAGGTGTTACATTTTTTGCGTCCCTAGTGACTAGTAATCATTCAATTGGACTAAAATGATATCTTTTAAAAAACAATGTCCTGGCATTGCTGAGAACATGCATATAAGGCCATGAAGGTCTACACAGCAAGATTGCACAATAACCCATTAAAATAAACATTTGCAACCACAGATAGCTGGACTGAAATCCTGCTCTGATACAAATAACATCTGGACAACTTTTGTTTGCATCTTCCAGCCTAAAACACCCTTGAGAAAAAATAGAAGGCGAGCTAAAAGACAAAGGACCACTAAAGGTTTTATTATGCTATGGGTGTGGTGCCATAAATTTGAGGGGGTTTGCGCTGGAGTTGCCAAAGCTGAATTTAAACAGCATGTTGTTTTTAAAAGTTGTGACACTGATGAGGAACAATTCGGTTTTCTTACATAATTAATCCAGTGTGAAATAGAGTGACTGGAAAACATCCAGTGGTTTAAAAATAACTCAATTATTTATAAGTTTCACAGTGCTATAGGATTCCACACTAAGGAGAAGAAAGTGAAGGCATCTTGGTACCCACCATGTCATTCTTAATCAGCAAGGGCTTTAGGATGTCTGCATAAAAAATCTAACTGTAAAAGTTAGATGCTGAGGCCAAGAAACTGAGGTTTCCTTGGATTATGTATCAGGCTGACAGGCAGGAAAAGGTTTCCTTCCCTGACATATATATATTGCTAAGATATATATTAATATATATTATTAACACCAAAAGAACTCAATAACACGAAGTGGGGTTAGACAGGTGTGGAGGACAGAAGGAAGAGGGGAGGAGATCTGGAAAAGAAAAAATGTTCTTCTTTTAGAAGATCGGCAACGTAGGCTATGAATCATACACGACACTGAATGGACTTTAATTTCTAATGTTGTTCTTTGATGTGAAGAAAAATAATTATAAGCTGAAAGATACTGGCAAGTATTATATTCAATATAAAGATAAAGAAATTAGCCATAAATAAATCTTTATATAAAAATCTCACTCTCAGGGCGGGCTAGCAGCTAGCAACTATATATTTGTGTCAGCTACAGCTGGCCGCTAAACAAAGGGAATGGAAGTTTGCTAGTAATGTTAAAATCTTGCAAAATATTTCACAGTTGTCTCATGCATTTTTTTTTACTCTTTCCTCTACTTAAAGGGGGCATGTGAGAGGTGGCAGTAGTCTCACAGGGCCAGGCCAGAAGTAAGAAAGATTAGACTTTAAGATCTGTTCTTAAAATATTAGATGGGTTTTACTGAATAATTTGATTTACCTTAATTTCATCCTTTATTTAAGCTAGAGTGCAGAGATAAGAAAAAAATGAAAGCAGACTTTTATTCATTCAGCCAGTCCATAAGCTTTAACTAGTAGCTTTCAGACATACTGTATTTATTCATTCTTTTAGCCTTAGAAACAAACAAAATAAGAAACATAATTGTATCACTTATTTACTAGCCTGAACAAGCACAATTTTGATACAGTAATACCCACGGCAAGGAAAGTAGGTGTCATTTATTTAAACAAAGCATCAAGTTGAGAACAGAAACAATTTTTAAAAAATTCATTTGTTGCTTATTTATAGATATTACCTGATAGATACATTTCAGTAATCCCACTATAAAATGGTGTTTTTCTTGAGGAGCTGTAAGTGACAGTGGAAATACTGAAGGAGAATAGTGAAGGGATTACAATTCCAGGCGGCTGCAGTTATGACATCTAACTGCTGTTAAGTTTTTTTTACTTGTAGTCCCTGCACTAATAACCGGGAGATTACTACTAGAACAACTTTACAAACTCTTTGACTAAGGGTCAAGCCAATAAATAAGCTCATGACAATCCTGTTCCCTCACATGAAGTTTCTGTTGCTTTGCCACTTTTTATTTTTCTGCTCATAGTATCAATTCAGTGACTAGCTGAACATCAGCAATCTCAACTTCTATTGTTTTTGCTTCACTCTGTCATCCAAGCTGTAAAGACGCAAGCACACCAAGACTTCTTTACTAGCACTAACTACCCAATGCACCAAAATCTTTCCCAAATGAGCTAGAACAATTTCTACTCATGAGGTCAGTGTTTTGTTTATGCATTTGAAAAGAAAAGACTGAACACGGTCATCTCTGAGTGACATCTCTATGTGTGAAAGAAACTATTTATCCATTCATTTAAAGTAACTCATTCATATACTCATTTACTTAAGGCCTACCTTGTGCCAATTATGTTAATAGAAGGATGGAGATAGAATATGTTGTTTCTGGAGGAAATAGTGGTGTGTGTTAGACCTTAATATAAAGGTATATTAAGATGGTCAACAGGCACATGAAAAGATGGTCAACATCACAAATCATGAGGGAAATGCAAATTAAAGCCACAATGACATTATCACCTCACACCTGTCAGAATGGCCTTCATCAAAAAGACAACAATAAGTGTTGGCGAGGATGTGGAGAAAAGGGGAGCCTCCTACACGGTTAGTGGGAATGTAAATTGGTGCAGCCACTATGGAAAACAGTATGGACGTTCCACAAAAATTAAAAATAGAACTACCATATGATCTAGCAATTCCACTCCTGGATATACATCCGAAGAAAATAGAGAAAATAAAAATAAAAATACTAATATGAAAAGATATATGCACCCCAATGTTCATAGTAGCATTATTTACAATAGCCAGGATATGGAAGCAACCCAAAGCATCCATCATGAATGGATAAAGAAGATATGGCATATATATATATATATATAATAGAATATTACTCAGTTGTAAAAAAGAATGAAATTTTGCCATTTGCAACAACATGGATGGACCCAGAGTGTATTTTGTGTAGTGAAATAAGTCAGACAGAGAAAGACAAATACTATGCATTTCCATAGTATGGAAATTTCCACTTATATGTGGAATCTAAAAATAAAACAAAGGAAGGAATACAACCAAAAAATAATAATGAAGTTATATGAATAGGCAAAGACGTGACTCTTCCTAAGGGCTTTGAGAATGGCTTCAGTGAGGTGAAGACATTTGATGTGGATCTTGAAGGAGGAACAAAAGTACACTTGTGAGGAAGAAGAAAAAATGTCTGAGTAGAAAAAAGATCCTAAGAGGGAAGAGGCATAAAACTGCATAATGTTTGGGGGAAATGTCACTGTTTGGTGCAGCTAAAGAACAAGGAGCAAGGAGTGATGTGACATGAGATGTGACATGAGATGCAAATGGAGAGGCAAGTTGGAACTAGATTGTAAAAGAGATCATTCTATACCAAGGAGTTTTTTCTTTAGGCAACAGGGAGCAATGGAAGATTTATATAGAGTGTGAAATAATTGACTTTAAGTGGGTAAATAAAACTTGCTCATTAGTCTTGAAGAGAACAGGCTGTTTGAGTTTTGGTAGGATTTGCTACCTTATATTGTAGCAAGGTACAGCATTGTAGCAATGTACATTGTATTGTAGAGTGAGTTCATAATCTTATAGGTCCATCTTGACAGATGAAGACAAGATAGCAATTCATGGAGGCCATGGATATTTTATCCTGCTCATCATTCCTAACCACCTACCCCCACTCTCTTTCCTGTTCATGATTTACCAACATAGATTTCCTTCTCTGCCAAAGAAAAAAAGAACTTTAATCCCTTTCTCCTTCCACAAATAAAAATTAGAAACACCTTGAATTAAACTAAAGTTTCAAACTGTAGAGACAAGAGTTATATCCACATGAGGAAAGTTAAATGGTGAATTAGGCACGGATCCAGATAATTCAACCCTTCTTTACCCATCATCTCCCCGCAAATTTTCTTACCTTATTTATCTCTATAGTTTGTACAAAGGAACATTTCTCCATCAGATCATTTCTTCACTTTTCATTTTGTGTTATATAGCTACAGACTTAATGAGCCTATATGAACAAACTTTGTAGCACTTTACAGGAGAAGCACTAGTTTTAAAAAATGTATTGGAAAGAACAAAGATTATTCCAATATGAAATGCTAGCATTATGACCCATGCAGACCACCTGGAATTCTTTAAATCATAATACTTAGTAATAATTCTTCTCCTGCAATGTAACTTGTATTTCTTAATTCCTCAAGAGATATTTACTTGGACACTAGCTCTTTGTTTTCAACAGTTTTTCCTGCCTTTGCAAATTAATCCCCACCTGTAGTCAAATGCTTCCACTTATGAAATCACACCAGTTGTTTAAGTCATTGGATTAAAATAATGGAAAACTTTATGTAATTTTGGAGTGTGGGAAGAGGAAAAGAATATTCTAAGTGAGCAAGATAATTTTCTTTTTTAGCTATATCTTCAAAGATAAAATAATAGAGAAAAATAAGTAGATGTTCCTGGAGATAGGAGAGTAAAGCTGTAGCTACATTTTGTTTTTTAAAGCAAATGGCAAGATGTCCAGTACAGATAGACCTTCAGTAGCCTTTATAATCATCTAAATCATTATTCATTCTATAGATGGTATACTGTAGTAACCCCAAAGGAAAGGCTAAAATTACTGAGCTAATTACTGAATTTGCTTCTGCTAAGCTTACTGTGGGATGATTGGAATCACATCAACTTATCCATTGATAAAAAGAGCATTGTCACATGAAAATCCATCACTGAATTCAAACTAGAATTACTTTAGCCAAACTAAATTATTCTGAAGCCTAAATCATTTTTACTACAAATTATGGATCTTATTTATAGTTAGTCAGTCAACCTAATAATTGCCAGTTCTCCCAGGTCTTCATCTTGTGAAAATTCAGATGGATCTTAGCAAGACAGGACTATTAACTGCTCTTTTGAATGTCCTGTTTGACATACAAATGAGAAGGCCATAGCACAATAAATAATGACTCAGTGATGAACCTAAGACTTCTACCTCTGACCCAGAGGAAGTAAAAAGGACCAACTTTGACCTTGTGATTGAAGCAAACAAAACAATCAACAAATATATGAAACAATGACTTTCAAGACACTGAACATAAGATAATTAAAGACAGTGATCCCTGAAAGATGGGGAAAAATTGAGGTGAGCCCTACAATTGCCCTAGATTACTGCCTTGGAAGTGTTTCCAGGGTATTGCCCAGGGAAGGGGAACCCAGGGCAACCAAGCAAACTCCTTAAGTCGAGGGGACCAATGTAAGAGTCTGGAGAGACTAAGGTATAATACTGCATGATAGAGTATCAAAGAGGAGAGAACTACATACAGAGAGAACCCCAGATACCCACAGAGGGCTCCCCTCTAATATTCAGCTGAGTACTGATTATCAAAGAAACTACCTAAGGCTGAGGGGAAAAGAACCTAAAAGGATTAGAAGTAACAATTTTTGGTGGTAACTCAGAGCTACGAATAGTGCCTTCCCCCTCCAGTCAGACTGGAAAAACCTCATAATAAATATGTCATTGAATATAATACTCAGAAGGGTCTTGCCTGAATAATTAGTCCTAGACTGAGCACTGCTCTATTTCCAAGTGATGAATCTTAAAAGAAAAAGACAAAATAATCAAACTATTTTCATATCATTTAATTGTGTTCAGAATAAAGCTCTAGAATATTTATAAGAACACACAAATATTGACCACTCAGTAAGATAAAATTGATAATGTCTAACATCCAGTCAACTATTTCCAGACATGAAAAGAAGCAGGAAACTATGGCCCATGATTGGGAGAAAAATTGAACTAATTAACCCAGAACTTCCACTGATATTAGAATTAGCAGATAAAAATGTTAAGATAGTTTGTATAACCATATTGTAAAAGTTAAGGAAAGAGATGAAATATGTGTGTGTGTGTGTGTGTGTATGTATATATATATATATATATATATATATATATATATATATATATATATACATACACACACACATATATATGTGTATATATATATACACATATATATAAATTTGATAAAAACTGTAACCTACAGATCCAAGAAGCTCAATAAAATTTAAACAAAAGAAACATAAAGAAAAACACAACAGGTCATGTTATAATCACATCGCTCAAAATCAGGGATAAAGAGAAAAATCTTAAAAACATCCAGGAAAAAAAAATGATATATTACATACAGAGAAATAAATATAAGGATGTGGCAGATTTCTTAACAAAACCAATGATAGCAGGAAGACAGCAGAGTGTCATCCTTAAAGTACTGAATGAATAAATCTGTCAAATTAAATTCTACATTCAGTAAAAATATCTTTCAAAAACAAAACTAAACAAAAAACTTTTGCATGCCTACAAAAACTGAAAGATTCATTATTAACAGGCCTGTGCTATAGGAAATGTTAAAGGAATTCATTCAAGCTTAACATTAACAAATGAAAATATGGATGTACACAAAGAAATGAAGAGCACTGGGAAAGATAACTATGTGGGTAAATAAAGTTGTTCTTAGTATTAAATCTATTTAAAATATAATGGACTGTTTAAACAAAAACAATAAAAATATATTGTGGGGTTTATAGCATATATGTAGGTAAAATCTAAAGCAATAATAGCTTGTGTCTAGGAGAAGAGGGTTACAAGTATACAATGGTAAGGTTCTTATACAGAAAGGTAGACTGTGATAAGTTAAAGAAATATGTTCTAAACCACAAGGCAATCATTAAAATAATAAAGTCATAGTTAATAACCTAAAATAAGGACATAAAATGAAATCATAAAATCTACTCAATCAAAAAGGAGACAAAAAATAGAAAAAAGGGAATAAAAAATATATAGGACAAATGGAAAACAAATAACAGGTGGTGGACTTGAGCCTAATTATTCAATATATTAATAATTACATTAAATAGATATACTTCAAAAATCCCAATTAAAAGCCAGAGGTAATCAGATTAGATAAAACATCAAGTCTAACTATAACTGCCTACAAGAAATGTACATTAAATATAAGGACACAAATAAGTTAAAGTTAAAAGAATGAAAGATTTACCATACTAACATTAATCAAAGGAGATATGAAATCACTATATTAATTTTAGAGTAAGTTGATTTCTGAACAAAAAAATAATGTAAGTTCATAATGATAATCACACCAATTCAATAAGAGGACATGACACTATTAAACTTGGATGTGCCTAATAATAAAGTTTCAAAATAAGCAAAGCAAAAACTGATAGAATCACAAAGAAAAATAAATAAACCCATCATGATCGTCAGAGATTTCAATACCTCTTTCAATAATTGATAGACTAAATAGAAATCAGTACAAATATAGAGGAACTAAAAAATACCATCAATCAAGTTGATGTAATTGACATACATAGAACAATCCACTCAACAACAGTAAAGTATATATTCTTTTCAAGTACATGGGAATATTTATGAAGATATCCTAAATTTTCGTCCAGAAAACAAGCCTCAATATATTTAAAAGTCAAAATAACCACATTCTCTGGCTAACATTGAATTAAAAATCAATTACGTAAAGATTTCTGTAAATACTACAAATATTTGGAAATTATATAACACACTCCTAAGTAATTATTTGGCAAAAAAAAAGAAAAAAAGAGAGAGAGAAACCAAAACAGAAGCAAGAAAATAATTTGAACTGAATGAAAATGAAAAGACAACATGTCAAAATGTGTGGGATGCTGCTAAAGCAGTATAAGCAGGGAAATTTATAACACTAAATGGACATATTAAAGAATAAAAAAGGTCTCAAATCAATGGCTTGATGTTTCATCTTAAAAAACTAGTAAGAGAAGCACAGATTTAATCCAAGGTAATGAGAAAAAGGAAATAATAAACATCAGTGCAGACATTAATAAAATAAAAATCAGAAAAAAAAGAATAATGAACCTAAAACTTTTTCTTTGTGAAAAATCAGTAAAATTTGTGAACATTTAGCTAGACTTCTCAGATAAGAAGAGAAAAGACATAATATCAACATCAGGAATGAGAACAGTAGTTCACTAAAGAGTCTACAAATATTAAAAGGATAACAAGATGATGTTATGAGAAACTTTATGCCAAAAATTTCAACAAGTTCAACAAAATGGAGAAATTCCTTGAAAGACAAAAACCACCAAAGCTCACTTAAATTGAAAAACATTATATGACTAACCCACTATCTTTTAAATAAATTGAATTTGGGTTTAAAAATCTTCCAAAATTTTTTCTATCCAAGATGGCTTAACTAGTGTATTCCCTCAAACATTTAATGAAGAAATAGCACCATTTCTACACAAATTTATTTACAAATTTCAAGAAGAGAGACTACTTCTCCACCCATTCTGAGGCCAGCATTAACCTCCTATTAAAACCACACAAAATAATTACAAGAAAAGAAATCGACAGATCCATATCCCTCATGGCATGCATTCAAAAATTCTCACTGAAATATAACTCAAATGCAAAAATATAGAAGCAGGATAATACTATATTATGACCAAGTGAGTTCATCTGAGTAATGCATGGCTGGCTGATTTGACTTTCAAAAAATCAATCCATGTAATTCATCATTACATGTTAATAAACTATAAAAGGAAAACCATATGATCATCTTAATAGACACACACACACACACACACAAACACACAAGCATCTGGCAAAATTCAACATTCATTCCTAATTAAAAAAAGAAAAAAACCCTCAGCAAACTAGAAATAGAAGGGAATTCTCAAAGCCTGATAAAGGGCATCTAGGGAAAACTTTACAACTAATATCATACTTGGAGTAAAAGACTGAGTACTTTCTCCCTTAGATCAGAAACAAGACAAGAATATTTGCTTTCACCACTACTATTCTACAAATGAAGGTTCTAGACATTGCAATAAACTTTGAAAAAAAATCACTCAAATTAGAAACAAAGAACTAAACCTGTCTTTTTTCTCAGATGACATGATCATCTATACAGAAAATTCCACGTAATCTACAACAAAATTCCTAAACCTAATAAGTTAGTTGAGCAAGACTGCAGGATACAATTCTAATATAAAAAAAACTAATCATATACTAGCAACAAACAATCTGAAATTGAAATTTTAAAAGTATCATTTACAACCGCATAGAAAATGCTTTAAAAACAATCTGACAAAGATTCCTAACACCTATATACTGGAAACTATAAAATACTGTTGAAATAGATTAAAGAAGACTAAATAAATGGAGAAATATACTGTGTTCACTGACTGGAAGGCAATATTATTAAGGTACCAATTCTCCCCAACTTATCTATAGATTTAACATGATCCCAAGCAAAATCCCAGCGGGGTTTCTGGAGACATTGATAGGTTAATTCTAAAGATCACATGAAAATATAAAAGATCTAGATAGCCAAAACAACATAGGGCAAACTTGAGGCTGAACACTACCTAATTTCAAGACTACTATAATGTGGCAGCAATCAAGATAGAATGGTATTGGTGCAAAGATTGAAAAATAGATCAGTGGAACAGAATAGTTAGGTCAGATTTACCCACAACATATGGACAACTTATCTTTGACACGAGTGCAAAATTCAGTGGAGACTGTTTAATCGATTCAACAAATGGTGATGAAACAACTGAATATTGATATGCACAAAAAACTGAACTTTAATCCTTATCTTGAAAAGTATATAAAAATTAAATCCAAATGGACAATACACCTAAATACAAAATATAAAATTATGAATTTCTAGAAAAAATGTTTTTGACGTTTGATTAGGCAAACACTTTTTAGATATAAAACCAATAGCATGATGCCCAAAGGGGAAAGAAAAAACTGATCAATAGGCTGTCATTAAAAGTGAAAATTTTCCCTCTTTAGTAGACAGTGTTAAGAAAATAAAAAGATCAGACTCAGAGAAAATATATGCAAGTATATATCTGATAAAGGGCTTTTATTTATTTATTTATTTATTTATTTAAATTGACCTTTTTTTTAAGATTTATTGATTGATTGATTGCTATGTTGGGTCTTCGTTTCTGTGTTAGGTCTTTCTCTAGTTGCGACAAGTGGGGACCACTCTTCATCGCGGTGCGCAGGCCTCTCACTATCGGGGCCTCTCTTGTTGCGGAGCACAGGCTCCAGACGCGCAGGCTCAGTAGTTGTGGCTCACGGGCCTAGTTGGTCCGTGGCATGTAGGATCTTCCCAGACCAGGGCTCAAACCCGTGTCCCCTGCATTAGCAGGCAGATTCTCAACCACTGCGCCACCAGGGAAGCCCCTATTTATTTATTTATTTAATTTTTTTATACAGCAGGTTTTTATTAGTCATCAGTTTTATACACATCAGTGTATACATGTCAATCACAATCGCCCAATTCATCACACCACCACCCCCACCCGCAGCTTTCCCCCTTTGGTGTCCATACGTTTGTTCTCTACATCTGTGTCTCAACTTCTGCCCTGCATACCGGTTCATCTGTACCATTTTTCTAGGTTCCACATATATTCATTAATATACGATATTTGTTTTTCTCTTTCTGACTTACTTCACTTTGTATGACAGTCTCTAGATCCATACATGTCTCAAAAATGACCCAATTTCATTCTTTTTTATGGCTGAGTAATATTCCACTGTATATATGTACAATATCTTCTTTATCCATTCATTTGTCGATGGGCATTTAGGTTGCTTCCATGACCTGGCTATTGTAAAGAGTGCTGCAATGAACATTGGGGTGTCTGTTATCTTTTTGGATTACAGTTTTCTCCAGATATATGCCCAGGAGTGGGATTGCTGGGTCATATGGTAATTCTATTTTTAGTTTTTTAAGGAACCTCCATACTGTTCTCCATAGTGGCTGTATCAACTTACATTCCCACCAACAGTGCAAGAGGGTTCCCTTTTCTCCACACCCTCTCCAGCATTTGTTGTTTGTAGATTTTCTGATGATGGCCATTCTGACCAGTGAGGTGATACCTCATTGTAGTTTTGATTTGCATTTCTCTAATAATTAGTGATGTTGAGCAGCTTTTCATGTACTTCTTGGCCATCTGTATGTCTTCTTTGGAGACATGTCTATTTAGGTCTTCTGCCCATTTTTGGATTGGGTTGTTTGTTTTTATAATATTGAGCTGCATGAGCTGTTGATATATTTTGGAGATTAATCCTTTTGTCCATTGATTCATTTGCAAATATTTTCTCCCATTCTGAGGGTTGGCTTTTCGTCTTGTTTATGGTTTCCTTTGCTGTGCAAAAGCTTTGAAGTTTCATTAGGTCCCATTTGTTTATTTTTGTTTTTATTTCCATTACTCTAGGAGGTGGATCAAAAAAGATCTTGCTGTGATTTATGTCAAAGAGTGTTCTTCCTATGTTTTCCACTAAGAGTTTTATAGTGTCTGGTCTTACATTTGGTCTCTAATCCATTTTGAGTTTATTTTTGTCTATGGTGTTAGGGAGTATTCTAATTTCATTCTTTTACTTGTAGCTGTCCAGTTTTCCCAGCACCACTTATTGAAGAGACTGTCTTTTCTCCATTGTGTATCCTTGCCTCCTTTGTCATGGATGAATTGACCATAGGTGTGTAGGTTTATCTCTGGGCTCTCTATCTTGTTCCATTGATCTATGTTTCTGTTTTTGTGCCAGTACCATGTTGTCTTGATTACTGTAGTTTTGTAATATAGTCTGAAGTCAGGGAGTCTGATTCCTCCAGCTCCGTTTTTTCCCCTCAAGACTGCTTTGGCTATTCGGGGCCTTTTTTGTCCCATACTAATTTTAAGATTTTTTGTTCTAGTTCTGTAAAAAATGCCATTGATAATTTGATAGGGATTGCATTGAATCTGTAGATTGCTTTGGGTAGTATAGTCATTTTCACAATATTGATTCTTCCAAACCAAGAACATGGTATATCTCTCCATCTGTTGGTATCATCTTTAATTTCTTTCATCAGTGTCTTATAGTTTTCTGCATACAGGTCTTTTGTCTCCTTAGGTAGCTTTATTCCTAGGTATTTTATTCTTTTTCTTGCAATGGTAAATGGGAGTGTTTCCTTAATTTCTCTTTCAGATTTTTCATCATTAGTGTACAGGAATGTAAGAGATTTCTGTGGATTAATTTTGTATCCTGAAACTTTACCAAATTCATTGATTAGCTCTAGTAGTTTTCTGGTGGCATCTTTAGGATTCTCTATGTATAGTATCATATCATCTGCAAACAGTGATAGTTTTACTTCTTCTTTTCCACTTTGTATTCCTTTTATTTCTTTTTCTTCTCTGATTGCCATGGCTAGGACTTCCAAAACTATGTTGAATAATAGTGGTGAGGGTGGACATCCTTGTCTTGTTCCTGATATTAGAGGAAATGCTTTCAGTTTTTCACCATTGAGAATGAAGTTTGCTGTGGGTTTGTCATATGTTGCCTTTATTATGTTGAGGTAGGTTTCCTCTATGCCCACCTTCTGGAGAGTTTTTATCATAAATAGGTATTGAATTTTGCTGAAAGCTTGCTCTGCATCTATTGAGCTAATCATATGGTTTTTCTCCTTCAATTTGTTAATATGGTGTATCACCTTGATTGATTTGCATATATTGAAGAATCCTTGCATCCCTGGGATAAATCCCACTTGATCAGGGGTATGATCCTTTTAATGTGTTGTTGGATTCTGTTTGTTAGTATTTTGTTGAGGATTTTTGCATCTATATTCATCAGTGATATTGGTCTGTAATTTTCTTTTTTTGTAGTATCTTTGTCTGGTTTTGGTATCAGGGTGATGGTGGCCTCATAGAATGAGTTTGGGAGTGTTCCTTCCTCTGCAATTTTTTGGAAGAGTTTGAGAAGGATGGGTGTTAGTTCTTCTCTAAATGTTTGATAGAATTCACCTGTGAAGCCACCTGGTCCTGGACTTTTCTTTGTTGGAAGATATTTAATCACAGTTTCAATTTCATTACTTGTGATTGGTCTGTTCATATTTTCTATTTCTTCCTGGTTCAGTCTTGGAAGGTTATACCTTTCTGAGAATTTGTCCATTTCTTCCAGGTTGTCCATTTTATTGGCACAGTGTTGCTTGTAGTAGTCTCTTAGAATGCTTTGTATTTCTGCGGTGTCTGTTGTAACTTCTCCTTTTTCATTTCTAATTTTATTGATTTGAGTCCTCTCCCTCTTTTTCTTGATGAGTCTGGCTAATGGTTTATCAATTTTGTTTATCTTCTCAAAGAACCAGTTTTTTGTTTTATTGATCTTTGCTATTGTTTTCTTTGTTTCTATTTCATTAATTTCTGCTCTGATCTTTATGATTTCTTTCCTTCTGCTAACTTTGGGTTTTGTTTGTTCTTCTTTCTCTAGTTCCTTTAGGTGTAAGGTTAGATTGATTATTTAAGATTTTTCTTTTTCCTTGAGGTAGGCTTGTATAGCTATAAACTTCCCTGTTAGAACTGCTTTTGCTGTATACCATAGGTTTTGGATTGTCGTGTTTTCATTGTCATTTGTCTCTAGGTATTTTTTGATTTCCTCTTTGATTTCTTCAGTGATCTCTTGGTTATTTAGTAACGTATTGTTTAGCCTCCATGTGTTTGTGTTTTTTACATTTTTTCCCCTGTAATTCATTTCTAGTCCCATAGCGTTGTGGTCAGAAAAGATGCTTGATATGATTTCAATTTTCTTAAATTTACCAAGGCTTGATTTGTGACCCAAGATGTGATCTATCCTGGAGAATGTTCTGTGCGCACTTGAGAAGAAAGCGTAATCTGCTGTTTTGGGATGGAATGTCCTATAAATATCAATTAAATCCATCTGATCTATTGTGTCATTTAAATCTTCTGTTTCCTATTTATTTTCACTTTGGATGATCTGTCCATTGGTGTAAGTGAGGTGTTAAAGTCCCCCACTATTATTGTGTTACTGTCTATTTCCTCTTTTATAGCTGTTAGCAGTTGCCTTATGTATTGAGGTGCTCCTATGTTGGGTGCATATATATTTATAATTGTTATGTCTTCTTCTTGGATTGATCCCTTGATCATTATGTAGTGTCCTTCCTTGTCTCTTGTAACATTCTTTATTTTAAAGTCTATTTTATCTGATATGAGTATTGCTACTCCAGCTTTCTTTTGATTTCCATTTGCATGGAATACCTTCTTCTATCCCCTCACTTTCAGGCTGTATATGTCCCTAGGTCTGAAGTGGGTCTCTTGTAGACAGCATATATATGGGTCTTGTTTTTGTATCTATGCACCAAGCCTGTGTCTTTTGGTTGGAGCATTTAATCCATTCTTGTTTAAGGTAATTATCGATATGTATGTTCCTATGACCATTTTCTTAATTGTTTTGGGTTTGTTTTTGTAGGTCCTTTTCTTCTCTTGTGTTTCCCACTTAGAGAAGTTCCTTTAGCATTTGTTGTAGAGCTGGTTTGGTGGTGCTGAATTCTCTTAGCTTTTGCTTGTCTGTAAAGCTTTTGATTTCTCCATTGAATCTGAATGAGATCCTTGCCAGGTACAGTAATCTTGGTTGTAGCTTCTTCTCTTTCATCACTTTAAGTATATCATGTCACTCCCTTCTGGCTTGTAGAGTTTCTGCTGAGAAATCAGCTGTTAACCTTATGGGAGTTCCCTTGTATGTTGTCATTTTTCCCTTGCTGCGTTCAATAATTTTTCTTTGTCTTTAACTTTTGCCAATTTGATTACTATGTGTCACGGTGTGTTTCTCCTTGGGTTTATCCTGTATGGGACTCTCTGCGCCTCCTGGACTTGAGTGGCTATTTCCTTTCCCATGTTAGGGAAGTTTTTGACTATAATCTCTTCAAATATTTTCTTGGGTCCTTTCTCTCTGTTCTCCTTCTGGGACCCCTATAATGTGAATGTTGGTGCATTTAATGTTGTCCCAGAGGTCTCTTAGGCTGTCTTCATTTCTTTTCATTCTTTTTTCTTTTTTCTGTTCCACAGCAGTGAATTCCACCATTCTGTCTTCCAGGTCACTTATCCATTCTTCTGCCTCAGTTATTCCGCTATTGATTCCTTCTAGTGTAGTTTTCATTTTATTTATTGTATTGTTCATCTCTGTTTGTTTGTTCTTTAATTCTTCTAGGTCTTTGTTAAACATTTCTTGCATCTTCTCAATCTTTGCCTCCATTCTTTTTCCCAGGTCCTGGATTATCTTCACTATCATTATTCTGCATTCTTTTTCTGGAAGGTTGCCTATCTCCACTTCATTTAGTTGTTTTTCTGGAGTTTTATCTTGTTCCTTCATCTGTTACATAGCCCTCTGCCTTTTCATCTTGTCTATCTTTCTATCAATGTGGTTTTTGTTCCACAGGCTGCAGGATTGTACTTCTTCTTGCTTCTGCTGTCTGCCCTCTGGTGGATGAGGCTATGTAAGAGGCATGTGCAAGTTTCCTGATGGAAGGGACTGGTGGTGGGTAGAGCTGACTGTTGCTCTGGTGTGCAGAGCTCAGTAAAACTTTAATCCGCTTGACTGCTGATGGGTGGGGCTGGGTTCCCTCCCTGTTGGTTGTTTGGCCTGAGGTGACCCAACACTGGAGCCTACCTGGGCTCTTTGCTGGGGCTAATGGCAGACTCTGGGAGGGCTCACGCCAAGGAGTACTTCCCAGAACTTCTGCTGCCAGTGTCCTTGTCCCCACGGTGAGCCACAGCCACCCCCTGCCTCTGCAGGAGACCCTCCAACACTAGCAGGTAGGTCTGGTTCAGTCTCCCCTGGGGTCACTGCTCCTTCCCCTGGGTCCTGATGCGCACACTACTTTGTGTGTGCCAAGAGTGGAGTCTCTGTTTACCCCAGTTCTGTCAAAGTCCTGCAATCAAATCCCACTAGCCTTCAAAGTCTGATTCTCTAGGAATTCCTCCTCTCGTTGCCGGATCCCCAGGTTGGGAAGCCTGACGTGGGGCTCAGAACCTTCACTCCAGTGGGTGGACTTCTGTGGTATAAGTGTTCTCTAGTCTGTGAGTCACCCACCCAGCAGTTTTGGGATTTGATTTGACTGTGATTGCACCCCTCCTACCGTCTCATTGTGGCTTCTCCTTTGTCTTTGGATGTGGGGTATCTTTTTTGGTGAGTTCCAGTGTCTTCCTGTCGATGATTGTCCAGCAGCTAGTTGTGATTCTGGTGTTCTCACAAGAGGGAGTGAGAACACATCCTTCTACTCCGCCATCTTAGTACATAGTCAGGGCCTTTATTTATAATATGTAAATAACTCTTTCAAATCAGCAATAAGAAAACAGACAACCCATTTTAAAATGGGCAAAAGATTTGAACACTTTACCAGAGAAGATAAACAGATGGCAAATATGCACATGAAAAGATGCTTGACATAGTCATTAAAGAAATGCAAAATAAATGAACAATAGATTGTACTGTACACTTACGAGAATGGCTAAAAATTAAAAAGACTGACTATACCAAATACTGCTAAGGATTTAGAGGAACTGGAACTCTGATACACTACTTGAAGGAACGTAAAATGGCACATTGCTTTGGAAAGCAGTGTAGCAGTTTCTTAAGAAGTTAAACATACACATACCATATTATCTAGCCATTCTACTCCTACTTATTTTCTCAGGGTGGGGGGAAAGATGTCCACATAAAGATTGGTACACAAACGTTCATAGCAACTTTACTTACAAAAGCCCCAAACTGGAAACACTCTGAATGCCTACCGACAGAGTACTGTGTAAACAAATTATATCCATACAGTGGACTACTATTCCGAGATAAAGAGAAATTACCTACTGATAGAAACAACAACATGGTTGGATCCCAATATATTTCTGCTGAATGATAAAAGCCAGGCACAAAAGAATATTTATTTTTTGATTATTTAAAACTCTTGAAAATATAAACTCATTTCTAATAACAGAGAACACTTCAGTGGTTGCCTGGACATTGATGTGGGAGTTGTTTAGAGACATGAGGAAACTTTTGGGGGTGATGAATACGTTTAGCATCTTAATTGTAATGATGGTTTCACAGGTGTATACATTTGTCAAAGCCTATCAAATTGTACATTTTACAAATGTAGTTTATTTTACTGTCAATTATACCTCAATAAATCTGTTACAAAACAAAAATGGTGCACGTAATTCTTTTTAGACTGTTGAATGAATATTTAAATATGAATTGTCAATTTCCATACACTTCCCTTCTACAGATTTGCTGATAATCTCGTATATTGTGGATACCTATAAAGCATATGAAATTATGCAAGAAGTTTAAGTTCGCCTGCCTAAGGAAATTACACTTAGATCAATTTGGAACATAGGCATCATTACACTTCTTGAGTTTAGTCCCACTTATTCATGCATGTAATGTTTATACTACGATGTTAACGTACTGTGTTCATTTTGATCTATGTTCCTTGGAGACAGAAGAGATCCCTCTGCTCAGAACAGAGATAACCCAAATTTGATTGGGAGCCAAATGGTATTGTGTGACCTAATTAAGTGGTGGGTATTTCATGAGCTTAGTCTTTCACATCTGGCTGTTATTAGATAGCCCTACTTGGCTACCCCACAAAGCAGCATTTGATCTAAGGGCCAACTCTGCCCCACAATTTGCTAGTGTCTCTCACACTGACTAAATCCCCAGGGAGAGGTCAGGCCCAAGAAACCAGGAAACAAAGTAGGAGATATCTCTGCAGAGGGACTTCTATTTCTATTTCTGTTTGGTTTTTAAGTGCATTTTGCCTTGACTAACTTCAAATATTGATTGTTAGAGTGGACTGGAAATGCAATGATTGACTGATCACAATGTATTACATACAATGAATTTTGAATACCACAGGACTAATTGAATAAATGAACGGAAATATTAATATTGAATTAATAGGAATGATCAGAGTGAATTAAGCACAGCGGGCCAAATTCTGCCCCTGGATATGCATGCACAATTTCCATTGACTTCAATGGGGGTTTTGTTGTGTGTATCCAAGGGCAGAATCCAGCTTAATGAATTTTTTAATTGTTTTTAAATGGTGAATGAATTGGTTAAAGTGCAAAGCACCAGAGACGATTCCTTACATATTGCATATATTTCTGTATTTTTTTCATTTGCTTGAACTCTTACATCTATGATCCACCTCAAAAGTCTGATTTTAAAGTTGGAGAAAATAATATAAGAAATAAAATCAATGCTGTTACGTTTTCTTTGTAAACAGCTAAAGCATACACATCGCTGCAGGCTTCTATTTCTGTATATTAAAATTATAATACTTTCATTTATTAATGAACCACTAAAAGAAATCTGAAACTTTGGTGACCAGGAATTCATCCATGTCCTCTCAAGTGTCCCTCATATGAATGCCAATAGACCAAGGTGCATCCTCCACCATACCATTCATCACCTTATTTGAGTTAGAAAATCTTTTGCCAACGATTATCGATACCTGTGCTTATTATTTGATCTTGAGCAATTGTCATATCAGTTTAGTTTTTCAGATTTAGATATGAAATTTTACTACTAAAACCCTTTTAGATTAAGAATCTATGATGAAATCTTAAATATGCTTGATCCCTTGATAGATTCAGTCATTTAGATAGACCAATTCTACTTTACATCATCACACCACCAGCCTGAGGCAAAGAAATTCAATGCCTTAGACCTGAAATTTATAATAATTCATTATAAGACATTTTCCTTAATATATTTTCTCCCAGGTAATGAAAAATAGTCTTTGTGTGAGATAAGCTCTAAACATGCATAGGAAAAGTGTGCTTGTGTGTGTGTGTGTGTGTGTGTGTGTGTGCACATTTTGGGGATAAGGCTTAGAAGAACTCATCTGTATAAGAAAAATAAAACAAAACAAAAACCAGAATATTATACATTCCTCGACTGAATGTATAATGTAAAGATAAATTCATCAAATTAGCCTTGTTTTGTTTTATTTTTTAAATTAATAGGTTTAAATTTTTAGAGCAGTTTTAGGATCACAGCAAAAAATGGAAAGTTCAGAGAATTCCTACATACACAAACACCCCCATCATAAACATCCATAATCAATGTAGTACTTTGTTACAACTGATGAACCAACACTGACATGTCATAATCAACCAATGTCCATAGTTTACATTAGGGTTTATTATTTGTGTTATACATTCTATGGATAACAAACATATACGGGCATGTATCCACCATTGTAGTGCATACAGAATAGTTATCCTGCCCTAAAAATTCTCTGTGCTTCAACTATTCATACTCCACTCGCCTTAAATCCCTGACAACCACTGATTTTTTACTGTCTCCATAGTTTTGCCTTCTTTAGGCAAAATTTATATGTCATATAATTCAAATCATACAGTATGTAACATATGCAGACTGGCTTCTCTCACTGAGCAATATTCATTTAAGATTCCTCCATTTCTTTTCATGGTTTGACAGTTCATTTCTTTTTAGCATCAAATAATCTTTCACTGTCTGGATGTACCACAGTTTATCCATTCACGTACTGAAGGACTTCTTGGTTACTTGTAAATTTTGGCAATTATGAATAAAGCTGCTATAAAAAAATCCATGTGCAGGTTTTTGTGTGGATATTAACTTGTGGTTATGAACTTGAATATTACAAAACCTAGGGGGCTGGGGTGGGCAGGGGAAAAAAACTTGGCTGAATTCAAATATATCAATAAATTTTTAGAGTAGCTTATGAGACAAAAAACACTTAAAATAACTTCTGAAATTTTTTCATATCTTATAATTTTAGTCATGTAAAATATGGATGAAGATTAATGAATTAAAACTTCTTTCAGTTAAGGAGAGAAAATAAGCTGTTCAATTTATTTGGATAAATACCGAAGAGTATAATTGATGGATCATATGGAAGGAGCATGTTTAGCTTTTTAAGAAACTGCCAAACTGCCTTTCAAAGTGGTTGTACCATTTTGCATTCCCTCCAAAAATAAATGAGAGTTCCTGTTGCGTCACATCATTCCCAGCATTCCGTGTTATCAGCAGATTAGATTTTAGCCATTTTAATAGTGGCTAAATAGTGGGTAGTGGTATCTCATTGTTATTTTTATATGCAATTCCCTAAAGCTGGATGATTTTGAGCATCTTTTTACACACTTATTTGCCATCTGTATATCATCATTGGTGAAGTATCTGTTCAGATCTTTTGTTCATTTTTTGAGTTTTTTATTTCTGTTTTACTGAGATTTAAGAGTGTTTGGTGTGTTTTGAGTAACAGTACTCTATCAGATATGTGTTTTGTAAATATTTTCTTCCAGTCTGTGGTTTGTCTTCTTGTTCACTTGATAGTGTATTTCACAGAAGAGAAAAGAAGTTTTAAATTTTAATGAAGTCCAGTTTGTCAATCCTTTCTTTCACTGATTGTGCCTTTGATACTTAATCTAAAATGTGCATATCAAAAACAAGATTTTATCTAGATTTTCTTCTATGTTATCTTCTAGGAGTCTCACAGTTTTGCATTTTACATTTAGGTGTGTGAACAACTTTGAGTTAATTTTGTTCTCCAGGTGCATATTTAATGGTTAAGATCTGCCCTGCCTCCTGAACAAAGGTGTTTTGAGGGTCTCAAATGAGAAAAAATAACATAACTGAAATTACATTAAAAGCTGTGAAATACATAGAGGAGGAAATCCTTTCAATATTCAGTATCTATATCATGACAACAGTCTAATTAAAAGTATACTGGTGATAGCTGGTTGAATTATAGAACTTTAATTTGGGGGTGTTTGTTTTTGTTTTATTGCTTTGTAGTTACTTATTTTGAATTTTTAAACTTGCTTTATAAGAAACGTGAAACAGTTCCACTAAAACTTAAATTAACAGGCTGGAGATATTTTTGAGTGCTACCTTAGAGCAACGAAAATATTGTTAGTGGGTGATTTGATAGTAACTGTGGAAACAAACTATGGACTATGGAGAAATATTACCTTACATCAACCTTGCATTATGATACTGTTTAATTTTGAAAATATATCATTAACTCACAAAGGGTCGCATCTGCAATTATTCATTCTAACAAAATATTACACTTGATTGGAAAATACAAATGGTGATGGGAATCAATTTCATACACAGTAGTTTAGAGTTCTTTAAATAATAGGCAATGAAACTCAAAAGAAATTGCTGCAAACAAGTCGGTAAATAACTTGTAACAAAAGATACATCAGTAATCCTGAAAACCTAACAATAAAGTCACTCTGTGTCTTATCCACTACACTTCACCCTTGCTACTCAAAGTGTGGTATGGGGACCCACAGAGTTGTCATCATTACATCTCAGCCTATCCCAGACCACCTGCTTCATAGTATTCATTTAAAAAAAAAAAAAAAAAAAAACACAAAAATAAAAAACCAGATGACAGATGCAAGCATTTAATCAAAAAGCACTGCTCTATAGTCTTAATAATATACTTAAAAATAAATTATCTGGAGTTAGAGCAGCTCTGTAATTAAGTGTTTGTTTAACCTGGGATAAATTGTTCAGTCTGCCTATACTCAGTCTCCTCATCTGTCGTGTGGGTATTAATATCTACTTGGGAAATTGTTTTGAGGATAAATATCATTTATGAAGTACATTCATTTTTACATCCATGCAATTGTTCATGAACTACCTCAAGTAACAAGTTTTATGGGACACTTCTGAATAACATTTTTCTCATTTTCTTTCCCTGTAAGACAATAACTTTTGTCATAAAGATTACAGAGAAAAAACATAACATAGAAAATGCACATTAGCGTTAAAGAAATACACTGTCCTTTTACCCCAGGCATTTCTCGGTGTCCTCAGTATGCAAACCCTCTGTCACCCGCAGCCTCTTCCAGTCTGTTCTCAACTGTGCATGTGCTAAGCTACCGTACACTTATGGCGGCGTTCAGCCTTCACATTTACCGGTACATGTCACTACTTAGGATTGGTCAGAAATTGTCTCACGTGTCTGAGATAGTTGTCTGTCTTCTCTGCCAGTGCCAATCCCTGATTGTAGCCATTTCCCTTCCCACCTGCAAAGACAATATGAGTTTTCCACAGTAGCAATCACCCAGGCATTGCTGAGCTTCTCCACTGTACGTGCAGAAATGGAAATCATTGTACCCTATCAGTACCTGTCTTATTTCTCTTCTCCCCTAACTTTTCATTTATCTCAAGAGATTATCTTCTCATTACCATGATTTTCCATGAGGCCCTCTGATCACCATGTTAACCTATCTGTATTTACAGTCTTCTTGCATAATTATAATGCCTATCTTCTGCCTGACACATCACTGTCTCTTAATACTTGATATTTTCTTTTTTAAATCCAGGCTGCTATTGGAAGCATCTCAGAATAATACTATCATTATAAATATAATTTAGGTGTTTTTATCATTAGTTGTTTATCACAATCTTGTTACTGAGACCAACTTGGCACATTTAAACTTATAAATGCTAATTACTAGCACATGGTCACTAAAGCTTTTAGACTGAAAAATCTCTGTATATTTGCCTTCTCTAAGGTCTTGTTCTGGAATTGGAATTGAAGACTCTTTACACTACAGCTTGGGTTTTATGCATTTATTCATATTAGGAGTACAGGGACACTCATTGCACATAATTTAAAAAGTGTTTCTGCCTAAAAATCTGTCCCTCAAGACTCAGGAGTTTATTCCCATTCAACTTATCTTAACAAATCGGCTATTGACATGGTGGTCAAATAGGGACTTTTAAGAATACAGGTGGATGCTGGTAGTAATCAACTGGGGTTAACAAGCATAAACAGAATTGCCTCGGCAAGCCTGGATGCGTGGTCACCTTAGGTTTTGGTAATTTCACCATTGGTATGCTTACGGGTCATCCTTGATTCACAGGTATTTCAATGATGGAAGCATCCTTTATCCAGGCAGAAGTGTAGGGCAGCACTAGATACAGTCTAAAAAATCCTCTTAGGACATATACAACTAAAAAACTGAATATGAAACTATGAAGATGAGAACCCAGTCTAAAAGGAGAGCCAGGAAACAACGGAAGAGGATGAAGACTAGGGAGAACTGATAGGAGAGAAAGATTGACAAGGATGGTAATAGGTGTTGTCAAGAGCAACTGATGAGAGAAAAATGACTGTAGTACCTAGAAGGTATGAGTAGCTTTTGGAAGAATCAGAAAGAGAGACTTTAAGAGTGTCCATCTACACAGACAAATGCCATCTTTGTATTAATTCTAAATGTATTTTCCATTTATTTATTTTTTTAATAGATCTTTGTTGGAGTATAATTGCTTCACAATGCTATGTTAGTTTCTGTTGCACAACAAAGTGAATCAGCCATATGCATGCACATGTCCCCATATCCCTCCCCCTTAAGCCTCCCTCTCATCCTCCCTATCCCTCCCCTCTAGGTCATTGCAAGAAAAGCTATGTGTTTTTCTTATAGCTAATTAATAACTTGTATTATGAATTATGAATAGATTTCTGACATTAAAAAAAGTATAATGTCAAGGAAAACTCCAGAATATGAAGGAATTTGGATATCTATTTAATATATATAATATTGTATATAATATATGCATATATACTTCCTGACAATGATGGTTAGAAGTAAGCTTTAAATGGATACAATTTGATATTTAATAGTAAAGAGAAATTGGGTCTGGTTGGTAATATTATTGAATCCTCTTTTGGAAATAAATATAATGTGTTAAACAGTAATGACATACACTACTTTTTAAAGTGATGTTACATATTTTATAGATGCCCCGGTAGGATTCTTTATGTGCCTGTCTTTTGGATTGAACAGGAGATGAGCAGAGAGATGAATAGGATGGCTGATCAGGGAACATCTTTCTTGGCTGCCCTGCAGTTTTTTCAGGTTGGCAGATACCCTAAGGAGGGTACTTAAAGTTAGGTAAGAAACATTTGTAAGTTTAAAGTTTAGTAAGGAAGAAAGAGAGAATTTATTTTGCCTGTTTAAAAGTGCACGTTCTAGTGTTTTGGGGACATCAAGCATGCAAAAAGCAAATGTAATTGTTCTGTGAATTTGGCCCTTGGGTTTTTCATTCAAACCTAAGCATTGCAACCAGATCAGAAATTTCAACAATGTGGCATCTCTATGACTTTCTCTGTGAAATCCAATGCTCTGTCTCGTAGACATAATATAAAACACTCTGTAGGTCTGCATTATGTAACCTCCAACCATATAATTCCATACTTGGCTCAAAATCTGAAATTTTCCCTGGAAAAATATAAAGAAATAATAATAGAATTAAATTTGAAGTCACTCACATTAAAATATATGAGAAATTTACCTTTTAAAAGCTGAATATGACTATCTGCTTTAAATAATAACTAATCTGGACCAGCTTAATACAGTTTTTGATAATGTTTCACTTCATATTCAATTTTGGAAGTCTCTTGGTTTGCATATTCTTTGAATTTCGTTCTTTTGATATTAAATAAAATTTAGAGAAATGAATTTACCCAACTTAGCAAGGCAAATATTGATTTTGTTATAAAATCGATGCCATTTGTCAGGCTTCCTCACATTAAACATGCTAGAGTACACATGATTTTATTAAGCCACCACTAAATTCATGCGTTATATAATCTAACCCTTTTCTGACTTTTGAGTTCTCTCAAGGATTCAGAAGAATATTTAATATGAAGAATTAATAAAAATGTCTCTAATTTTGAAATTTAACTTCCTCTTGGAATAGAATAATGGTTGTGCTGATTATCTATATGTATGCCTAACTCATTAGCTCTCTGAAGACAAGGATTTCTTAGGAAACTGTTCCCATTTCAATGGGAGACAAAACGATCTCTTTTTTAAAGTTCATGTACTCTAAAAAACCTTGGCTCCATTTTTATTTTAAAATAAAATAAATTTAAATATGATATTAATGAGAAGTATTTTATACAAACCGGTGGTCCCTTATGATTTGTACGCTTAGTTAGATGTTGTCATTAGAAGCAAATATGAAGTTCTTTTATGAGTCAGTAGTGTTAATCTCAGCTTCGCAGAAATAACACATTAGACTAGAGGTCTAATAAGATCTTCAGATTCTCAACTGGCCTAGTCTATCCTCTCTAGCAGGAGGAACACATTTCTTGTATGAAAGCATTAACTATTTTCAGAGATATGAAAACCTAAGGTTTTATGTTAAACAAACAAACAAGAATAACAACATCAACAAAATCTGCTGTTCCCTCTCCGGTAACTTTTCATTAAGATCTTTCAAAGTGTATCAATGTGTCATCTTCACTTTTTCTCCTCTGTCCTCTATTCACTTTTATAATTCCTACAAAATTTTACATTATGAAGTTAATATATACAGCAATGTATGCATTTTGAAGTTAATAGATATTTCACCAATGAGAAAATTCAATTCTTTTTTAAAAAAACATTTTGGCAACGAATATTTTAGTTAGGAAGTCCTTTAACAATTCCAGGAGTTAAATGTGTTAATTTATTAACACCTGGAAGGCAAATACACTCTACCATAGGCATGTTAATTCACTGGTTTAACTGGTTTAGACTTTGGAGTTATCTGGACTTGGGTTAGAATCCCAGGTTTATCACATAAGACCTCTGAGACCATGACACTGAGTCCTCAGTTTAAAGGGAGGGTCAGGAACAAATGCCAAGAAGATAAAGACCTGGGGATTTAATAGGTGAGAAAGTCTGACAAGGATAGTGACAGGTGTTGCTAGGAGTAATTGATGCGAGGAAAGTTACTGTATTATTTACAAGGTGTAAGTGTAAGTTACTTATTCTCTTTGAATCTTATTGCCTATCTATGAAATAAGAACAGTAATACCAAACTCAGAGTACGTAATGTTCTAAGCTCAGTGCTTAAACAGAGAGCCCCCAATAAAGAAGCTTTCTTCTTCCTCTCCTCCTCCTTCTTCATCATTTTGTGTATGTACATATATATATACATATGTGTTTTTTACTTTTAGATACTTAACCTATTATAGAAATCCCCGAAGTGTCATTGTGTTGTTTCCAATTTTGCGTATTATCAACAATACAGTGTTTACATCATTTGCAACATTCTTAAATATTACTACTTTGTCCTGAATCAAACATTTCTCTAGGGTTTTCAGATCAATTTTATACTAACACTTCACAAATACAACCCATGACCACAGTGAGGAGCAAGTTTGTTAGGCCTAATATTTAGAACCCAGTACCAGTGGGGTCAAGATCATGGACAATCCAGTACCAATGGGATCAAGGACATGGACTTTCCCATTGCACTTCAGGTAGGCAACAACTTTCTCTAAGATGACACACATAACCTCCTGGTGGACACTGTGTAAGTAAGCAAGAAAGTGTATACAGTTTGTGTATGTTCATCACTATCTCATATAGCAATTCTAAGGGCTTACCCAGTCAAGAGTGAACAAGAAGCATCCCATAAGGATCAACATGGACCATCAGGCCACATACCATTTCTTTCATTTATCTTCTATTTGTTTTTTTAATATAAAAAATTTTTTGAGGGGATAATTTTAGATTTACAGAAAAGTTGCAAAGACTGTGCAGAGAACTCCCAGGTACCTCACACCCAGTTTCTCCTATTGTTAATATCTTACATTACTATGGTACATTCATCAGAATTAATGAGCCAACATTGGTACGTTACTGTTTACTAAAATCCACACTTTGTTTGAATTTTACTAGTTTTTCTATGTCATTTTTCTATTTTGAGATCCCATGGAAAATACTACATTACATACAGTCCTCATAGCTTCATAGTCTCCTTTGACCTGTGAATATAACAAACTTTCCTTGTTTTTTGATGACCTTGACAAATCTTGAGGAGTACCAATCAGATAATTCATAGGATCCCTTAATTGTGCTTTTTTTCTAATATTTTTCTCATGGTGAGACTAGGGTTATCGGTGTGGGGGATGTCTTTTTTTTTTTTTTCTCGTGTGCTGATTATATTTTGTCTGGCTGAGAGTTCAAAAAAAGCTTTTCCATGTGAGGCAACGTTTGGGCTCATCCTGCTTTATTTAGCTCTCCTTGTTCAATCTCACTTAGTGACTGAGATGAAAGCTATTCCAATAACTACCAGAGGGGATGAGATGATGCTAGCAAATAACCATGAAAAACAGAAAAAAATATTTCAGCCTATTTCTCTGAATATGTAAAATCCCTCCCCAAGTATATTTTCCCGAATCTTCTTTCACACCAAATACAACCGCTCACCACGTATTACTCTTCAGTATATTTCTTTCATTTTGTATACAAAAAGGTCAATCTGAAAATATACATCAAACCTGAATGAAAACATCCTCTATTCCTATGCAACGTACCAATGCTTGAAGTTTTCTCTTCCAGCATTATTTGTTTAATAGAAATATTTTCCATACCACCTGGTTCTGGCAGAAAGTCAAAATTTGCATTTATATGAGGTAGTTTATCAAATATAACATACAGAAGTCTGTTAAGTACACATTGCATTTTGTTTGTGAGAAAATCTGTTTGTCTTTAATGTAGTTTTTAAATTAACCTTAATGAAAGCTTCTGAAAATTGTTGTTCTAAGCATTTGAAATATGCAACAAGAACGGGTGGAAGACATAAACATGTTTTCCATTATATGTTATCAGATAGCCCAAAATTACTACAAAGAATAATGTGGGACTATGTTAAATTAGAAAGATAAGCAAGCATTTAGTTAAAAGCAAAGGTCTTTAGAAGAGGAAAGCATCTAACACAGTTAACCCCAAACATCTTACAACAATCTTCAGTCAGAGGCATTTTAACATTTTCAGTTAGAATGTTATCTACTATATACAGAAACTAAGATTATTTGCACCAAAATTTAAGATTTCATTTGTCTTAATCTAAGATTTGCCAAATACTCAAAGACTCACCCAAGGTTTTCTGAAGTGCTAAAAAACAGGTAATTGGAACATGAACCTATCTGGCCGTGTCTCTTAACAGTCCATTCTATTCTTGTTTTTCTACTGTCTTTTCACTACTTACAATATTGCCCTTAGTAACTTTTTGAATATTAACATATCCCAGTGATTTTCACCTAGAGGACTCCCCAACAGTGAATATAAGATTAATATTTATTTCTAGTAGGCCTGTTTTTTATCAGTTGTGGAAAACTCAAGTGTCTTTACATCTTGAGACACTTGAATTTCTACTTGTTTCCCTCCTATCTTTGCTATGTAAAAGGAAATACTTAGTACTTTCAGATGGTGAATTTTTTCAATTAAAGCTAGATATCCAGATATTGTACACAATCACACAACTTTTAAATGCTAGAAACTAGCTTTAAAATATTTTATGTATTGTGTAAGTCAAACAAATATGGCTGGTGCCAGTTTGCAAGCTGTGTTATAAAGTACAATAAATAACGAAAGTTAAGGATCTCCTAATTCAAGCAAAAGCTGGGAAAATGAATTTTTCCTTCAACAAATATTATATTCCTTTGTATGGAAAGCCATGGGATATTTAGAAATAAATCAGATGTTATTCAGAGGTTTGCTCTTCAATGCTTACAGCATTTGACAAAGTCTGGGTTATGGTCCTTAATCATAGAATTTGCTACACCTTTGATCACAAATATCTTTGAAGCCATTGAAGCACTGTTCTGACAATTTAAAAAAAATTTTACAACAAAGTTTTTATGCAATAAATTCCATCTTTGACTAAACTATTCAACAGTTCTAGTTTCCTAAGCTTTTCACCTCCTAACCTTAAATGTATTTATTTATAATTTTTATCATATGGAAGCCTGATCTAAAATATTTGATTTAGTAGAACTATACACAGAGGGTTTGATGCTTCATATATTTCTCTCTGATTTGTCATCTGTTCAAAGTGAATTTTGCTCTTAACCATCATATGTAGCAGTGACTTCTTGGATTAGTGTCCAGGCAGCTTTGGTTGGGAGAGAGAGACCTATGTGAAGCTGTGTATTTCTATGCTAAGATCTGTCAAAAAAAAAAGCAGTGCACCCCACACTCTTTCCTTACAGGCACAAAGGTGGAAAAAGTTCCTAAAATTTTACTTCTCCCTCCATCTTCATCAGGCCCCTCTATCAACAAAGAAATTGATAGAACTGGATATGAATTCTAGACCTCTTCCCTCCTGGACCCCAGCTTAACACAGTCCTACGAGGGATAGGCTTTGAGTTCTTTGCCACGTCTACTCTGTCCTTTGCAAATCCTTCCATATAACAAATTCAACATCTTTAATGTAAGAATGATTTCATACACTGATTATTATTATTTCTAGAATGCATTTGAAGCGTGATTTAACCTGTTTGAGGGAGATGCTAAAGGATAATAGAGTTGTTTAGTAGAGTTTTAGGAGTCAGATATTTTTAAGTGTAAATAAGTTTTCTTGTAAATCTTTTCACCCTAAATTATATGAGAATTCAATCTTAAAATATAATGTAGAACCATCCCATCAGGTCTGGGAGAAATTATACCTTTGTACACATGCAAATGTGTGGTTTTGTCTATTAAAATTTGTAAGAAGGCACATGGAACACATGTTCCTGTATTAGTACAGAACTTAAAGTATCACAAAAACTCATATAAATAACTTCAGAAACTTTGGCACAGTTTTTAGAATAATCTCAGGGATAGAAAATGCTTGTCCTGTGTCTATAGTTATGATTTTTAAAAAATAGCCATGTTTAGTAGATAAGATGAATAAACTTAAATTGGATCATACACCGGGCTGTAACATAAAAGATTAAAATCCAATTTCTCCATATTACAAATATCAAGTGCCATTATTATAGTATGCAAAGAAAACAATGTAAAATGGCAATTGTACCATGAAAGGTATACAGGTTCACAGTTCTCAGTGTGAAACTGTGGACAATACTAATTTAAGGTGTATATTTTGGCATACCTTAATTAATATAATTTATTGTATTGTTTTTAGTCATTCTAATATAACACATAAAATGTTAATATAAATTATTGTATTGTTTTTAGTCATTCTAATATAACACATAAAATGTTACTAATACTTACATGCCTATTTTCTAGATAGATTAGTAGCACCTTGGCTAGTAAAGAATTTTATGAATTGAAATGTATTTTAAAGTCTGATAAAGTTTAAAGTCAGATAAAACTGAGCTTCTTATTAATCTTATCAATGTTGAAGGTTTGTGGTCTATGAACCATATGCATTTGAATCACCTAACAATACTTGTTAAAAACATAAACCCTTGGGCACCATGTTGGAATTCACATTCTTGCCATCACCAGGTGGTTTTCTTGCACAGAAGGAATTAAGAACTACTGGTTTACATATCAAGAAATCATTATGATGAGTTCATTACTTCTCCAATGGGTGTCAGAAATCCTTCATAGCAAGGTAGAATTTCATCATTAGCATGTTTGCTGCATTGAGATGTTTCTCTTTGCTAACCATTATATTAGAGCCACTAGATTTTCTCTAAAAAACTCATTTGATATTTTTCTATTTTCTGTGAAGTACCTATTTACATCAGTTAGAGAATTCTGTTTTTTTAAAATGTATGTTTAACTATAGTACCTCTTTCATACCCCATATCTTTCCAAAAAGAATGTCAGGTGACTTGATATAGTACAAATGATTACAAAATTAAATTTTTGCAGTTCATTTCTTCTCTCTGAATGTTTAAGAAAAAATATATCCTATTATGTTTTACCTTTCTGGTTTTTGATCCTTTTCTGATTTTTGATCCTTTTTTTGTATCTAGTGTGACAGGGACTTAAAGAATGTCTCTAGGGCTTCCCTGGTGGCACAGTGGTTGAGAGTCTGCCTGCCGATGCAGAGGACACGGGTTTGAGCCCTGGTCTGGGAAGATCCCACATGCCGCGGAGCAACTAGGCCCGTGAGCCACAACTACTGAGCCTGCGCGTCTGGAGCCTGTGCTCCGCAACAAGAGAGGCCGCGATAGTGAGAGCCCCGCACACCGCGATGAAGAGTGGCCCCCGCTGGCCGCAACTAGAGAAAGCCCTCGCACAGAAACGAAGACCCAACACAGCCAAAAATAAATAAATAATAATTAAAAAAAAAAAGAATGTCTCTAACTTGCACATCTCACTCTGGTTACAACAAAGACAAAACCAGTAATTTTCCACTTCAGATATGTTCTTAAAGTGTATTTTATCTTCATACAAAAAAATCTTTTCTAAAATGAAGACATTAATATTTCCACACTTGACCTTTTCTTGTTACAAAGAGAAATGCAAATAATTTAATAATATTATTGCTTATACCCCTTAAGGTTCAAATAACTAGTTATTATATAGAAACAGCTAGGTCTAATCTGCTTCACAAGAAACATACTCTGTTAGTGTACAATAGCTAATATCAGATCACTAATAGATTTAACCTTGTAAGTTCATAGATATTTAGAAGTGTTATGGTTTGAAGGTCAACTTGTTTGTCTTACTGTAAAAGAAAGGCAAAGAAATGAATAAAAATTAGAAAGAATTAATTCTTCAAAAAGTTTTTACAAATCAAAACCCTGCAGTTTCACACTGAGAACAAAAGAAGCATATTAAACACCAAAGTTTATCAAGACAAATTAGGTCCCAGTTTCAAATTTTCTTTAATCTTTTGCATCTGAACAGTTTTTTTGCCTCATGCTGTTTTCCCTAGTTAAATGTTAAAATGAATTCTAGCCAATACCATTGACTTCCTCCCTTAAAAATATTGAGACACATAATAAAAAATTAATTACTTCCCCTAATTTCCGTGTGATTCTTTAAAAAGATGTAAAATTCATTTAAAGTACGTGGTGACTTTGTCTTTGAAGATCACGACAATTAACATGGATCAAAGCTTAGGTTCTGTAACGATGATAGCTTATTAGCATAATGAAATTAACTTAGAGACAAGAATCTTTAATAGGTACAACAAAAACGCTTTAATAATACTTGCAGAAAATTATGTATTTGCTAGAAGTACAACAGTTTCAGATTTTCTATCCAATTAATAAGTTGTTAATTAACTCCTTTTCCAAACAATGCGCGCTTTAAGTTAACATCTGCCCATTGGAATATTCTGTCTATTGTGCTTCATTTTTTGGAAGGATATTGCAGTTTTGCCAATGGTACTTTGTATTTTTTTATTATTAAGAAAATTCAAGTTTACCCTTCCATACCGTAGATCCAGTATTTTCATCATTAAAATAAAAGAAGGCTTAATTTCATACCTTGGGAAGGGAATGAAGATGTCAATATATGATTGCATCATGCAGGAGGTTTACCCTTCAGGTCTTCTGCATTTCGAGGACAAATATTTTTTTGGAAAGCTTTGAGGTGTCTATAAAATTTGACCTCCTGTTTCAATCCAAGAATAAAAAACTTATTTATTAAAAATAATATAAATAATTTTGGTCTCAGTGTACATGTTGGAAACCACCTGGATTTACGGATAACTAAAAGAATGCTGTATTTCCAGCCTCTAGTCTTAAAAATTATGCTTTATTCAAGTGCTGTTTAAAAATGTACTTTGTCATTTATTTTGCCATTCATACATTAAGCCAATTTATTGAGCACTGATATTTACTGAGTGTGCCATGCACTATGAGTCTCCCAATACTAAAAGGAAGAGGAGTTGTGTTGTTATAGGTGGTTTTTCACTATTGCTGGTGTTACTGTCATTGACTTTCTCTTTGTCCACGTAGCAGAAATAAGTACTCTCTCCAGGTCCTCTTCCTCTATTACACCTGATTTATCTTTCTGACACAAGTGAGCATAATCCAAAACCAAAATCAATACTCAACAGATGGACGATATTTTTCATATTAAAATTTAAGGAGGAATTTCTTGCTATTATACCCCCACCTCCCACCTCCAAAAAGCCCTTCCTCTTCCACATCCATATAGGAAATCTGTGTGTTTTCCAGTTTGTATATGTTGGTAGTACTCTTTCTAAGTATTTTCTGCTCTGGATCCAGAACTTTGTGAATAGGCTCTGATCCCAAAATTTTTATGCTACTCCCAATCCATCCTCAGTTCTGGTATCCCTGGTAAATACCAGGTCCCCTGGCTGCCTCTACCTTTTCTATCAGATATGCGCCGAAACTGGAAATATAGAAATAGGGCTCAGAGCAGACATACAGAGAGAAATACCAGGAGACTGGGAATCTTATGAAGGTTAATGATGCAATGGAGACAAAACTTTGCGATGCTTTCAACTCTAGCCCTCAGAATAGACTGAATTATGGTTTGAGTGAATTAAAACAAAACAGCCTATGAAACCCATTTTTTGGGGGGGATCAGCTGATAGCTCTCACTCCCTACCTGAGCCCTAAGAATATTTTGTACTTTTGTTTCGAAACTTACCAAATTCTATCTCATATGTATAGCTATTTTTGGAGGTATCTTATCACACTGCTCAACTATTCTTGGGGCCCTGTTAAAAACAACAAAAAAGAAAGTACGTTGGGTCCTAAACTATAGTACAATGAAATGTTTGGAGAAATACCCTGACTTCTCTCTTCTTCTCATCCTCCAGTCTCCCACCAATAACTCCAATTGGCCAAAGTTTACTAGAAGCTCAGTGGACAGAAGAGCCTGGGAAATGTACTTTGCAGAGATCAGCCACTTTTTTATAGAGCAGAGCAGGATAAAGGCACTAAATGGATATGAGAATGACTGGCACAATTTCATAAATGATAACTTCTTATTAACTGCAGATATTAGATACAAGAAAACATTACTAAAATAGAATCTTCACTGCTTTTCTTATCAATTCTGTGGTACTCTAAAGCCCACCACCATTCAGCTTGAATGGACACCCTTCTTAAATATGTGACAGATCGTATCAGTCCCCTCAATTTTACATCCTTCAATTCATTCTCATGCTTTATAATATAAATCTTAGTTTATATAGTTTATCACACAGACCCTTTGTGCTTTATGTCCCTTTCACCTGTAGCACCTCCTTCTGGCACTAAAATATACCCTCTGGCCCAACCTAAGTCATTTAAATTTTAGAATGCTTCAAGCTTTTGCAGACCACTGTATCTAAGAATGGGTTCTTGGGTTCTTCTGCTTGGAATGCCAGTAACCTCTCACCACCTACCACCACCATAGCCATCACCATCTTTTTTTTTTTCATTAGAATAACTCTTATATCCTTCAAAACTTAATCTCCATGTGCCTTGTATGACTAGGGGCCTCTTTGTGCTCTGTTTGAGCTCTAGGTATACCTCCGTTGATACATTTCCCTGTAATAATTGTTTATATTTCATATCCAGTATCCCAGGCAGGATTTTAAGTACACGAAAACTGAGGACTATACCTCCTTAATTTTGAAGTAATGTCTATCACATAGTAGGGAAACAATAAAACATTGTTGAACTGGTGAATGAATGAATGAGTAATCCCTTCTTTGACCACATTAGGTAACAGTATATTCATTTTATACATCCTATAGCTATAAAGACACTCAACAAAATGAAGCAAAATTTCATTTTGTCATCTATAATGTAAGTGAAAGTTGCTCCTTAAAGATATTTTTAAACAGTAATTAAACTAGTTCGAAATGGTCTCCTCTAAATAAAAATAGATTTAGTCTATTTCTTTTTCATCAAACATTCTCTTTTACCGTAATCCTTTCCCTCTTTACATGAGTGTTGCTACTCTTCACTTTCTACGGTTTTATACAGCTGTGTCCTGGATTTGAATTTCCTTTGATGACCCTGTTCTTTTAATGTTGCTTTTCTTGTTTGTTTTCAGAATAATTTATGTTTCACACTTAATTTGCATGTTTTTTTCTAATTTCATGGTTTGAACAAGAATATAGTTTTCTGGTCTCATATGACAAGTCAGCAGGATAATGTACTGTACTTATTGGAGGCTGGAAAACAGTGATTTAAAAAATTCTTTTTTTTTCTTGTGGCATTCCCTCTTATGCTAAAATTCTTTGTTTCTTTGAAACGTATACTGCCGTAAACTGGAATGAACCTGGTGGGCATTCATGTTGGGCTTAATGAAAATATTTAATCATATTTTTCTTTATGTTATATACCTGTGATAAGAACAAATTCCAAATATTAAGGGATGTATTAAATATGAATTTTTAGAGATTCCATGTTCCCTTTACTCAGTTTTCCCCAGTGGTATCATCTTGCAAAACCATAGTACCATATCACAACCAAGATATTGACACCGATACAGCCAAGATACAGAACATTTCTATCACTGCTAAAATTACTCACGTTTCTCTTTATAGTCTTCATGCCCTCCCTCACTCTTAAACTGTGGCAACCAGTAACCTGTACCCTATTTGTATAATTTTGTCATTTCAAGAAGGTTATATAAATGAAATCATTCAGTATGTAACTTTTTGGGATTGGCTTTTTTTCATTGTGTAATACTCTGGAGATTCACCCAAGTTGTTCTGTGTGTCAACAGTTCATCCCTTTATAATTTCTGAATAGTATTCCATGCACCTAACACTGTTCAGCCATTCATCCATTGAAGAACATCCTGGTTGTTTCCAATATTTGGTTATTATGAATAAAAATGCTATGAACATTTGTATAGAGGTTACTCTGTAAACATGGGATTTTTTTGTTTGTTTTTTGGGTTTTTTTTTAGCATTTTACTCTATTTGCTTTATTGTTTGCTGTTTCTCTTCCATATACATCTAGATCGACATGTATTCACACATACACACACAAATAATATATATACATAATATTTTTCTGAACGATTCAAGAGTAAGTTACTTGTGTAAAGCCCTTCACCCCCAAATATTTCAGTGAGCGTTTCCTCTAAATAATAATATTCTCTTACATTTACACAGTAGAGTTTTCAACTTCAGGAAATTTAATATTGATAAAATATTTTTATCCAAGCAAACAACCATATGCTAATTTTTTAGTTGACCTAATAATTTCCTATGTAGCATTAATTCTTTTTTTAAAAATTTTTGAATTTTATTATTTTTTTTATACAGCAGGTTCTTATTAGTTATCCATTTTATACATATTAGTGTATATATGTCAATCCCAATCTCCCAATTCATCACACCACCACCACCCAACCCACCCCCTGTCCCCCCGCCGCTTTACTCCCTTGGTGTCCATACGTTTGTTCTCTACATCTGTGTCTCAACTTCTGCCCTGCAAACCAGTTCATCTGTACGATTTTTCTAGGTTCCACATATATGCGTTAACATACGATATTTGTTTTTCTCTTTCTGACTTACTTCACTCTGTATGACAGTCTCTAGATCCATCCACGTCTCTACAAATGACCCAATTTCGTTCCTTTTTATGGCTGAATAATATTCCATTGTATATATGTACCACAACTTCTTTATCCATTCATCTGTCGATGGGCATTTAGGTTGCTTCCATGACCTGGCTATTGTAAAGAGTGCTGCAATGAACATTGGGGTGCATGTGCCTTTTTGAATTATGGTTTTCTCTGGGTATATGCCCAGTACTGGGATTGCTGGATCATATGGTAATTCTATTATTAGATTTTAAGGAACCTCTATACTGTTCTCCATAGTGGCTGTATCAATTTACATTCCCACCAACAGTGCAAGGGGGTTCCCTTTTCTCCACACCCTCTCCAGCATTTGTTGTTTGTAGATTTTCTGATGATGTCCATTCTAACTGGTGTGAGGTGATAGCTCACTGTAGTTTTGATTTGCGTTTCTCTAATAATTAGTGATGTTGAGGAGTTCATGTGCTTCCTGGCCATCTGTATGTCTTCTTTGGAGAAATGTCTATTTAGGTTTTCTGCCCATTTTTGGATTGGGTTGTTTGCTTTTTTAATATTGAGCTGCATGAGCTGTTGATATATTTTGGAGATTAATCCTTTTTCCGTTGATTCGTTTGCAAATATTTTCTCCCATTCTGAGGGTTGGCTTTTCGTCTTGTTTATGATTTCCTCTGCTGTGCAAAAGCTTTGAAGTTTCATTAGGTCCCATTAGTTTTTTTTTGTTTTTATTTCCATTACTCTAGGAGGTGGATCAAAAAAGATCTTGCTGTGATTTATGTCAAAGAGTGTTCTTCCTATGTTTTCCTCTAAGAGTTTTAGAGTGTCCAGTCTTACATTTAGGACTCTAATCCATTTTGAGTTTATTTTTGTGTATGGTGTTAGGGAGTATTCTAATTTCATTCTTTTACATGTAGCTGTCCAGTTTTCCCAGCACCACTTATTGAAGAGACTGTCTTTTCCCCATTGTATATCCTTGAATCCTTTGTCATAGATTAGTTGACTATAGGTGCGTGGGTTTATCTCTGGGCTTTCTATCCTTTACCATTGTTCTATATTTCTGTTTTTGTGCCAGTACCATATTGTCTTCATTACTATATCTTTGTAGTATAGCCTGAAGTCCAGGAGCCTGATTCCTCCAACTCCGTTTTTTTTCCCTCAAGACTGCTATGGCTATTTAGGATCTTTTGTGTCTCCATACAAATTTTAAGATATTTTGTTCTAGTTCTGTAAAAAATGCCATTGGTAATTTGATAAGGATTACACTGAATCTGCAGATTGCTTTGGGTAGTATAGTCATTTTCACAATATTGAGTCTTCCAATCCAAGAACATGGTATATCTCTCCAACTGTTCGTATCATCTTTAATTTCTTTCATCAGTGTCTTACAGTTTTCTGCATACAGGTCTTTTGTCTCCTTAGGTAGGTTTATTCCTAGGTATTTTATTCATTTTGTTGCAGTGGTAAATGGGAGTGTTTCCTAATTTCTCTTTCAGATTTTTCACCATTAGTGTATAGGAATGTAAGAGATTTCTGTGCATTAATTTTGTATCCTGCTACTTTACCGAATTCATTGATTAGCTCTAGTAATTTTCTGGTAGCATCTTTAGGATTCTCTATGTATAGTACCATGTCATCTGCAAACAGTGACAGTTTTACTTCTTCTTTTCCAGTTTGTATTCCTTTTATTTCTTTTTCTTCTCTGCCATGGCTAGGACTTCCAAAACTATGTTGAATAATAGTGGTGAGAGTGGACATCCTTGTCTTGTTCGTGATCTTAGAGGAAATGCTTTCAGTTTTTCACCATTGAGAATGATGTTTGCTGTGGATTTGTCATATATGGCCTTTATTATGTCGAGGTAGGTTACCTCTATGCCCACTTTCTGGAGAGTTTTTATCATAAATGGGTGTTGAATTTGGTCAAAAGCTTTTTTTGCCTCTACTGAGATGATCATATGGTTTTCATTTTTCAATTTGTTAATATGGTGTATCACATTGATTGATTTGCATATATTGAAGAATCCTTGCATCCCTGGGATAAATCCCACTTGATCATGGTGTATGATCCTTTTAATGTGTTGTTGGATTCTATTTGCTAGTATTTTGTTGAGGATTTCTGCATCTATATCAGTGATATTGGTCTGTAATTTTCTTTTTTTGTAGTACCTTTGTCTGGTTTTGGTATCAGGGTGATGGTGGCCTCGTAGAATGCGTTTGGGAGTGTTCCTTTCTCTGGAATTTTTTGGAACAGTTTGAGAAGGATAGGTGTTATCTCTTCTCTAAATGTTTGATAGAATTCACCAGTGAAGCCATCTGGTCTTGGACTTTTGTTTGTTAGATTTTTAATCACAGTTTCAATTTCATTACTTGTGATTGGTCTGTTCATATTTTCTATTTCTTCCTGGTTCAGTCTTGGAAGGTTATACCTTTCTAAGGATTTTTCCATTTCTTCCAGGTTGTCCATTTTATTGGCATAGAGTTGCTTGTAGTAGTCTCTTAGGATGCTTTGTATTTGTGCAGTGTCTGTTGTAACTTCTCCTTTTTCATTTCTAATTTTATTGATTTGAGTCCTCTTCCTCTTTTTCTTGATGAGTCTGGCTAATGGTTTATCAATTTTGTTTATCTTTTCAAAGAACCAGCTTTTTGTTTTATTGATCTTTGCTATTGTTTTCTTTGTTTCTATTTCATTAATTTCTGCTCTGATCTTTATGATTTCTTTCCTTCTGCTAACTTTGGATTTTGTTTGTTCTTCTTTCTCTAGTTCCTTTAGGTGTCAGGTTAGATTGTTTACTTGAGATTTTTCTTGTTTTTTGAGGTAGGCTTGTATTGCTATAAACTTCCCTCTTAGAACTGCTTTTGCTGTATACCATAGGTTTTGGATCATCGTGTTTTCACTGTCATTTGTCTCTAGGTATATTTTGATTCTCTCTTTGATTTCTTCAGTGATCTCTTGGTTATTTAGTAACGTATTGTTTAGCCTCAATGTGTTTGTGTTTTTTACATTTTTTTCCCTGTAATTCATTTCTAATCTCATAGTGTTGTGGTCAGAAAAGATGCTTTATATGATTTCAATTTTCTTAAATTTACCGAGGCTTGATTTGTGACCCAAGATGTGATCCATCCTGGAGAATGTTCCGTGCGCACTTGAGAAGAAAGTGTAATCTGCTGTTTTGGGATGGAATGTCCTATAAATATCAATTAAATCTATCTGGTCTATTGTGCCATTTAAAGCTTGTGTTTCTTTATTAATTTTCTGTTTGGATGATCTGTCCATTGGTGTAAGTGAGGTATTAAAGTCTCCCACTATTATTGTGTTACTGTCGATTTCCTCTTTTACAGTTGTTAGCAGTTGCCTGATGTATTGAGGTGCTCCTATGTTGGGTGCATATATATTTATAATTGTTATATCTCTTCTGGGATTGATCCCTTGATCATTATGTACTGTCCTTCCTTGTCTCTTGTAACATTCTTTATTTTAAAGTTGATTTTATCTGATATGAGTATTGCTACTCCAGCTTTCTTTTGATTTCCATTTGCATGGAATATCTTCTTCCATCCCCTCACTTTCAGTCTGTATATGTCCCTATGTCTGAAGTGGGTCTCTTGTAGACAGCATATATATGGGTCTTGTTTTTGTATCCATTCAGCAAGCCTGTGTCTTTTGGTTGGAGCGTTTAATCCATTCACGTTTAAGGTAATTATCGATATGTATGTTCCTATTACCATTTTCTTAATTGTTTTGGGTTTTTTTGTAGGTCCTTTTCTTCTCTCATGTTTCCCACTTAGAGAAGTTCCTTTAGCATTTGTTGTAGAGCTGGTTTGGTGGTGCTGAATTCTCTTAGTTTTTGCTTGTCTGTAAAGCTTTTGATTTCTTCATTGAATCTGAATGAGATCCTTGCTAGTTAGAGTAATCTTTGTTGTAGGTTCTTCCCTTTCATCACTTTAAGTATATCATGCCACTCCCTTCTGGCTTGTAGAGTTTCTGCTGAGAAATCAGCTGTTAACCTTATGGGAGTTCCCTTGTATGTTATTTGTCGTTTTTCCCTTGCTGCGTTCGATAATTTTTCTTTGTCTTTAATTTTTGCCAATTTGATTACTATGTGTCTCAGTGTGTTTCTCCTTGGGTTTATCCTGTATGGGACTCACTGCACTTTCTGGACTTGGGTGGCTATTTCCTTTCCCATGTTAGGGAAGTTTTCGACTACAATCTCTTCAAATATTTTCTTGGGTCCTTTCTCTCTCTCTTCTCCTTCTGGGACCCCTATAATGTGTATGTTGCTGCGTTAATGTTGTCCCAGAGATCTCTTAGGCTGTCTTCATTTCTTTTCATTCTTTTTTCTTTTTTCTGTTCCACAGCAGTGAATTCCACCATTCTGTCTTCCAGGTCACTTATCCATTCTTCTGCCTCAGTTGTTCTGCTATTGATTCCTTCTAGTGTAGTTTTCATTTCCGTTATTGTATTGTTCATCTCTGTTTGTTTGTTTTTTAATTCTTCTAGGTCTTTGTTAAATATTTCTTGCATCTTCTCAATCTTTGCCTCCATTCTTTTTCCGAAGTCTTGGATCATCTTCACTATCATTATTCTGAAATCTTTTTCTGGAAGGTTGCCTATCTCCACTTCATTTAGTTGTTTTCTGGGGTTTTATCTTGTTCTTTCATCTGGTACATAGCCCTCTGCCTTTTCATCTTGTCTTTCTTTCTGTGAATGTGGTTTTTGTTTCACAGGCTACAGGATTGTGGTTCTTCTTGCTTCTGCTGTCTGCCCTCTGGTGGATGAGGCTAAGAGGCTTGTGCAAGTTTCCTGATGGAAGGGACTGGTGGTGGGTAGAGCTGGCTGTTGCTCTGGGGGGCAGAGCTCAGTAAAACTTTAATCCGCTTGTCTGCTGATGAGTGGGGCTGGGTTCCCTCACTGTTGGTTCTTTGGCCTGAGGAGACCCAACACTGGAGCCTACCCCGCCTCTTTGGTGGGGCTAATGGTGGACTCTGGGAGGGCTCACGCCCAGGAGTACTTCCCAGAAATTCTGCTGCCAGTGTCCTTGTCCTCATGGTGAGACACAGCCACTCCCTGCCTCTGCAGGAGACCCTCCAACACTAGCAAGTAGGTCTGGTTCAGTCTCCCCTGGGGTCACTGCTCCTTCCCCTGGGTCCCGATGCGCACACTACTTTGTGTGTGCCCTCCAAGAGTGGAGTCTCTGTTTCCCCCAGTTCTGTCAAAGTGCTGTAATCAAATCCCGCTAGCCTTCAACGTCTGATTCTCTAGGATTTCCTCCTCCCGTTGCTGGACCCCCAGGTTGGGAAGCCTGACATGGGGCTCAGAACCTTCACTCCAGTGGGTGAACTTCTGTGGTATAAGTGTTCTCCAGTTTGTGAGTCACCCACCCAGCAGTTATGGGATTTGATTTTATTGTGATTGCTCCCCTCCTACTGTCTCATTGTGGCTTCTCCTTTGTCTTTGGATGTGGGGTATCTTTTTTGGTGAGTTCCAGTGTCTTCCTGTTGATGATCGTTCAGCAGTTAGCTGTGATTCCAGTGCTCTTGCAAGTGGGACTGAGAGCACATCCTTCTACTCCGCCATGTTGAACCAATCTCGTCTTAATTTTTTAAACATGAGTTTTTATTTCTCAGCGATAAATGCCCAGAAGTGAAATTACTGGGTTGTATGGTTTTTACATGTTTAATTTCCTTAAACTGCAAAACTTTTTTATAGAGTGGCTGAACAATTTTACATTTCCACCAGCAACATATGAGTAATCCAATTTCTCTTCATCTTCATGAGCATTTAGTTTTACCACTATTTTTTAATTTCAGTCATTCTGGTAGGTATGTGATGATATCTTGTAGTTTTAATTTGCATTTCCCTAATGACTAATTATGTTGAACATTACTGAATGAAGTTATTTGCCATGTATATATCCTCTTCAGTTGAATGTCTGATCATGTCTTTTGCCTATTTTCTAATTGGATTGCTTGGGTTGTTACTGTTAAATTTTAAGAGTTTTTTACATGTTCTAGGGAGTATTCTTTGGTAAGATATACGGTTTGCAAATATTTTCTCCAAGTCTGTGGTGTGTTTGTGTTTTCATCCTCTTAAAAGCATCTTTGGCAGAGCAAAAGTTTTTAATTTTGTTGAAATACAATTAATTCATTTTTCCTTCTATGGATCATGCTTTTAGACCCCAAATATTTTCTCCTATAATTTTTCCAAAAGTTTCATAATTTTATGTTTACATTTAAGTCAATGATGCATTTTGAGATAATTTTTATTTTAGATATAAGGTCTTGGTCAAGGTTATATTTTTGCCTATTGTCATTCAACTGCTCCAGCACCTTTTGTTGAAAAGGCCATCCTTCCTCCATTAAATTGTTTTTGCATCTTTTAAAAATTCAGTTGAGCATACTTGTGTGATTCTAATTCTGGGTTCTTTATTGTATTCCATTGATCTATATGTATGTTCACCAATGCCACACAGTCTTGAATGCTTTAGTTATATAGTAATTTTTGAAATTGGGTAGACTGATTTCTCCCTTTTCATTCTCTTTTTACAAAAATTGTGTTAACTATTCTAGTTCCTTTGCCTTTCCATATAAATTTCACAATAATCTTCTCTATATCTACAAAATAATTTTGTTGGCATTTTAATACCAGTTGCATTAAAGCTATATATCAGTTTGAACACAATTGAAATCTTTATTATGTTGAGTCTTCAAATCCATGAGCACAGTTTATCTGTCTATTTATTTAGATCTTTGGTATCTTTCAGCAGCATGTTGTATTTTTCAGCATATAAGTCCTGTACATATTGTTTTAGGTTCACATCTAAGTATTTCTCTCTTTTTTTGAGCAATCCTGTCATTGTGTTTTTACTTTTGGTGTCCAATATGCTCATTGTTAGCACATAGAAAGACAATTCCTTTTTGGACATTTATCTTGTATCCGTCAAACTTGCTGAACTCACTTATTTTCTAGGAGTTTTTAAGAAGAATCTTAGGAATTTTCTATGTAGACAGTCATGTCATCTGCAAAGAGGAAGAATTTTAGTTCTTCCTTTCCAACCTGCATGGCATTTATTTCCTTTGCTAAGCTTATTGCACTGGCTAGGACTTCTAGCACTATGTTGAATAACAATAGTGAAAGCAGATATGCTTGCCTTGCTCCTGACTGTGAGGGAAAAGCAGTCTAATTCTTCATCATTAAGTATTGGCTGTAGGTTTTTTATAGGTGCTCTTTATCATATTGAAGAAATTTCCCTCTATTCCTATTTTTCTAAGAGTTTTTGTCATGAATGGCTATTGAATTTTGTCAAATGCTTTTTTCTGTATCAATTGATATGATCATATGCTTTTTCTACTTTAGCCTGTTAATATAGTGGATTATATTAATAGTTTTTTAATATTGAAGCAATCTTACATCACTGTAATAAACCCCACTTAGTCATGGCATATAATTATTTTTATATACTTCCTAATTCTGTTTGCTAACATTATGTTAAAAATTTTTGTGTCTGACTCATGAGGGATATCAGACCATAGTCTTCTTTTTCTTTACTGTCTTTATCTAGTTTTGGTATTAGTGTAATGTCAGCTTAATAAAATGAATTAGCATATATTCCATGTCTTCTCTCTTCTGGAAGAGATTGTGTATAATTTCTGTTAATTCTTTTTTAAAATTCAGTGGAATTCCCCAGTGAAATGATTTGGGCCTGGCAATTTCTCTTTCATGGGTTTTAAAATTATGAATTCAATTTTCTTAACAGTTACAGGACTACTCAAATTATCTATTTCATATTTGGTAATTTGTGGTAGTTTGTGCTGTTCAAGAAATTGGTCCATTTCATCTAAGTTGCCAAATTTATCTGAGAAGATTTGTTCATAGCATTCTATTATTTTTCTTTTGATGTCTGCAGGGTCCATAGCTAAATACCTTATTTATTAATGCTGTTGGTAAATTTTGCCTTCTCTCTTTTTTCTTTGTCAGTTGGTAAATTCTATTGATCTTTGCAAAAAAAAAAAAAAAGCAGGTTTTTGCTTCATTGTTTTACTCATTTCTGTTTCATTTATTTCTGCTCTTATTTTCATTATTTCCTTCTATCTGGTTGCTATAAGTATATTTGATCTTCTCTTTCTAGATTCTTAAGTAGGAGTAAAAATTATTGATTTGAGATTTCCTCTTTTCTCATGTAAGTATTTAGTGCTACAAATTTCCCTCTCACTACTGGTTTAGCTGTGTCACATAAATGTTTGGCATATTGTATTTTCATTTTTATTCAGTTTGATATATATTTTTTTGAGACTTTCTTTTTGACCCATAAATTATTTAGAAGTCTGCTGTTTCTAAGTATTTGGAGAACTTCCTGTTATTTTTCTGGTTTTGATTTCTAGTTTGATTTTACTTGTGTCAGAGAACAAATTTTGTATAATTTCAATTCTTTTAACATTATCAAGATTGTTATATGGCCCAAGATATGATATTTTTCTGCTCTATTCCCCCTGTCCTTCCAGGACTCCATAATATAACAGATCTTTAGCTATTGTCCTAGAGGCCTTAAGTCTCTGTTGATTTTTTTTTCCAGTCTATTTTCTCTTCATTATTCAAATTGGGAAATTTTTATTGTGTATATTCAACTTCACTGATTCTTTATTCCCTCCTTTCTGCTGTTGAGCCCATTTACTGTTTTTAATTTAATTTTATTTTTCAATTCTAAATTGCTATTTCATTTTTCTTTTGTGTTCTATTTATATGCTGAAATTTTCTATCTCTTTACTAAGATTTTAAAAATTTGTTTCAACTGTGTATTTAATTGGTCACTGAAGCATTTTTATGATGGCTGTTTTAAAAATCTTTTGTCAAATAACTCTAAAATCTCTGCAGATATTCTTGGTATTGGCATTTAATGATTGTCTTTTTTCATTCTAGCTGAGACTTGCCTGAACCTTGGTAGGACTAGTTATTTTTTATTGAACTTGGACTTCGGGTTATCATGTTATGAAACTCTGGATATTATTTAAATCTTTGATTTCTGCTGCCTTCCTCTCATGCCGCTCCAACAAGGGAATATGGGGCACACTACATCACTACTAGTTTGGGATAGCAGTCCCAATTCCCCACTCAGCCTCTGTTCACACTCAAGGGGGTTTGAAATCACATGGTGCCCAGGTGGAATCAGTAGAGTCCCAGCAGATAGCCAGAACTCCCACCCCTGCCCAGGAGTACTAGGGAGCACTTCTGTAACTTTTTATATCACATCTGTACCTAAAATGACACAAGCACATCCAAGTCTAGACACTTTAATGATAATATCTTCAAATCATTAATAGTCATCAGTAGTAAAAAAAATCAGAAACAGGTGTTACAACTTTAAAATCAATGTTTAAAACCGTTCAAAAATTAAAACAGTTAAAAATTAGAGTTAGTGAATCTGAAAGGTCTTCCATTTATTGACACATGTAATGCTGAAATTTCTTTCAATAATTTTGAATCCAACAGAATTTTCCCATCAAGATCCAATTTATGAACGTACATATTATTAGCACAGTTATCGTACAGCTAGCATGAAAAAAATTAAAAGAGCAGAACTAGTTCACAATAAGATGAATTCAATATATGTAAAACAATGGTAGGGCCACCCCCCTCAGCTCTGACTCCAACTCACTGCCACTCAACCAAACGAGTTCCCACCCCAGGCACAACTGGGGCTACATAATTTCCTCCCTGGAAATCTGAAATAAATTCCAAAAGATCTTTATTCAAAATGGACACAGTGAGCTCTGCAACTGGACACTAAAGTAGTTGTCTCCCACCTTCACTGCTGAGCCTGGAGCACCACAGCAAAGGAGCAGATACCAGATGTTACTCTCCTGCTGACCATCTGTGGGTTTTCACTGTAAGACCCAGCCTGGCAGGGTGTTTAAGGCCAAATATATACAGCCTACAGGCAACAGGCCAAGAAGTCTAGTTATTCTGGTCCTGACCAGACAGGGGCCCACCAGCTTGTGCTGTACTGAGCACATAGGGTTCCACTAGATTATGTAACTTCATGTGCCAAAAACCATACACAATCTGAAAACATGCCATTTTTTCTTCTAGCATGACAAAATGCTCATCTCATATGACAGAAGACAAGCAAACATTCGCAGCAAGGTAAATGTTTTTAAAAAAAAATCTCGTTTTCCTACAGATATTATGATAAGTCATGGGGCATAAAATCCTCAAAATGTTCATGGTGATGGAATACTTACAAGCCTTTCAAGATTTGATAAGGAAAAGTCAGAGCTATTGGCCAGACCCATGCACACTAGTTAGCCAATATCAAGGGAAGCATTGAAATTTCTAAGAGCCTTAGTCACTGAGCAGATGATTTTTTCCCAGGTACCCTGAAGTACTGCTTAGCTAGTTACAAAATCACCACTTCATCATGCCTATCATGTGACCTTCTCCTAAACTGAGCAGATAACTGACCCTCTCTCTCTTTCTAAAACAGGGGTTCTTGGCATTTCTAGGTTCTCAACAAAGTTTTCAAGGGTACATCTTGAACAAAAATCACTGGACACTGTATTGTATTTTTCATAAAGCCTATTTTAAAAACGTGTTATATTATACTTTTTATACTTATTTTTTAAAAATGTTTACTGTTGATAAATGAGAGAATTATAATAAGAGGTATTATATTTTCATTGTTCTTTTCATTAAATAGAATTGCTAATTCTACATCAGTCCTTAATTTTATTTAATTTTACTGGCCTATAACGTGCAAGTCAGGGAGACATGTTACAGAATAACTATTATCATTTCTTTTGCCTTGCACACAATTCAGACTATATTTCAAAATTAATTTTCCAAATTCAAGATTCAAAAGAATGGGCTAAAAGATGTAATAACTAAAAGAATGGAAGTCAAATAATATCCTTTGCAGGTTGTTTTCATATTTAAGAGTAGCAAAGCTGTTGTGTGAAAATTATCTATAAAAATATATCTGAAACAAAAATAATAAAACAAAAACATCAAGAGGCCCAACCTATGGGATGGCCTGAAATATCATTACGTGCCAAATGACTGGTGTTTTTTGGAGGTGCACGAACTGATGCAATCCCTGTTAGCACAACACAGCAACTGGAGTTACATCTTGGCATTCCTTCAGAGGGGTCCCCATTGACAGCTATAGAAACAAATTAGTTCTCACTTTGTTTTTAATTTTAGTTGTCACTAACAATGCCTCCACCTTCTGGCTTAGCATCTCAATATTAACTTACAAGCATGAACAGGAAATTAATCAAGGAATGTGTGGGGATTTATTTTCCAGCAGCTGAGATATTGAAGGTGAGGTCAGAGAAAATACTTGTTGGTATGGGACAGTAATTAGGTTCAGACAGAAGGTACAGAACTGCAATCTTTGCTACAACTGTTCATAGCTGGTGTCTCATCTCAATTAATGAATATATATATATATATATATATATATATATATATATATATATATATATATATATATATATGGAACCACAAGAGTATATTGAGTTGAAGATTCTTGCTTAACAGTCCAGACTGGGGCTGTCTTGTCAGCACTGCTGATACCTTCAAAGATGACAAGTATCTTGTTCCAGAAAATGTTATTTGTTTTGTGCTTTGCTGCTGCTTCTTCGGCTTCCCTTTCTCCTTCCCCTGCTCCTTCTCCTTTTCCTTCTTCTCCTTCTTCCTCAACTATTATCTGTCTCTGCTACAAAGCTATGTTCAAGGGGCATGTTTGACCCAAGCAAAACAGAATACTCCTTCTAAATACCATGACTGATAACGGACTGTAAAGGGGATATTGTTCACTTATAAAAGCTGTGAAGTATAAACAAAAGAAAATAGGACTCTGAGTTGAGAAACAAGATTAGTTCTAATTCTCCTGCTATCCAGCTAGATAACTTTGGACGTCCAATGCTTTTATTTCCATTTCTGGACCCTGATGCCAATATTCATTCTGTATTTTCTCACAAGGTGTTTGTGAGAAATATATTTCTCTTTTATTATTTATTTATTAATATAAATTAAACTTTTATTAACATTTTAAAGTATGGAACTTCTAAACAGAAATCTCTCTTTCCCTTTCAACAGTAGAAATTGTTGTCTCCTTTTACTCTTGGGGGCCATAATCAATATGCCTAATTGGATCTCTGCATTATAATTTTGAGGACAACTGAGGTCTAGACCAGTGAATTTTCAAGGATGAGCACATTAGATTTACTGGGAATGCAAATGCATGCCCCCCCCCCCACCCCAGACATGCTGAGTCAGAATCTCTTAAGTTAGGTCTACTCAGGAATCTGTATTTTTAACAAGCTTGAACAGGGATCCCGACAGTCACTTAAGTCTGAGCAGCCATGGTCTAGACTGCCTACTGGCAGAGGATAGAGACAGAGCCTAGCCTAAACCCCATAGCCCCAGCTTTCTCAATCAGATCTCTTTAAACTACACGAATGTAAACATTTCTATTATCTAGACCACAATTTGACTTTTATGTTGGCTCTTTGGTTCTGTAAAGTGTTGCTGTTAGGGAGACCACAACGAAAAAGATTGTCTTGTTTGTTGTCTATAGCTTTTACATATGTTATCTGTATGAGTCCTCAAATAAAAGAAACACTTTTACATTCTTGCAGGCGTAACCCTGAACCGTAACTTTCTAACTTTCTATGTTTAGTGCATTCGTATACAAAGTCAGAGGTCCTAGATGCTATATTTGTACCTGACAAAACGTTAAATGAAGGCAAGAAGAGACTCAAGTTTCAAGCCTTCTGTAAACTAGATTCTCAACTATTGAGGTATATGGTGTAGCTATCCTTAAAAGAAAGATTCTTAACTGGAATAATTCCATATGAACAAACTTCTCCTTATCTCAGCAAACAGTTTGCAATACTAAAATGATCTCTCTCTCTCTTTATTGAAATGTTTTGAAATTGAATTGAGTGGGAAAATAAGCAAGAGTTCTGTTCCTCTTGGAGCCATTTGGTCACTAAAAAGTGACCAAACTTCAGAATAATTAGCTTTGGTGATGGTTTTAAGTTCAATGTAAGCCCAGAATATTGCTTCCTTCTGCCCTAAGACCAGTCAGATAAGACTAGAGGAGCTGAAACTTCAGCCAGTCCCCTAATTGCCAGCAATCTTGTCTTTTAACTTTAGTATTCAGAATAAGTACTATTGTTTTCTATACATGTATTACTATTTAAAAAAAGACCTAAATAGACATTTCTCCCAAGAAGATATACAGATTGCCAACAAACACATGAAAGGATGTTCAGCATCATTAATCATTAGAGAAATGCAAATCAAAACTACAATGAGGTATCACCTCACACCAGTCAGAACGGCCATTATCAAAAAATCTACAAACAATAAATGCTGGAGAGGGTGTGGAGAAAAGGGAACCCTCTTGAACTGTTGGTGGGAATGTAAATTGATACAGCCACTATGGAGAACAGTATAGAGATTCCTTAAAAATCTAAAAATAGAACTACCATATGACCCAGCAATCCCACTACTGGGCATATACCCTGAGAAAACCATAATTCAAAAAGAGTCATGTACCACAGTGTTCATTGCAGCACTATTTACAATAGCCGGGACATGGAAGCAACCTAAGTGTCCATTGACAGATGAATGGATAAAGAAGATGTGATACACACACACACACACACACACACACACACACACACACACACACACAAACAATGGAATACTACGCAGCTGTAAAAAATGAATGAAATAATGACATTTGCAGCAACATGGATGACCCAGAGATTATCATACTAAGTGAAATAAGTCAAAAAGAGAAAGACACATATCATATGATATCACTTATATGTGGAATATAAAATATGATGCAAATGAACTTACTTATGAAACAGAAACAGACTCACAGACATAGAGAACAGACTTGTGGTTGTCAAGGGGGAGGGGGCTGGGCGAGGGATGGATTAGGAGTTTGGGATTAGCAGATGCAAACTATTATATATAGAATGAATAAACGACAAAGTCCTACTGTATAGCACAAGGAATAATAAACCATAATGGAAAAGAATATGAAAAAGAATATATATATATACATATATATGTATAAAACTGCGCCACTTTGCTGTATACCAGAAACTAACACAATACTATAAATCAACTATACTTCAATTAAAACAATTTTTCTAAAAAGTGAGAAATTGAGAAACCCATAGCATTTACCTACCTCAAGATGTTGACATCCTAAATTCTAATTTTCTTACTTCTTTAACTTCCTCATCATGCTGTCTTCTGTCACCGCAAGACACACTCTATCAGAAATAAAACAGAAAAACAACTGCTTAAGGATTCATTATGTACTAGAAATTGTGTCTAATCAAATTGTATTAAATTCCTTTGCAAATAAAAACAATATTTACCAGGGACCTGACCAAAGTATTTTAAGGAGAATTTAAAAATTACAAACACAATATCAAAATAGACATAAAATGTTTATATAAATACTATATCATTCTAAGCACTCATAACAATCCCCTCTTTCTAGAGTATTCAAATGAAACACAAATACATTAACTCAACAATAACAATAATAAATAACTCAATACAAGAATAAAGAAATGGAGAATGGTGGAATACAGTAAGACAATAACAGGTAAACATTTTCAATCAATTTAATTATCAACTTTCTTCATCCACCAAATTACATCTGTGTATTTGGGCCTGTAAAAAGTAAGATGGTCTGAAATCTAGAATAAAGGAAATCAGGTGTGATTAGTTTGGAAAAGGTATAAGTAAACTAAATTATTTAGCAGAGTTTGAGAGAAAAAAATAAGATTTAATCAATGATGTGAAGAGAGAATCTGGTTAGATCAATAGTGTATGATATTCAGGGCCAGCTCCTAGACAAAACCATGAGGAGACCAAATTTTCCATTGCTTTTCTCCTGGCCCTTGGTGACCGGTGACTGTCCAGGGACTTGACACTATGCTTCTCACTGGACATCTATGTGGTAATCAGAACACTTTGGTAGCATGTGACAGAAAACCAACTCACATAACCTTAAGAATAGTTATTTAAGGGGAAGAGGACTCAAAGAATAAATATAATAGAGTTAGTTTTAACATGGCTGCTTTCGAGAGCTTACATGTATTTTTACTCCATTTTACTTTGCTCCCATCTCAGCTCTGCTTTACCCTCAGCTGACTTTATTTTCACATAGGCTCTTCAGTCATGAGGACAAGATGGCTTCCAGAAGCACTAGGCTTTTGTTGTAACCTCTCAACTGTAGCACAGAGACTCCTCATTTAACTCTACTGGCTGGTTATGAATCACACACTCATGGCTCAACCAATCACTGTGGCCATGGATGTCATGATCTTATTCAGCAAAACCATGTCAAGATTTCCCCTAGAACTGGAGGATGTGAACCTCAACTAAATGATGTAAGAATAAGGGAGAGTTGAGTTTTTTCTGAAAATCAGGGTGACTTTTGTCTAAAAAAGAGAGTGGGAATGATAGCTAGACCAAAACAAGTGTCCACTGAAGCCTATAGCTCTGGAGAGTGATTCATGGTGAATCCAACCATTCCGTACCTCCCACTTCTTAACAGAAGAATATCTTTATATTTCATTCTTCATGATGCTCCTAGGTGAATTAACTTTCCCAAGTATAAACTTACCATCATAGCTTCAATATCATAGCCTGGGAAATTCAGGAATGATGGCAGGGAGTCCTTTCATCTCTATCTGAGAATTCCCAGTGATGTTGATCATTACTACTGTTTAGTATATGTAGTTACAATGTACTTTCTTATCTTGAGCTGGTATCTGCCCCTCTATGGGTTACCCATTTTTTCTAATTTTTCCGTCTAGAGCTATCCAAATTATGTCCATTTTGTGTTCTACATAGTAGCTCTTCATATGTCTAAAAGCAGGTTTATTCAACGGCTGTGCATACAGCATGCTTTCCAGAAATTTGACACCCAATGATTTCTTTATTTATGTTCATTTTGCCTCCAATTATTATACTACTCTTTTTCTCCTGAACGTCATTTTGGCTGAACCTTAGATTGGTAGATTTTTATTGTTGCTGTTGTTTATTTTGTTTGTTTCATTTATATAGTCTCTGAAAGTCAAGGAAGTAAAAGTTTAACCAGCGTGAAGCAACAGATTATCTCTTTACATCACTACCCACACCTAGCGGTTTGTTATGTTAGATAGCAATAGAAATATACAATTTCGGCTGTGGAACAAAAATATTCTGTATTCCTGTATATTTTTCTCTCTCGTTTAATCTCTCAGTTTGTTTTACTCCAAAATAAACAAACAAGCAATTTGAGTCTTATAGAGAGTGTATATTTTATAATCTCAGAGTCCACAAAAAACGTATTTATTGCAGCAAATGGTTAGATTCCTGCTTGCGTGTCATGGGAACTGAATTTCAGCCCTAATGTTTTGGCACATCTTCAGTATACTTACCTCTGTAGGAGTGGTGTGTATCCACAATTATGTTATTTGAAAAGAATCTTTGTACTGGAAAATCCCATTGAGACGTAGCATCGCGTTTCCAAGGGTGTCTTGGGACAAGAAAGAATGGGGCAGTAATATACAACCACTTGGTTACATCATTCATACCAGAGAAATTATCATCCAACTGCTGACGGGGAACACTTGTACTTCTCTATTATCAAAGATTTTGCAAAACTGCTCAGCCCCCTCTATTCATTTCACTCCAGCTGTTCTAACACAAGGAATGAAACAGATTGTTTCATTCTATAAGTTTATGTTAAAAAGGACAATACCATCATTTGGGGGGCTTTTGAAGGGTTTTTTTGCTCAATTTGGACTGTGTGTGGAGCAAGCTCACTGCCTTATAACAAAGGCATAAAACTCAGTGGTGACAGGCAAGTCAAAGGCTAAAGAATTCCTTTAAAGGAAGAAGCCTTAAATGATCAGCCATAAACAACAAGCGACATCAGAAAGGAAGCAGGGAAAAGGTAAAGGAGACCGTGAGAAGGAATGTGCACTGGCTCAACACTGCATCCTTTTATAATCCTTTGGGAAAACTCACTCGTAGGGCTCCAATGGCTCTTTCCTGAATTTGTCCTACATCAAAGAGCCACAAGCTCATTCCTGCTTGAGTTTGTTTTTAGTACCTTTTAAGGGTGAATAGATTTGAGGGGTTTTGATACCAAAATATTAAAATTGTTTTATATCAATTATCTGTTACTTTCTTGTCATGTGATCTTGAAGCATAAACCTTGCCCCCTCCTTGGGAATCTTCCATTTCTTCATACGATATTCCTCCCTTATCTCACTTTCTGTATACACCGCAAATATTCACCGGCCTTTCTTATTCTCCTTCATTCTTTTCACTTCTTACTCCCATTCTTCTTGAATGTCAAATACATGAATATACACTTCCACTCCTTTTTTCCACACCAATGGCAGACATTGCAAATTAGTCATGGAGATTTTATGGTATAGGAATTATTTTCAATATGTATTCCAGGAAGTTACCACTAAAAGAACAGAATTGAAAAGTGAGATAAAAAGGATTTTTGCATCCTTGGTCAGGAATGTGAAAACTTAAGAATCCAGAAAGCTCCCAAAATACTTCTCTGAATTTTGTGAAGAATATATTTCTATACTTGGTCCAATAATGATAGTAAAACTGATTGTCAAATCAAGATTATTATAGAAGGTAATAGTGTATCTTCAATTTGGCTCACCTTTTACTCCTCAAATATATAGATTTAGTACTTGAGGATTCCCATTGATTTTTGAAAGTGGTAATTTTCATACAAATAAAAAAATAAACTACTGTAAATTATAGAAAGCGATATAGTCTCTGCCCCCTTTTCCCCTGCTCGCATTCCATCCTCAAGACCTGTACTTGTGTTAGCAGGGGATTTGGTTTCACTTGTGAGAGAAGGGAGACAGTGTTAGAAGCTGTTTACTTCCATATGGAAAGTTCTCTTTGGGGTGGCTTGTCTATTGGACCACATCTCATCTCGCTTTTCCCTCTCACAATACTAATGGGGTCTGGGGTCTTCTTCCTTCTAATTAATAATAAACAAAAGGAATCCTTGAGGCTCACACATAGTCAAGTTTGGTTCACAGCAAATAGACTACACACAGCATTGGTTTCCATCTGAAATTACTAATAAGGGTATATATTTCTAGCATATTCTCTTTCCTACATATACTCTTACCATTCACGCAGTGGAGATAAATGGCTATAGGCAAGGATTTAGTCATCCTGATCTTGGCCACACAGTCACAACAAATATGACAATGTTTGTCACATTAAGGTGAGTGCACACAAGGTGCGTGTGGGAGGACATGAGGAGAAGGATTTGAATGTCTTGATCCTGGCCATAAAGTAAGATAAGTATCAGGCAGTAAATTAGGCAGTTCACTATTCAGAGAGGACATTCAGTCCAAAAATAGAAACCAAGGGAAGGCTCTTGATCTTCTGACTTGGGTTTCATGATTATAAATACAGTATTGTGTGGATACCCTCTCTGTGATAGGTTAAATTCCCGGCCTAAAGAATCTGAGAACTCAGGCTGAGCCTCCTGGCTCTTATTTCTAGATCAAACTGACTTATTTCTTCTGTTGTTTTCCCTCCAACAAAACCACCTTCTTCATATTTCTGCTCTTGCTTCACATACATACACACACACGAAAACATCATTTAACAGAAACAAAAATTAATCTAAAACCTACCCGAGGTTTCTTCACATGATTATGAGTCATATCTGGCTCCAATTCCTGGTGTTTCCTGAATTCTTCTTCACTGAATTGCTATTTAAAGCTCTACCTTTAAACCTGCCTTGGGTTTCTCAAAGCCCTTTCCCCTTAACACCCTCCCACCTTTCCAAAGCACCTACAAGCATAGGGCTAATTTTGCATCGTTTTGTTTTGTTTTGCTTCTGGAACTGTGGGTTTGTGAGTTATGGGGAAAGGGGTAACGTGTCAGCCAAATACATTTAAGTTGCTTTCGAGACATTCCTGTCCTTACAGGCCATGGTGACCACACCATCACGAGACGAAGCTGCCCTGGATTCTCAAGGAACCTGGTGAGGAAGCATCAGGATGGGAGAAAACTTATTTTGCACTATTACTAGGTAGAGGATCCAGCATATTCACACACATATTAACCACTGAAAACAGCAGCCTTTACATGTCTATCTGGATCACTGCTGCTTGAGGATATAGTGAGCAGACCTAGCTTTCCTTTCCCACTGCAAACTCTAACTCTTTTTCACCTTAGTCTGAGCTAGGAACTTCCACAGCAAAGTGAACAGGGCAGACCAATGGGTTGTGTGAAGAAAATATTAGCCATTCTAGTGGTGTGCTTTTAGACTTTAAATTCTATTGTCTGTGTCTTATTAATTGTATATTTATCAAAGTTATAAAAATAAACACCCAAACAAATATACATTGTGAGAGTATAACCCCAATTTTTTATGGCTTCAAAATAGTGGGAAGTCTCTGTTCCTGAACCACTTTCTGATGACATGTATTCAGGGAATGTTCTCGGGGGAGTAGCAGCCTCTCCTCCACTTTATTGAGAGACCCGTGCAGGCTTGCCACGGGGCTGGGTGACTTCTGAGGGAGTTTTTCACCTGATCTTTGTGGTATCACCATTTCTGCTGCCTTTTTGTGGCCTCTCCCTTTCTTCCGCCATCCCTCCTCCAATGTATCTTTGCTCAAGGAGCAGAACAGAACAAAAAGTATTACCCTCTCTCCTGAGAGACGTCTTGTGACTGAACAGATATTGTGTTCCCTCTCCCTCTCCTGCTCATATTAAGAGAAGTTGACTGTTCTGAGGTATGTTCCGGATCCATGATGCTAATAGGAAAGAAACACATCCTGTCAAGGACCTATTCTTGGGCATGTGGGATAAGTCTCCAATGTTACAGAACAGGGAAATCCTTGGATTCTGAAGTAAAGCATTTGCCAGTTCTAACCTGAATGAGTTGGATTTTAAACTTAATGCTTGTATTATGTGGCACAGTCCTTTCCCCTTCCCTATTTCTGTTTCCAGACTGTGAAACGTCAGAACCAGGAATCACGAGATCTGGTTTATATTTGAATTCTCTACTCAGTGTGCCCAGTACCTTACCTTTAGTAGCCTTTCAATGAATATTTGTGGATTTGGCAGGACTTACTTTAAGATAGTACTTTACACTAATCTAAGGCATTGGTTCTCCAACCTTAGCATGAGTCAGAACCACCTGGAAAGCTTTTTAAAACACAGATAACTGGACCTCAACCCAAGAGATTCTGATTCAGTAGGTCTGGGGAGAGACCCTAGCATCTGTATCTTTTCTTTCAAATTCCCAGGTGGTGCCGATTCTGTTGATTAGGGACCACACTTTCAGAACCACTGATCAAAGAAGTGTGCTATCTATTCTCTGTAAGGATAGAAAAAAGGAAAGATCTAGGAATAAAAAGATCAGATTAATTTTTAAATGTTTATTTCCTTCTAATAATAAGACGATGTTATATTTCTAATTACGGAGAACAAACTATATAAAAACTAAAAGAAAAAGTGAATAAATTTGGAATTACTTAAATTATGTTTTCTCTGCTATATGACAGAAATAAGGATAATTAAAGATTTGGCTTAACAGTCACAATAATATAGGTGATGTATATAAAGTATATAATTTAAAAATTATTTTCAAAGAGAAAATCTTATTTCTTTTGGACAACAGCCTTTCAAGTTATATGTAATCATTCACATTTTACAAGTGAAGAGAAAGTTCAGAGTTGTTGAGTAAGTTTGGCCCAAAGCCAAACAACTCCTAAGTAGTGAAGGTTCACATTGGCACTGGAGCGAGCCGTTTTCATCCTATTTTCCATCTTCTATCCCACTTCTCCGAAGTCTGATATTTCTATTTTGTGATGTCCCCAATCCTAACTAGAGTGTAAAACAGAATATTAAGCAGCCCATCATCAAGGGAGTAAAGTGTGAACTGGAATTAGAGTACCTGGGTTCCACACTCATCTTTTCACTAATTAACTGGGAAAGCATGGGCAAGTGTGTTAACCTCTATGTGTCTCAGATTCATCATCTATAAATGAAAATAATAAAATCTGCTTTATCTTCTTCACAAGACTGTGCAAAAACCAAATTTCATAATGTAGTTTTAATTTAATCTATTTATTCATACCACCCTTATTGCATAAAGGATCTAGAGAGGTTTTGCTATATAGAAAATAGCTTAGAAATGTATAAAGTATATTAGAAATGTAAGGTCTGATGATTAGGCAGAGTGAGATTATAACTTGTATTAATATAGTTTAGTTGTCTCTGAATGGAATACAAAGATAGATTAGATTAATCATTAATATTTAAGGCACTTAGAGCAAGTTATAAAATAAACAAAGAATATGGAATGACCTAGTGAGGGTTATAATCTACTCGCTGGAACTATTAAGAGTAGGGGGAAAATGCTACAAGTGGTTCCATACTCTGAAATAAGAACACAATTCTGGTACAAGGAAGGGAACATCAGTAGTGCAGCTGTTTCCCCAAAGGGGGGAAAATTTGAATCAACCTTTCTCCTACCGACTTCCCTGCTTTCTTCCCTTCAAATGCTTTCCAAAAAGTTTTGAAATATGTCTTCTGAAATTCATATTTGTTCAATATTCTCATATAATTTATTTTGCATCTACCAACATGATATTCTAAATGGAATTTTAATTTGAAGTATTTCTGTTTATGACCCTAACAACATTGACTTGCTAGTGAGTACTCTAATGTATTATTTCTAGAAGCCCAGCCCTTATCTAGTTATGTTCACTTCCATTTAACTTAATTGAAACACAGAATATTGAATCCAAAAGCTACCTTAAAACAACATTGAGTCCCCAGCCCCTCATTTCACAGATGAGGAAGAAAGAAGCCTAGACTAGTGGTTAAAAGCACGTAGCTAGTTAATGGCAAAGCTTCTACTAGAACCAAAGGATCCATCGTTCCCACAACAGCTTTCTCTTCACCATATCATGCTACACCTGCTGGAGTTTCCACCTTTACCTAGGAAGCTAAGGACCAAATCATAGGCCCTCCCTGAGAGGCAGAAAGTCCAGAAAAAAGTGCACAAAGTACAAAAAATATTTAGATGGGGCCAGACAATATGCATTGGAATCTTGGAATCTAAGTTTTTACTTAGCACTGGCATGACTCATGTGGCTTTACTTCAATGAGCCTCAACTTACTCTTTTATGAAATGGGGACCAAAAATATCCACATTAGAGGATTCATGGTGTGATAGAACATGGCCAACTTTGCTCAGAGTACATTAGGTAAATAATAAATATATCTTCTCTCTGTTCCTCATTTCTCACCCTGTTTCATCTTTCTGCAGGTAATACTTTCTGGTGATCATTATTTCTCTCCCTTGCATCTGCAGGATTAAATTCCTGGATCTTCCCTTCTCCTCTTTGACTGTTCCTTTTTCACCTCCTATGTGGGTTCCCCTTCCCCTTCAGTCCTTACCCTTTCCTTTTCCCCCCTGCATCTTCTTTTACAAACTTCTTTCAGGGCATTCACAATGAGTGGGAGTTGCTTATAGTGAAAAGGTGATGCCAGCAGTATCCCTCTTCCCCCTGTAGTTTGGGGACCCTTTCAACAGACTCTAAACATGCTCTTCGTAACCATTATCCAGGCATTTGGAAAACTGGTAATGACATATTCCCAACCTGGCTAATAAATGCCTCAATAGTGTGAATAGTAAATTTCAGTTTTTATTCAATTCTTGTTTCATGCATAGTATTTTCAGTTTTAGGAAGTCTTCCTTATATACCTGTTGCCACAGCAAGATGTATGACACTTGTCTGAGTTCCACTTTGACCTTTCACCTGTGTTGAAATATAAACTTTGAAAGAATAAGTAGAAATAAAGGATATTTGTAAGAAAGCCAGAGAATCATTCACTTGAAAATATCTCCATTATTTTGCAACTCTGAGAAGTCGCCAACATCATTGCAAGATTTGGCTTGTGTACACCTGGAAAATATGAGGCTTTAATATTTCATGTTGACAGTCCAGCTTCACTTCCCCCGGGGGTTGGGGGAAGGCTAAACTACATGTGTTAAACCTCTTGCTAAACTATAACTCAGCCTATGCCACAGGGGCTTCTTGGTAGCCTCTTAGTCTTTCAATATTCACCCCCTTCCTTTTCAACCAATATGAATTTATTTAGCCATTCCTATATTGGAACAAAGTACCATTCAGGGTCAGCTTTAGCCCCAGGTACAGAAGGCAGATATTTATAGGGTATGATTTTTAAAAGTCCAAAAGCATCCTACAGAAAATACTTTCTCTAATAGCCTTATTGAAATTCCCATATTAGTCACTTCCTTGGATGAAGCAGTGAGAAAAAAATTATCTGATAATATATACAAGCTATCTTAAAGTCATGGCACATAAAGCCCCTTTCACGTACTGATCAAACTAGATAATTAGTCACTTAGAAGGACTAAAGAGAGGAAAACTATAATAGGAAAGTGGAGGAAAAACAAGGCTCAGGGCACGTCCAAGCTTGGAAAGGCAACACGATCTGAATAGATGAAGGAAATGATAGAAAGGAGATATCACTAGAGACACCCCTCATGACCTTAAAATTATGGCTTGGGACCAACCCCAATGCTAGATATCCATACTTCCATCTGTCCATCTATTCATCCATGTGACAAGTGTTTAACGAGTAACTTTGTATAAGGCATTGTGGTGCTACACTAAGGACACAATGATGAAAAGAACTCAAGTATTTATTCTTAAAGAGTTTACAAAGGAATAAAAGCATACAAATAAAATTTACAAGTCAGAGTCTTAGATGCTGTAATAGATATCAGCTCATGGTGCTAAGAACTGACATTTATTTATTACCTTGTGACAGACACGGTTCTATAGATGTATTATTCATTTAATTCTTCCAACAATGTTCTAAGATAGATACTATTATCGAGCCCATTTTACAAATGAGAAAATGGTGATAGACCTTAAGTAACTTGGCAAAGTCTTACAGATAAAAAGAAACAGGATTAGGATTTGAGCCTAGGTTACCTTGCTCCAAAATCCATATTCTTAATGCTATGTTGCATAGCTCTCAAGAGCCCATAGGAGTTAGAGTCAAACTAAAATAAAATCCTGCAGAACTAAATATGAGAAATATTACACAGATTCTAATGATCATCACTACTGGAATTTTCAGCTAGTCACGAAAGAAACATAGGGTTATTACAGCCATTGCTTCACTCTCTAGAGCCTCCGTATAATCAACACGACTGGCTGCAAGCTTTAACATCAAGCCTATTCATTGATGATCTGTATCCTCAAGGGTTAAAAAGGGTTAGTAGGACACCTTTGAATTATTACGATTTGACCATTTTCATCGTGAGTAGAGACAAGCTGGGGCATTTCTTGGGCTCACCAAGGAAACAGATGATGAAAAAAAGTATAGGGAGGCCAGTGAAGATTTGTGAGCAAGACAAAATTTAGTCAGGGTACAGGGAGGAGACCTAGGAGACTGTAGCATCTAATTTGATACACTTATAAGCCACAAACATGTCTGAATGACCAAGAGCCAGCTACCGCCACAAAATAACCAGGATAGGTCTGGAGTCAGCAGGGAAGAGCTGGGAAGAAGGCCAGGCCGATAATGAAAGGGGGCATTAAGGTACACATTAAACTCTCCAAAGGGAAAAAAAATAAGCAAAATTTCCAAGACACCCCTAACAAAAAGTTGAAGTATTAACATTTTTGCTAAAGCAGCAAAAATGGCAAATTTGATGGTTTCACTAAGTACATTATATTGCTTTTTTTTCTTGACGTGGGGCGGTGGGAAAGCTTCACTGAGTAATAATAAGTGAGGATGTAAGAGACTTTTCTAAAGTGGTACATCAACCAATTACTTGAAGTTTGAAGGGAGCAGTTTATTTTTCTGGCATTAAGAACTCAGCATATTTGGGGCTGGCATCCAATGGCTGAGTCCAGTTCCCTGAGCGACGTGGGATTCCAGATGGGAGAGAAGCTGTCTTATTTCAAGGAGTAAAGCTGCCATCAGAACCCAGGGAGCTTGAGTGAAATTTCAGACATCTGATTTTGTCAGAGTTCAGATCCCTCTCCTTTGAAATGCCCTGCCTTAATAACCACTTTAACCCATTGCCAATCTTTCCGGCGAACATGTCTCCCTGTGATTGGGAAAATTAATGAACAGGCACTAGCTAATATAATTAAACCCAAACACTCCTGATATCAGTATTAAGAAAAAGCCACTGCCCTGATTTTCTCTTGACAACACAAAAGTCTGGCCATCCCCGAACTGTTTAATTATTGAAACGAATGGTAACAGTACACTGGATAGGGGCAGAGGTCGCTGAACAGTACTGCAAGTCAGAAGGCATGCAGGGCTGACAGAGGGCCTGCCGACGCCTCGGAGTGCAGCTCCAGACCCACACACTTTTTCTCAGGCAGCCAGCCTCTGATAGGTAGCTTGATAGCGGGACTAATTTGCTCATATTCCAAAGGTCCAACGGTGCTTGCTTGTTTTAAGACAAGCCAAAATATGCTCTGGTGAGCACCACGACATTGCAATTCCCATGCCCTACCACATTCCTCTTTCCGATCCCAGGCGTTTTTTTTTTTTTTTTTTTTTTTGTCTCCCTACGTGCTGTCCAGGATGTAGACAAAATGAATTCCAAGTGACCTATGTAGGGGTGGTTTTTTTTTAGAAACAAACAGCAAATTAAGAAGGGGAAAAAAAAAATCCTGTTCTCGCTTTTTTTTTGGAGGGGGTGTATATGTTTATTTTCTCAGAAACATTTTCTGGCAGTGACAACAGAACTCAGTTCTACGAAAGTATCTTGCCCTCCCCTACCCACCCTCCAAATTTCAAAATACTAAATATTAACCCTCTATTTTGCTTAACTTCTTCTCTGCCTCTCAGATCTAATAGAACCTATATCTTTCTTTAGACAGGGATGTCCAGTGTTCTATGATTCTAGAATAATCCCATTTCCTGGAAAGGAGGGATTTAGTTTTTCTCTAGTATGTCATTAATAATATTTAGGCTCTTACCAAAGATGATGTGGGGAATAAAGCCGGAAAATGTTACTAGATATATTAATACGAGATAAATCAGAGTAAAAGTGAGATTTTCAAATGTTACTATTTAATATTCAATATTATTATTTAATAATCAAGAAAAATTATAAAAACAAGTACATTCAATGGTTTGATAAAAAGAAAATTTCTAAACATTTTGTGTGCTCTGGATTACGAAAATAAGTTTTTTTAAAGAAAAAATAACTCTCTGAAGTAATGGAGTCTTTGGTAGAATCAGACACAAACTTGTTCCCAATCTTCCGATTTAACACGGTTCTCTTGGATGCTGCCCCTACCCCACTCCACTAGTAACAATGGACCCATTATTTCTCTTACCTTACTAAAACTTGCTCTAAGGCTATGTAATGATAAAACTTTAAAGGGGCTTGGTAATCTTTTAATAATAGAATTTGAGTATGTGGCCTCCTTTTAAGACCAGCAAGGGTAATGGGAGGATTAGATATTGCCATATATGCATACCATTTTTATCCAAACTAAACAACTTTGAGAGTGAAAATGGAACAATTAATGATTGAACTGGGACAAGAGGCCTAAGCCAGAACTATTCCAGGTAAAATGGGACACGTTATGTATTTATCTAAATATCTGATAGTAAAGAAATTCATGTTTAGACATATGGTACTGTCCCCTTATTCCAAGACCCCCATTGGATGCCTGAAACCACTGATAGTACCAAATCTTATTTATACTATGTTTTTTCCTATACATACATCCTTATGATAAAGTTAATTTATAAATTTGGTACAGTAAGAGATTAACAATAACTAATAATAAAATAGAACAATTATAAAAATATACTGTAATAAAAGTTATGTGAATGTGGTCTCCCTCTCTCAAAATAGCTTATCGTACAAATTTAATGCCTTTTCCATTTTAACTAAGCACTTAGCCCACACTGTGGCCATAACTTTTGCAGTTTGGGGTGCAACAGCAAAACTAGTTCAAATTTATTTTTCTCTCTTCATAAGTTCGTGGATAGAAGATCTGTTCATTCCATAGATCTTAGCAACCTCAGCACACCATTCTTTTTCTTTCTTTGTTAGGTCAAGAACTTTCACCTTTTTGCTTGAAGGAAACACTTTACGGCTCCTCTTTGGCGTATACTAGTTGCCAGCATCACTACTTTGCACTCTGAGACCAATATTGACTAAAATAAGGGTGACTTGAAAACAAGCACTGTGATACCAAAAAGGCTGACCTGATAATGGAGACGGCTACTAAGTGACTAATGGGGAATATGCTGGACCAAGGGATGATTCACCTCCTGAGTGGACAGAGGAGGAGGGCTCCAGATTTCATCATGCTACTCAGAAAATCCCACAGTTTAAAACTATGAATGGTTTATTTCTGGAATTTTCCATTTAATACTTTCAAACTGGGTAACTAAAATGACAGAAAGCAAAACCTTGCATAAGGAGGGACTACTATACATTAGATGACTGGATCTGCCATTTTCTTAGGCAGACTACTCCCTTTGCCTTTTTGACTTACAGCTCCCATCCCTTAAGCTGAACTCCTGGATCAACACTGCCAGCTTCCTAGGTTCTCAGCTCAAGCTTTACCATCACCAAATAGTCTCCAGTCTTCCCAGACAGACTTGCTGGGACCCAGTGAAATTTTAGTATCTGCAGGCCAGAGCGAGAGCTCTCTACCATCACTCAGCAGCCCCTCTGTCCTAGTCTAGCTGCCCAGGAGCCAAGAATCCCCATGTGAGAAAACTTCGTGGATTATGCTTTGTTTCATGGGTGAAACAATAAGGACATGTGAAAATGTAGTAAAGAATCTATTATAAACTTACTTAGTAGTACAAGAATTTAGTATCATGGGAAAAAAATCCTACACTCCACAATATTATAGCGCAAAAACTTGGCACTGCCATGACGAATTTGGTTGTAGCTGCCTCCAGATACAGCTATGATAGCGAAGGTTCCTAGCAGTCAGTCCCTTTGGATAAATTTTGTGAAAATGTAAAGAATGGCTAGCAGTGGGTTTCAAACTTTAGTATTTATTATAAGAACCACCTGGGGTCCTTATTTAAAATGGTTCCTGGGTTCCCTCCCCCTCAGCAGGTTTGATTAGATGCCTAAGAATCAACATCTTTAATAAGCCCATCAGGTGGTTTAGATATAAGGGGTCCATGCAAACAAAAGCACTGGTAAAGGCTTCATCTTTGTCAGTCATTCTCTTACCAATACACAAGATGCCAGGAGCCTATAAGTAGCCTCTTCTGGTTGCCTAGAAGGCCTCATATACTGGGAGGGATGTACAGACCTACCTAAGACTGGGAAAGAGACTCCCTCATTCTTATAAAAGTGGCATGGTGTGTGTCCTGAGAAAATAGACCAATTTGGGCATAGACTTAAAATTAAGAACTAAGCTCAGTCTCCAGAGAAATAATGTTAAGTATAGCCTAAACCCCATTCAAGAAGAAACTGTGATTCCCTTTATGATCTAGCCTTGGCAAAGAAAAGTTAAAATGTGGCTCAGCCACATCAGCGATGTACAGGAACAGACTGCAGGGAATACAAATGGAAATTACTGTTAGGGAAACATCTGAATTTTTCAAATAAGGTGAGTTTTCCTTGTCGGTTGCCTAATTTAACATTCCAATAGGAGAAGAAATCCAGCATCTGAAAACTGTACTTACTCCATTCTTTAAATAGCATCACAGCTTTTTTCATTTCTCTCCACACTGCATTTTGTTGTTTTTGTCTCGGAGACTTTAAGGCAGGGCCAGGACTTGCACTGGGAGGCCTGCAGATTACAGGAAATAATGACCTGTATATATTTAGTTGTTCAAAGGAAATTAGAGTAGCCTGATTTTTATTATTCCCCATTGCCCCATGTTCTCTGGTGTAATAACTTGCCCTATTCTCTAATTTACTTTTACATCATCCAAAATGTATACCATTTAGCCCAGATTCTCCCATGACCAATCAGGACCTGCTGCTAGCTAGGTTAACAAAACCTTCTGCGGAATGGGAAGCCTTCCTAATGCAGGCCAGCCAAAGACACCAAAGGGCTGATCTTTCTGGAGAGTATGTGAACTGGAGAAAGTAATTTACCAACTTCTCCCCTTAGGTAGCCAGTGACCGCTGTATGCCCCTGCTATTGAATGTGACAGCTAACCTTTTCAGGACCGGTGTCATTTTAGATTAACCTTCTTCTGTAAAAGTGTGTAGGCAATTTCCTTACATTAAGTTATTAATTGTTAGTCTATCAGTGTATTTACAGTGGCACTGCATCTCTGTCCTGACTTTGTTCTTTCTTCCCCAACTCTTACCACCAAGTTTGTATATTCTCTTTAATGTTAATATCCAAAATCTGAAATTCATCTGCTTGTATTTTTAATTTAGAGGAAGAAAATTGTCTGATTTGGATTTTTTTTAAGAATTATGATTAGATATTTAAATTATATTTTTATTGGGTTTTTCTAGTCCCATAGCAACTATCATCTGTATTTGCTACAATACTGGGGGGAGGGAGGGCCATGGTGGGAAATATTTTCTTATTGGAGAGGAATATCATAATATCTTCAGAACATTTACAACTTATCAGCTTTTCTTTTCATTATAACTATATAGTTTCATCTTCAAGATGAAAGTAACATTTGAAAGGTAGGCAAAATTGATTTTTGTAGATTCAGTGTGTTTTGGGGGACATTTAATGAAGTTTTGTGGATTCTCTCAATTCTGTTACAATAGTTTAACTTGTGTGCTCTTTAACTGCTAAGATTTGGCAGGGTAAAAATGAAGAGAAATAGTAAGTAGTTTTAATAATCATAACTTCTGAAAATCACTCCAACATGATCATATTTTAAGAGCTCAATAAATTTGGCCTTTATAAACTTTTCTTCATCCCTCCCAAAACATTTCTTTTCAGTCTGGGCAGTTGCCTCATTATTAAATAGGGTCTCTATTCCAAAACAAACTCAAGTCACTCGTATTCATTTTACTTTAATTTCCTTCAGTCTCATATATTGTAAGATTAATTATTCGTTTTGTTTTGTCCCCTCCCTGCCCCTTCTGGAACAGCAGAAATCCACCTCATTTTCCTACTTATAATTTCTTAAAAAGAACATTTTTCCTTTTTTAATACTTTCTCAAAGTTGATACCTCAGAATGTCCCTCACTTCTTCCTAAAATCCTCCCAACTCTCCTAAAATATTAATCTCTGGTTCTGGTTCAAGACACAATTTTTATAACACTTGCTACTTTATAGTAACTTTAATGACTGAACCATACTTTATTATCAGAGTTTAGGTAGTTTCTTTTACCAAATCACCTGCCATGATCTAAAATCTAATCTTAGGTAACATGGTGACCTGACTGGGTCTATATTCAGAGGTTGCAGAAATTCTTTCTGGATACTCTGGCTCACTAAACCTCCAAGGACTTTTGAGCTTCAGGCAAATTTGGGATATGAATAGTTTATACCTCAGTGTGTATTTAAATCAGCCAATGCTTGTCCTTTCCAGAGAGTTCACCAGGTAGGTGGCTGATGGTGGGGTCAGGGGTGAGGGAGGTGAATAGGGAATAATGTAGTGAATCAGAGAAGAGAAATACTGATTGTCTTCTCTGCAGCAACAAAATTATTCAATTGCCAAATGTCAAGTGGAAAATATTTATTCTCATTGATTATATTCATTCCAAAATGATTCCATAGGGAATCATGAAAAAATCATGGCATGATAGATAGTATATAGAATTATTTCTTTCAAGATAGAAATTTGTGTTTTTCCCTCCCCCTTTTTCCTGTAGGTTTATATACGGAATTTCAATTCTGTTCCATTTAGCTTTATGTTTGTCCTTATGCCAGTACCAAATGGTCTTGATTAATGTAGCTTTGTAGTAAGTTTTTTTTTTTCCACATCTTTATTGGAGTATAATTGCTTTACAATGTTGTGTTAGTTTTTGCTGTACAACAAATTGAATCAGCTATTATGTATACATATATCCCCATATCCCCTCCCTCTTGAGCCTCCCTCCCACCCTCCCTATCCCACCCCTCTAGGTCATCACAAAGCATTGAGGTGATCTCCCTGTGCTATGCAGCAGCTTCCCCATTAGCCATCTATTTTACATTTGGTAGTGTATATATGTCAACGTTACTCTCTCACTTCGTCCCAGCTTCCCCTTCCCTCCCTGTATCCTCAAGTCTGTTCTCTACATCTGCATCTTTATTCCTGCCCTACTACTAGCTTCATCAATATCGTTTTTTTAGATTCCATATATATGTGTTAGCATACGGTATTTGTTTTTCTCTTTCTGACTTACTTCAGTCTGTATGACAGACTCTAAGTCCATCCACCTCATGTAGTAAGTTTTTAAAACAGGATGTGTGAGTCCTTCAACTTTGTTCTTCTTTTCCAAGATTGGTTTGACTATTCTGGGTCCCTTGAATGAATTTTAGCACCAGTTTGTAAAAAAAAAAAAAAAAAAAAAACCAATTGGGATTCTGAGAAAGATTGTGTTGAATCTGTAGATCAATTTGGGGAGTATTGCCATCTTAACGATATGACATTTTCTGATCCATGAACATCAGATGTCTTCCCATTTATTTAAACCATTCTTAATTTCTTTCAACAATATTTGTTTAGTTTTAAGAGTATAAATTTTGTACTTCATTTGCTAAATTTATTTCTAAGTATTTTATTTTTTCTTGGATTTTTCCTTAATTTGGTTTTCAGATTGTTCATTGCTATTGTATAAAATACAACAGAATTTTGTATTTTGGTCTTGTACCCTGAACCCTAGCTTAACTCATTTATTTGCTCTAAATATTTCAGTGGATTCTTTAGGATTTTCTATATTGAAGATAATTACTTCTGCAAATACAGATAGTTTTAATTTTTCTTTTCCAATCAGGATGTCTTTTATTTCTTTTTCTTGCCTAATTACCCTTGCTAGAACTTCCAGTAAAATGTTAAATATAAGTGTCAAGAGTAACATCTTTGTCTTGTTCTTGATCTTAGGGAGAAAGCATTTAGTCTTTCACCCTTAAGTATGATGTAGTGAGGGGTTTTTCATCAATGTCCTTCATCAAGTTAGGGAAGATTCCTTGGATTTCTAGTTTATTAAGTGCTTTTATCATGACAAAGTGTTGGACTTTGTCAAATGCTTTGTCTGCATCTGTTGAGATGATCATGTAGTTTTTGTCCTTTATTCGATTGGCATTGTGTATTCTATTATTGATTTTCAGATGTTAAGCCAACTTTGTATTCCTGGTATAAATCCCACTTGTTCCTGGTGTATAATCCTTTTTATATGTTACTGAATATGGTTTGCTAGTATTTTATTGATGAGTTTTTCATCTATATTGTTCTGTAGTTTACTTGTGATATCTTTGTCTAGTTTTGGTGTCAGAGTAATACTGGCCTCTTAGAATGAATTGGGAAGTGTTCTCTCCTATTCTAATTTATTGAAGAGTTCATGAAGAATTGGTACTAATTCTTATTAAATGTTTGGTAGAATTTATTAGTGAAGCCATCTGGGTTTGGGATTTTCTTTGTAGGAAGGCTTTAAATTATTGATTCAATCTCTTTACTTGTTATATGTTGCTCCTAACTGTATTTTTGCAGTTCTAAAATGGAGGCATTATTGTCTTACTTGCAAAACCCAAAATTCATTGAAAAATTGTCTTTGGTGGGTGTCATGTTGAGGGAGGATAAGGAGGAGAATTCCTCCAAATGAAGCAGCAAATAAGGAAGAGAAGAGACTTCCCTGGGCTGAGGAGAGATGAGGAGTATCAGGCACTGTAGCATAGTACTGTGGATGGGTAACATGTTATGGAAGGGATGTGATGCAAGTAAAGACACTGGCCATGAAGTCTGGACTCCCAGAAACTCCAACTGCCTCTAGGGACCCTGGGAGCTGCAGAGACACTAGACCTGAAGGTGTGTGTGTAGGCTGATACACATGGAGCCTCAGCAGTACATATTGTATATAGCCTCAGCAACATATAATATAATGACTAATGGTTGGAGGAGTCCCCCCAAATTTTGGCTTTACCTAAAACACATGGTAGAATAGGGGCTTTGTTGGATTTGAATTTATTTAAAGAAAATAAATATAAGCATCTTAGTTTGTTGACTAAACTTTGTATCTGTTTCAGTGGGAAGCCGTTGGCATGCTTTATCTTCATAGTTCTCCACAACAGACCAGCCAGGTCTGACTAGTCCTTCAGCAAAGCTGAGTTATCTAGAAATTCTTCTAGGATTTTAGTCCCCTTTGGTGTAACACAGAGATTATGTTCCCTAATTCTGGAGCCAGAGTGCCTGGGATTAATGCTTGATTCAGATACTTAGTTGCTGTAGGACCTCAGAAAATTAGTCTGTCTGTATCTCAGTTTTTTAATTTTTAAAATAGGGGTAATCTATAATACCTAATGTAGTATCAATACCTACCATGAAGAGTTATATGGCAATTAAGTGTTATTTATTCCTTAGCTGCTATTACATTGGATATTATTCCAGAAACAACTAGTTGAAGAACTAAATTCTATGTCATGTTTGATTCTTACTGGAATTATTAAATACCCTCCTTCTTCATCACTTTGACTTCTGATATGGCACCATCCTTGCCATCACCAATTGTCAACATATCAGTCATCTTTTATTTTTCCTTTTCCACATTTTTGAAAGATCTAGAGATTCTTCTTTTACATTACTTTCATGGTCCTTTCTTTTTCTCCATTTCCTCTCCTTTTTTCTCATGTTTTTTACTCAAACTGTTAAGAAACCCTCTTCAGGGTTGTCTTTTTTCCTGTGAGCACTTACTGAGTGCCTATGGTCATCAAGCTTGGTACTGGTATTTTAAATCTATTATCTCCAATCTACTATGTCAGAGCCCTGCAGGATAAGTATCACCATACTCATTTTAGAAATGAGGAAACTAGTGAAGAAAGGTTTGCGGACCTACTCCAGTTCACTCAGCTGATACATGGCATGTCTAGCACACAGATTCAGTCTTCTTCTGAGTCTTAAGTCCATGTTGCCTCTTATCCTTCAAGCTACTGCCAAAGTAATTTAGCTATAGTGCAGCTTTGATTATAACACACTCAACTCAATGAGTCCTTATTGCCCATAAAATAAAGCCTAAACCCTTAGCCTTAAAATGCAAAGCCTGCTATAATCAGGCCCAAATATACATTTCCAGCCCCTCTACTCATTGATCCTTCTCACACCCACTACACTCCAATCAAAACCCAAGCATGTCACATACTTCCCTGCAAGGATGCCTTTGCCCATGCCTGTCCCTTCTGCTAGATCATTCTTCTACCCAGTATCACCTCCACCGTAAGTGTTTTAAATCTCAGATAATTGTAAAATCTCCCCTTCTGTACTCCCATAGTAGTTCGGATATAGCCACCTTATAACTCCCGTCATTCTGCTTAGTGTGGGAAAAATACCAGAGCGTCTGGGTTGGTGAACACATAGAGGTGCTGGGAGGCTTGACACAGCCTTCTGCATTCCCCACAGAGGAGGCAGCCCTAACATGGAACAAAGGGGTATCTTGCTACTTTTCTGCACAATCATCTATCATTTCAGTAAATCTGAATGACAGTGCCTGGCCTGAAGCTACCATCGGTGCAGTGCTTTGGGGCCCTAGTTCCATCTTGCCCATTTTATGGGCTTATATTAAGATGATGGGAGGCAAGAGCCTTAAAGAGACCATGGAAATTGCTATATTAAATGCCAACTGCATGGCCAAGTAACTAGAAAAACACTACAGATTTTTTTCAGGGTTTCAAGAGGTTATACAGCTCATGAATTTATTTGGACCCAAGACCCTTCAAAAAGTCTGCAAATATTGAGGCTGTAAGATGTGGCCAAGAGGTTCCAGGATTATGCTTCTGGAACCTGACAGTAGAACACCTTTCTCCTAACTCAGTCTTCTGGCTGGAGGCTGGGTGATGAACAATTCGGGATAAGACTTCCCTTCTCTGATGCCCTGTCTACATCATTCATCTGACTGCAGCAGCATTTGCAGGAGGGAGAGGAGGCGCTGTGAAAGTGGTGGTGATTAAAGTTACTACACAATACTTCCAAGTCATATTTTATCTCCAACCTTGACATCATTTTAATGTTTTATAGAGTGACTTCCTCACTTGCCCAAAGTTCACAATTGTCCAGATGCCTGACACATAATAGGCACTCAGCACATATGTGTTTAATAAATGAGAGAATGAATGAATAGCTAGTAAAAAACAACAATGCAAATGACAACACAAATTCTGAGTCCTAACCACACCTACTGAATCAGAATTTCCAGGGGAGAGGTCTAGTGATCTGTATTTAACAAGCACACCCTGGATGAGTGTTATCATGCAAGTTTGGGGCATATTACCTTAGGACAGAAGTTTCCAAACTTAACTACTTATCATAATTACCTGGTGAGTTTTTAAGAATCATAGATTTCTGGGCCCTACTTTGGGCTTCCTGAATCAGGGACTAAATATAGGAATCTATGTTTCTAAAACAACTCCTCAGATGGTTCCAGACGTATGAGTCACTACAGCAGAATATGTTGTGCTGAATTAACTCAAACAAGGAACTGAGGTCAGGCTTAATGAATAATGAGATCAGCTTTGCTCTTTAAAGAAAAAACTCTTTCTTGTTTTGGTGACACAGGTGTATGCATTTGTCAGAACTCATCAAATGGTACACTTAAGATGTGTGCATTTCACTGTATGTAAATTTTATCACAAAAATATGTGAAAAGATATACTAGATATAAATTCTAGTAATGCCATGTGTGCTGTAGTGTTTAAGGATGAAGTATACTGATGGCTGGAATGTTCCTTGAAGTGCATCAAAAATCAAGGTGGATAGTTGAACAGATCAAGCAAACAAAGCATCATTATAGTATCTAGGTGGTGGGTGTTCACACTATAGTCCTTTAAACTTATCTTTATAAGTTTGAAAAATTTTATAGTTAAATGTTGAGGAGCCAAAAATAATAAAGAAAAATAAATAAATACCAGAGAGAGGTGGGATTGAAAGGATATCAGGGGAAGAGAGTTTGAGGGAAAAGCTGAGATTTGACTGAGAAGAAGACTTTCTGGATTCAGCTAAAGTAGACAAGTAAAGGAAAAACCAAGGATGATGAGGAAGACAATGGTAATAGAGAATAAAATTACATTGCACTGAGAAAGGAACCAATTGTCTCATTTTCCCATTCATTTGAACATATGAATCACGAGGCGAAGCGAAGGACATCGACATCGCCAGGGAAGAATTTTGGTAGCATAAGGAGCTTGGCTTCCATATGAAATTACTGGATTGGTGTGTTTTATACATTATTTCTGGATATTAATTCAGAATATTTTGTGTGAGAGTGCCTATCCAGAATTGAAGATATTCCTAGGAATTAAGAGGGAAGGAAGAGCCTAGCAGTAGCCATATTCCATGTACTTAATTACTTGGACAGATTCATGTCGGAATATACTGATATGGATGTTACGTGGTCATCTGTGAACACATTCTATTTTCCATCTTGGCCTAAAAGTACTGGCGTATGGAGAATGTGTCTGATCCACAATAACTAGCTTAGCACCTTTTCTATATTGGTGCAGGGTTCAGGATTATTTGGCAGTTTATAGAGGATTTAGAGCCTGGTATTATAAGGACCCACTAATGTTGAGTTAGGCAGGTGGAGGGGTGTTGAGTGTCTCTGCAAAATCATAAAGGGAGGCTCAGCATGCCTTGCGCCAGAGTTGGGTGTGGCATTGTATGTTTATGAGACTTTATGTGGACAGCTTAAGGTAGGGTTTTTCAAATTTGGCACTATTTACATTCTGGGCCAGTTCATTCTTTGTTGTGTGGGCCAGTGCCCTGCCTTGTAGGATGTTTAACAGCATCTCTGGCCTCTACTCACTACATTCCAGTAGCATTCCTCCAGTTAGGACAATCAAAAATATCTCCAGATGTTGCCAAATGTCCCCAGTGGGGTAAAATTATGCCCAGTTGAGAACAACTGGCTTAAGGCAATGAGCCGAGACAAGCATCTCAGGAGATTTGAATCCCAAAACTCATATAAACTACCTGAATGAAATGTCACTTTGAAGGAGCTTCCCAAAGAAGGAAAATTCAGGTATCAAAGAAACCACTTGGGAGTAAAGTTTAGAAGAGAATGGTAGGAAGTGAAGCCTAGAGCAATTCCTTCCCCCAGCTAGCTTACAGCTACTGTAGCCACAACAAGTCTGTTTCTATAGGACTTAGGAGCTGGATGATTGTAGAAGGCCTGGCTGAGGTTAACACCTAGGAAAAAGAATTGTCCCTATGGAATACAGCCACACATATTTATGATGCATTCTGAGGACCAGGGTTTAAGACACAGTGAACTTGCTAAGAGATAGTCATAATGTAGCATCAAGGAAGCAAGGAGGGACGGGGTGGGATCTAAGCTAGTGGTACTCAGATGTCAAGGCAAAGCAGCACTCCTCTCTAGGTTCTAGGAGGACAGGTGTACAGAAAAGAGATGTAGAGAGGTATTATACCTGGCAAGAGCAAAGCCTGGTTCTCATTACTGTGTAAAGATAGAAGCCTGAGTGATGTTTGAGGAAAAAGCCAAGTTCTAGGAACTATGGCACCTTGAGTAAGATTGAACCTGAGATTTCATGTGACCGGAGGCACTGCAGGGTTTGAGGGACGAGCTAGATTCTGGACTCAACCCTGAAGCCCAGAGGTAAGCAGGAGACACCATGTCAAGGGTGAGATAAGCAGTGATGGTGATTCAGAATGGGTGGACTCACCCCTACGCAGTCCTATTAGCCTGGTGGAGTGAGTCAGGAGAGACTAACCCTCCCTCTCTGCCCCAAGAATCACGCCTTGGAAGGTTTTGCAATGACCTAGCTGAAACATTCAAGATATAACATTGTGTGAGGAAAAAAGGACACAAAACTGCATATGTGTATATGTGTGTGTGTGTATACATATATATATGGCACCTAGGAAACACCTTGGAAGGAAAGAAGGCAGATACTCTAAGATGTAGGATAAGAGGGGGTCGTGTCTGATTTTTCTTTCTTCATACTTTTCTCTATCTTCTATGTTTTGGGTAATGAGTATGAAATATTTTTAGAGTCACTTTAGGTATTCTAAAAAAAATGAACTTCCTATCTCAAACCAGGATTGGTCTAGGAATCAGGAACAGCTGATTTGCTAAGTAGGACAAATATTAGGCCTTGTGAAAAAGCTTGAGGAAGACACGGCCTGAGGAAAGTGTGGGAAATGTGGAAAATGTGGTTTGCTCAATGGAAATGAACACACTCTTACATAAACTTAACAAAAATGTAGCATGCGTCATCAGAGTACTTTCTTCCTAACACACAAGTATTTTGTAGTTTTGTAATAGAAGGCAACGCGTTCTCTTTTCCCCTACCCCACCACCAACTACTCTCTGGGAAAAAAATAAATCCTCAACTCTTTAGCCACAAGTAACTATATATTGGACTATGGAGTACAGGGTTTGTTTGGAATGATGGATTGTTCGACAATAGAGCACAATTGGACCAGACCAGCCATCAATCACTTTAAATCAATGATAGACCTTGAGTGTGTTTTGTGCCATTTTCATTCATTCTAGTGCCCAGAGAGTTGCACAGAGAAACCTCATGACCTCACATGAGCAAAGAAAATGGCTTTTAAAGCTGTTTCTAGGCTCTATTCATCACTCATTCCTGGGTGAGATGCCAGGAAATAACTTTCATGGTTTTTTTTTTTTTTTTCAACTCATCTTTCTCACCTCAAAGTTTGGATGAAGGGTATGCACATAGACAAAAAAGGGAAAGAGAATCCACCTGAGTGGGCTAGATTTTCTGTCATGTGAGTCAAATTTAGTCCTCAACTTTTGAAAAAAAGCTTTTCTTATTCATCAAACATTCTGCTCGGAATTCCCTCCTGTTTTTCTGGAAGGAAGTTGAGATTTAGTCATGATTTTCTCTGGGGTCATTTGGAGCAGGGCACTCTGGTCATCAGTGCATACTGGACATTGCTGTTATGTTCATCACTCAGGAGCCTTCTCTGCCAGGCACAGGTACTTTCCCCTGTGACACTCATGGCCATAGTTATTCATGTGTAGACCCCACCTTCAGAAGCCCTAAACCGCCTCTTTAGGGATACTGGCATCTCTCAGGGTTGGGGGTACTGATCACTGGAGGGGCTGAGGAGACAGTCTACTTCCTAGCCTTGAGAAGACTTTAAATACCCTGAAAACACCTCTTTTCTCCAGGCTCCCTTGTCACACAGCCTCATCAACTCAAAGCATTTGCTGAGTTCTGGAGCTCTCATTAATCCTCTCCAATGGTCCTGAAATGCAAGTCTTTTACCTCCTCATACTCCCCTTTCCTTGTCCCAGAGATGAATGGGAAAGTAATGGCAACTTAGCCCTTCAGAAACACTGATGTTAGCTCCACCAACTTAGGGTAAGGCTAGGGAAAGAACTGACAAAGCTAGCTTTTGTCTTATCCTGTTACACGTATTTTCAATACAGAGGCTGGCTGGAATGGGTAACATTCTATTTCTTCCCATAACAAATGTACCCACTAAAAAAAAGATTCTTTAGATTTCCCGTCTCCCAGGGAAATACTCTACTATCTATGTTGTAATACTGTCTTATGAATGCATACTACACACAGACCTCTAGCATGATGTTGGTACGATTCTATTTAATGATGGAAACAATTCTGCGCATTTTTTAGAGTGTCAGGGTTCTATTGGTACATACACAATACTCAGTAAAAAGGTCAGTGGGATTGAAAGCTAGGGAAATAAAAAACCAATAACACCTGGAATCTGAACACCTCAGGTTACAAGGCAACCTGGAATAAGGGGAACTCACTGGCCTAAGAATCAAATCTCTGGTTTGACTCCAGATCACTTACTAGATAAAGAAGTACTGGCAAGGCACCAAGCCTCTCTTTTGAGCTTCAGATTCCCAGCATTTTGATGGAATGATTTGTGCTTTGGGGACTCTGTGTAGATTAAAAGCTATTTCTCTTACAACTGTATCAAATTCCCCTTTCCTCACTTATCTATGACAAAAATCTTGTCTTCAATGACAGTGATAGAATAAGAACACTGCTGTCTTCATTATTTTTGTTGCTATTTTTATAGAGGCCAAGACAAACATGAATATTCCCAGTTAAATTATATACACATATGTATATATTCATATATAAGTTGCATATATGTGTACATATATTTATGTGTATATACATATACATGTGTTAGTGGTATTGATAAAACAAGGACTCTCATCAATCTCCTTTTTATTGCATTATAGACTGAATTAGGAAGAGCTGTCCATTCTGTCACTAAGCAAGTTGTAGTCAATCAAGGATGTGAGGAACTCTGATAACTTCAGTAGTGAGGTAACTGTGTTCCTTGTGTTAAGGTAATTAAACCAAAAGGCCATCAAATTGAGGCGTCTAATGCCTTGGCAGCCTACGTAAGCAAACTGAAATCTAAGCCAGAGGCAGTACACCCTAATCCACAAAAATGACAGTTAAGAACAACCAATCACAAACAGCCAAATAGGCTTTCCTAAATAAGGCAAGTGCTTAAACTATAGCCAATCAAATAATTTCCTTCCTTTGCTTCTCACCTTATCTATGAAAACCTATCCCCTCGCTCCTGTGGGTGAAATGCTCCTAACCATCTTTGATATGGTGCCACCAAATTCAAATCTATATATGCTCAAATAAACTCTTGAAAATTCTAATATGTTTAGTTTCACTTTTATAACTTACTTAAAGAAAAAAAAAAAAAAAAAAAAACAGCCTAAAACGGTTCAACCCTAAAACGCACTTAGGAGAAAGTGTGTGTACCAGTAGAGGAAGACCACAGATGTAACAGAGACACAAACCATATACCCTCCATCTTAGTCCTCAGAGTGGAAGCAAACACTGAACTCCCCATGTGCACAAGCTTCTTTAGTTGGAACCTAATGACAGACAAGCACATTGTTCTGGAAATGAGAAAATCAAGAAGTTTCACTTCTCCAGGGTAGAGCAGCCAAGAAGACCAAAGTAGTTGTCTTTTTATCTTTCCTGCTACAGCACAGATCTGTTGTTTGGCTACCAAATTACAGGTTGGGTATGGTTCTCACATACTTCTGCTTTTCATGTGCTGAATGGGAAGAGTAATAACAGGCTGCTTCTTTTACTTGTGGGATTTAGGTATTCTTCATCATAGAATGGGTCATTTTTCTAAGAAAACCTGCCAGTTTAAAGGCTGGAGGTGTATGCCATTCATGTTGGGGGTGGGGGCGGGAAGCCATAAAAATGAGAGGTTTCTGGCTAGAGAGAGTGGCTCTAGTTACTTGTTCCCATGTTTAAATGACATGTTTATGAGTCATACCCTTTATTATTTAATCCTAACAGCATCATCCAAAGATCACTATCATTTAAATGACTACTTCAGAGAAGGGTATCTGGGAAATTTTACCAAGGAGAAAATTATACACATCCATCCGCTTATGGAGTACACTCTGCAAACACTTTTCATTCATTTTTTAAAATGCTCTATTGATAATCTATAAAAGATAATTAAACAAAGTATAACAGATATTGTCCTAATGCATAATGTCTGATATCCTAGACAGGAGACTAGTTAAGTATAATATAACTTATATTGAGGGAAACAACCGCACTCAGATATTACCCATTAGTAGTTGAATCAATCAACATTCATACAAATATCGTTTTCTTCATTGTCTAGTTTATGGATCTGCTCAGGCATCAGTGGGAAATGAAAAATGACTCCTTGGCATAAGATTCTGGAGAAATTCTGGATTCACAGAATCAAGTGACAACTGAGAGGATTATAGGAACACTTTAGTGAGAGACGCTTTATCCCTCTGACTTAAAGCAATGTTAGGGAATGGCACAAGCCAACATGGGAAAGAACCTTGGAATTTTGACTCATCAGAGAATTTCTAAAGAACTCTGTTGGTAGCCAGGACCTATCTTGAGGACATATGGGTTACTTCAAACGAAATGTATTCATTCTTTTTTTCTTAAGAGAAAAGCAAGAAGGAAAGAAGGAAAAAGCAGGACTTTCCTTGCCCTCAAGTCATTTATCTTGTCCAGAGATTAAAAAATAAAACATTATCATTTATATCACCCTTCATATTTGTGGAAGAAGATGCCATTATTCTATTTTATTAAAAGAGGAAATGGAAGAACACAGGGTCCGAGTGATTTCCACTAAGGGAAGAAAAGAAATTCAGCAGTTCTGAATATTCTTCTCAGGACCCATAGCTACATCAAGCGGAGGAGTGGACAGCACTGAAGAGAACTCTAACTTTCCTAAGAGGATGCGTATTCTACAATCCCATTTACAACTCTCCTCCGTATGAGTATGTTTCCTCCATCACCTAAAATAACAAGCTCTTTTTTGGACCTATCATTTCCATTGCCCAAATAGTCAAGGTCTGTTGATTAAAAGGAGGAAGTCCAAGTTCATCCTGACTAAGAGAAAAACAACCCAAATTGCTTGCCTTAATAGGTGCATAAATGAGTCCACCCTGGACATTGTATGGTTTATATAAAATTGGGATTTCTTTATATAAGGGAAGACCCAATAAAATATGAGTAATGGGTTAACAAGATCTTTATTAATAAAATATTACTAGAAGTAAAGGTTTCAGATTATAATCTATATGTAATGATTTGAGTGGACATAAATAATATCTGAAAAAAAATCAAAGCTCAAGGTGAGATGGAATTATCGCCAATATCCTCAATAATTATTGGACTTCTAATATTTAAGAAGAATGTTCTGACTACGCATATTTCACCAGTTATAAAGTTCCTCTCAGCACTTAAGCAGCAAAACAGGGAAATTTAAAAAAATGACAAAAACACTTTTGATCTAAGCTGTGTTTAGTGCTTTGTTTATCTATGGTTTTGGATTATTCTCATAAATAATCTAAATCCCAAGATTTCCATCCTTTTCCTTGACAATTTGTTGACTTAATAAAGTCATTTTTCTTCATCTCTCTTTCAAATGTCTTACGTCCACGATCTTTCTTAAAGCTTAAATCTTATTGGGAGAACAGAGAAAGGTTACATTTTAACTCACAACCTTTCAAATACTCCCTACCTGTTCTTACATTTTCTGAGTCTTCATTTTCACAAATAACAAGAAGCGATTGCTTCAAGCTCACTCTAAAGCAAGCAGAGCATGTTAAACACCAGGTGGGGTTTAGTGTCCTCTTATAGGAAGATGCCATTCCTCAATGCTCTGTGCTTTGCAATGAGGTGATTAGATGATCTTGTTGACCCAGAGTTCCTCTACAGCAGCTGACGTCAAAGCTGCAGCAGGAGCTGTGCACAGCAGCAAGAGCTGCAGGTGTGCGCTCTAAATCAATACATCTTCCCTTTCTCGGGACAACCTCCAGAGCGGATTCTGGCTCACTGCACATCTGGCTTATATTAATTGGTTGCTGAAAGAACATATGAAGATGCTGTATGTATAATTACATATTTACCAGAATGTCACAGAGTTCGATAGGAGACTCTCCCTGTGGCCATTTCTGTGATGGGGGGTAATGTGAAGAGTCATGTGGAGAGCTTCCAGTGACTTCTCAACTTTTGACCACAGTTTTCTCCATGAGGGTAGTGAACTGAAGTTCTCAACAGTGATAACTGAAGAAACATTAGAGACAACTGATGAGATTCTCTCTCTGTGTCTGGACCGTTGCACTAGCCTCATAAATGATCCCCGCCCCTCCCCGAGCTTTGCCCTCCTCCATCTATTCACCGCTCAGCAGAGTGTTCTTGGTAGATCCTAAGTGAGATCCTGCCATTCCCCTGCTTAGCACCCTCCTTCTCATCTTATGCAGAGTAAAATGCACACTCTCTCCCCGACCTTAGAAGCCCTCTGAGGTCCACCCCACTTTTTATCACTCTAACCTAACTTCCTGTGTCCTTTCCGTGGCTCAGTCCTCTCACACTCCAGTGGCCTTGATCTTCCAGGAAGACACCAGCAATCGCAGTGTCTTTATCTGCCGCGCTTTCCCCCACGTATCCCCATGGCCCACTTCCTCACTTTCTTCAAATTTCTGTTCAAATATCACCTTCGCAGTGATGCCATCTCTGGCGTTTCTACTTAAAATTGCGCTTCTCCTACACCTACCTGCACCCCTACCCTTCCTGTTTCAATTTTCCCCATAGCATGTACTGCCTTCTAATATTCCACTTAATTTACTTACTCATCTTATCTATAATCTGTCTCCTCCCACAAGAATCTGTGCCCCCTGGGGACAGCGCTTTTTGGTTGCTTTGTTCACTGTTGCAAACAGTGCCTGGTGTGTAGTAGGTGCTCAGAACATTTGCACCCTGCGAGCAGTCCAGGAGAATTTGATTAAGGCTCTGAGGTGTTTAATTTAGCTGACTGCTTCCTAGAATGGGAACAAGCCTGACTACCTATTCAATCTTTGACACAATTAGCTCTACAGAAAGAAAGTCTCTGTTCTACAGCCAAAGACAACACCCTATTGGTATGCCTCCACCTAAACACTGTATATAGTAAGTTACAACAATAAGAAAATGTGGATGACACAGTGCCGTTCATGGTGTGATCTGGAAAGGGAAAAATCCTTATAGCATGTAGCCACCAATAGGGGGTATCAGTAAAAGCATTTTTACATATGGCATATTTATTTGGTTGCTATAGTGTATTTGTCCAGAAAGTTATGATCGTTATAAGAAAAGGAGATATGAAATATATTTTAAAGCCAAACAGAACCAGGTATGTTTATGTTTTGTTAAACACATTAACAGTGATCTTCTTGCCAAAAACAAGGCATTTTATTTTACTAATATCATTAGTGAATATGTGTTTTTCTGGTTTTAAAAATATGTACTTTATTGTAAAAAAAAATCAAAGGTAATATAGTTCTGTACAATTAGGTAGGTTTGAGGATTTTTTAAAAATGTAACCATTATACTCTTGTCATTAGCAATCAAGTAACCTTGAATTTTTTCAAAAAAGCAATTAGCTAGCCTTTAAGAAAAACAAATGCTAATTAAAAATGACAACTTCGTTATCTAAGCAAACAACAGCTCAGAGTCAGTCTGCACTACCTACTATAAACTGATAATGCAGTAAGCTATGGTTTAAAATGGCCTCTTTTCAATTACTTTTTTAAAAATGTCCTCACAGCTGCAGAGAACTCACATGCTCTTTCCTGCCATGCTCAGTTGATTTATACTATGAAGCTGGTTAAACTTCTGTGTATGTAAAGCTACATCCATACAAACCCTTATTTAGAAACTCATTAGTGCTTAAGTTAATGAATCTTCAGTTATCCATGCTTTGAAACCTTAAAGATTCAAAAACCTCAAAAATAAAACAAAGACATTTGTAGGAAGAATGTAATATCAGGCTATCAGCAAGCATTGGGTCCTATGAAGCATTAATTTAGCAACTAGATGGATGTGAAATCTATAGTGAACCAGCATAATGAATGGGAAAACAGAGTAATTAAAAAAAAAAAAAAATCATCCCATTGAGTTCCGTCCTGTAAAATTGAAGAAATTCTGTAAAACACTCAAATACCCTTTAGAAGCCAAAAAAGAAAGAGTAGCTTGAAACTGAGCATACACGTCTTCCTAATTCACTCCTATGTACTCATTCTGAGTCTCATATTTTTTCTCTTCCTCATCTTTTCTGTTCTTTGCTCCTGTGTATTTTGCAACTAACTCTACATGTTTATTTTTCTGCTCTCTTTTTTACTTTGTTCATTGATCGTATCCCTCATTTTGCACAAAAAGAAGTTGCAGGTGCAGTCTCAAAATCTGCTTGATTTCACTTAGATAAGGCTGCCCAGACGTAGACTCCTAGCGAAAGTAAAGAGCGAGGGCTGAAGCGTAGGGGACTACTTTTCGTCTTAGAGCCAAGCCCACGAGCTCTTGCTCCTAGCATGTCTGCATTAAGTGACAGAGCTGGCTACTGGGGAGTTAAGGCTCTGAACAGAACTCCTGGTATGTCAGGAAGTTCTGGATGACTGTATTTTGCTGAATGATGAAGTAGCAACTGCTGGAAATAATAATAGGCCTTAAAATAGCAAAAATTCCTGAATGACTATATCAGGGAGTGACCAATTTCTATCATGTGTTGATGTCAATTTAGAGCATGGATGTTCCCTAGAGAAAAAAGAAATGAGATTCCAGACCTGCTTTCCTTGTGTGTGCAAGAGATTTCAACTACATAAAAACCCCTTCCAGGCTCAGCTACAGAGCATACTGGAAATGTCAAGAGGCCAAATGACAGGAAATGCATTCTGTATAATCATGCTGCTCTCATGTTTAATGTGGGAATAGGAAAATCCTCAATAGCATGGCATTCCTGGATGGATTTGAAACCACAAAATGCCACAGCTACAGAGTTAAGAAACAACTTCTATAGACTAAAGCCCAAGAAGAAGTTACAGAAATCTCCTGAAAAGAAAAGTGCATGCCATGTTAGTAACATTAAAGCTAAAATTGAAATGTATTTTATTAGAAATCCAGGATCATGAATATCAGAATATTGTCTGACCATCAGCCACTATCTCTCAGTTTCTAACTCCATCTTCACTCAATGTGGGGTCTATGGAGGAGAGATATATAATACGTGCAGTGGCCATGGCTAAACAAATACGTGTTCTTTATTCCTCTGATCCAGTAGGAAAAGCCCTGAAAACCTAGGCTGGACCAGAAGAAAACTCCTCTTCCCTAAGCTATATACAGACTTAGGTAGCCTCCAGCCTAACTGGACTGCCAGCCCAGTTTACCCATATTCTATAGACCTGAAATTATGAATTGGCGACTATGAGCTGGAACAGACTCATATGTGTATTGGCCCTCAATGTATTCTTAAAAATATGGATTTATTTGCAAACATTTAAAAATCAGAAGATTTCATATTTTAAAAACCATACTGCTGTTTTTCTGGGGAAGAAAGAAAAAGATCTGGACCACAGGACATTCAGGCCAACCTGCAACATTTTTCCAGAGCTGAAGCCTCGATGCTCTGTCCATGAGGCAAAACTTCCAGTCTCTGTCACTCACTGTTGTGTCTCGTACACCAGATCTGCTTTGCTCATTTTCATCACCTCCCTGGCTTTGGATTGAGACAGTTGACCTAAACTTTACACCTGAGTCTTGGCCTTCTCTATCTGAGAAAATCAATGGCAAGGAAGAAGGAGTTCAGAGAAAAGTGCTTCAAGAGAGAGGGGGGAAAGTAAGGGTTTCTTAATCAATAAAAACAACATGATTGTTCCACAGAAGTTTTCTCAAGACTTGTCCCAATCTAAAAACACACAAAGAAGAAGGGATGACAAAGAATTTCTAGGAAGACTAAAGAGAGTTTGAGGAGAGAGAGAGAGAAAGAGAGAGAATGAGGAAGAGAGAGACAGAGAGACTAGTACATTAGCATGTTAATGTCATAAATGTCTGACTGTCAACATTAACACTTCCTTTTGGGAATCAAGTGCAGAATAGGACAAGGAGATTAGAAAGGGGACTGAAGCTTCACATAGAGGGCCCAATCTATAGTCCTATATTCACGGGACTATTTCTGAAAAGCTAATGAAGCATAAGGTTCTGACACCTCACTAGCCTTTCAAGATCCTATACCTATTTTTATATTTGTAATTTTGTATTCTTTTTCTCAAGGAGGACACCCCCCCGCAAGTTGTATACATTTCAGCCTCAAAAATGTGCATCTACCTCTGCCCATGTCCCAGATTTTGAATACCTTGACCGAATTTATCAGTCAAGGGAACAAAATGAAAAATATATGTATTTGATAAGGTGGCAAGTTTGTGTGTGTGTGTGTGTGTGTGTGTGTGTGTGTATCTCTGACTAAGCCAAGTTGTTCAAGAAAAGGAGATAATCCAGTAGTTACTAAAACCAAATTTTATAAAAGGAGCAATCTCAGAAATTGCTTATTTTGAAGAACACCTTCTGAATCATTATACCAGAGAATAAACTACTTTCAAATATTTAAAAATACATTAAAATTCCATTAAAATCTGTTTTTATGAGTAAAATCAGAAGCACTGATATATATATTCCTTAATTTAATATTCTGTGTCATCTCAGACTTGAGAGGTGTAATCTGACTCAAGGTTCCCCTGATCATTAGTATAGGAAAATGTTTAGAGTTTTACCATAACTAAGTTTCAGAGGATAGTCCCAAAAATAATTATCAAAGAATAAAACCTATAACTATCAGCTAAAGTCACCAGTATATTATGTGTTGGGTCTGTTCTATAATCTCTAATATAATCGCTTATTCTTTTCATCTTTATAGTATCATCTTATACAAAAATTGTAGGTGATAAGATATTGACAGGTTTTACTTTTCGATAATAATGTCTAAAAATATGATCTTTCCACCCATTAAAGTCAGAGCCTTATATCTAACATAGAACCAACGTGTAACCTATAGGTACTCAAATTATATACAGCTGCACAAGGAGAAGTATGTCCTAGAGTTTCGACTACCTCTAGCTTCTCAGAGGCTTGATGCTTTTCATTCAGAAACTAGTTGTTCTGGATTAAAATGGAAGCATTTACTTTATTTCAACACAGAAATTTAAAATCAGGCATAAAGCAACAAGCTGGCATAAAGGGGATTCCATCTGTCATTAGGATATTAAAATATAATTAAATAATAATATACTGAGACTTGACAGTATGTTTCCTTACACCCATGCTATGGGTTTGTCAGATGGCTGACATGGATTAAAAGCAAGGACATTCTGAAACTATCAATAATAAAGACCCTTGATCTAGGTCCAAAAGAAACAATCTTAAATACCCCACCATTATGGGAAATGTCCTAATAAGATTCCGTTTGTAAAATACATTAGCCCTTTCTTTTTCTCTTTTTTTTTAAGTCATGTTTTACCAAGTTTGTCAGTGAAGACACTGAGGCCACATTTATAAAGTGGCGGGTGAAATAAACATGAAACTAGAAATGTGTGTCTCACTAAAGATGATCTAACTGTTTCTTGCCAGATCAATCAGACAATATATTTTCAAGAATAAAATTAGACCTTCTTAGATCTACTTAGAATTCTATTAAGTTTAAAGGCCAAAAACTTTTGGTTTATGGCTCTCCACTAAATACAAAGTTGTATTTTGTAGCAGTTAAACAAACTAACAAAAAAATTTAGCACACGCACAATAGTTAATTTCCTTATAGCATCTCTGGTTTTGCTCAGTCTTTGCTTTCATAGGCACACAAACACACACATATACACCAAGCTTTTCCTGAAACTACTGTCCCTGAAAATTTTTAATTAGAAATGTAAGGGTAACAAGAAAATGGCAGGAGACATTAAGATCACCAAAACTCTTTTGTATGTATGGGTATGTGTGTATGTTTTTCTTTCTTCTAATAACATATTTAGATTGATACTTTATATATTTTGGATGCTGTTATTCTGTTTTGTTTTTGCTTTTGTGGGAAAAAAGTCCTTTTTTGATACCAAAATGTTTCCTACTTAGAAAACTGTTTTCAGTTGTCAACATTTGAATTAATTTAGTAGTATAAATACCTCCAGAAATTTTAAAAAGGGATTTTAAAAATTTTAGTGTTGTTCTAAAGAAAGGGCAGAAACAGTCTTCTGATAAATCAGGAATTTATCTTTGTCCAATTGTCTTAGAGAAGCTATTTTTTTCCATCTTCTTTCTTATTTTGTGAGGTAATGAAATATTTAAATAACTGATACTTGGCAGAAACACTTATTCCCACAGTATTTCTTGCCAAAATGAAAGAAGAAAGATCCAAATATCAAACAAGGGATGCTGTATTTGTGAGATTATAAGCCTGATTTTCTACATGACCTCCCCTTTAAAATAAAACACAGTACAATAAAATAAAACAAAATAAAATAATTGGAGGAGTAGAAATCCAGAAGGCTCTTTGTGAAATAATATAACTATCCTCAATTGATGACAAAAATTGAAAATAAGAAAGGATATAGCAAGAAACAATCTTACTCTGACAGTGAATGAATCAGATTAACCAAATCATTTTTCCAGTTTTAATATTTGTTCAATTTTTAAAAGGAACACAAAAGTTAGGACAACATGACCCATAACTTGCTATTATCTAAATAAAATTAAATGCCTTTAAAAAGTTTTCCATGGGGGTGGGGGTAAAAAAACCCAAAAAACAAAAAACAACTATGTCGGAAATAATGTGTGTTCACTGGGTCTTGTGTTGTGAAAGGAAATGCTCTACCAGGAAAAGAAGTAATTAAATTTTACGCAGGTTTCATTTTTGTAAACATCAAATTGGCAAATACACATTTCCTTTCTCCCCTTAGATTTGCCTTACAAAATTGAGGGAAGAACTCACTTTGGTAAGGTTCCTCCGCTTAATTATTGCATCCAAAATTTATTAAAGAAAGAAAACGAAAACATTTGTGAGCCCTGGGGACCGGTGGTAACACAGGTACAGTGGAATCAGGAGGATCTGCTGATTCCAGATGGAGTGGATATATTCCCATGGCACCTATTACTTGCCAAATGTTTCGTAAAGCAAACACATGACCTAAAAGATTTTGCAAGTGTGGGGTCTTCAAAAAAAAAAAAAACCACACACAAAAGGAAAAAGAAAAAAAGTCCACACTTGCAAAAAAAAAAAAAAAAAAGAAAGTGCCGTTCTTATTTAAAAGTCATTTCTTAATTCCTAACCATAAGTTGTTTTTAAAAACTCACACACTTTTAATATTTTTCAGCTGTCATGCCCACTTTAGTGAGTCTACATGTGTGGGTACTCCATAAAATCTCAGTGGCGGTGGCAGATGTCCCCTTTGAAACATTTCATCTGTTGCTGGGGGCGGGGGGAGTGTCACTCTGGTGCCATGAACACCATTCTTTCTGAAGACTCCGATTTGGGACAGCCCCTCTAAGAACAAATGCAGCACTGCTTGATGTCACTCAAACGGGTGGTAAGAAAAGCAGAGAAACATATGACTATGTCAAGATGAAGAAAAGAATTTTAAATAATAACATATTTATGAGGCCCTTTACAACAGCCAAAGAACTGCTGTAAGAAAAATATCAATAATTATTATAATTAAGGCTGGGCTGTAGGAGACTACAAATTTATATCTGTTGTTTGAAGTGACCAAATCCTATATTCATGGAAGTCCTACCCACTCCCCCAGTTGTTGGAGCCCCAGATGATCTCTTCCTTCCTTGCATTCCTCTAGCAGTTTCACGCTGTAGCACATATTTTCACACTTAACTGCATATTGTCTTCCTTTGTCCTCTAATTGTTTAAAGGCTTAGTGGTTTAGGAGTTTTTACTTATTTTGAACTAATTTTTATTCTTCTTCCTTCAAGATGATTGCTGTGCTGAACAGAAGATACTCAATAAATATTTGACTTATTAATTCATTTAGCAAATTTTATTAAGCACCTACTATGGACCAGGTTTAAAAATTGTCATGGCCCCTTGCCCTCAGGTAGCATATATATTTCCAGGATAGAAGAGACATTAAGCCAATAATCACAGAAACATGAGTAAAAGTACAGCCAGTGACGAGTGCTGTGGAGGAAGAACAGCAGATATTGTGAGCGAGTCTATCAGGAGATCTGATGCCCCCGAAGTAATGGGATGAGGCAAAGTTTTCTGAGGAACTGACACCTTATTTAAGCCCAAAGGGTAAGTCGGAATTACCAAGGAAAGAGGGAATAAAAACATTTTGGGAAGAAGAACGTGCAGGTTAGGTTGAAGAACTAAAATAAAACCTGTGTGATGGGAGAGTAATAAATATGGGGGGAATGGAAGAAGATTCTAGAAAGGTTAGCAGCTCATGTAGATCTTTACGGTCTATGGTGAGGATTTTGATTTTTTATGCTGCATAAACTGTGAGGCCATTCAGGGTTTTGAGCCAGCAAGTGGCATTATAAGATTCACTTTTTAAGAAGATGATTCTGCCTGCACAGTGAATAATGCATTAGAAAGAACAAGTGTCAGAGTAGTGAGACCAAGGAGGAAAATATTTCATTATTCCAGGTGAAAAATGACACAGCCTTGAACTAGAGCAAATGATGACAGTGGACATGGAAACAAGGAGACAGAATTGAGTGAGAAAGGAATCAAAAATAATGTCCAGGCCTCTAGCCTGAACAACTAGGTATGTGATGGTACCATCTATCAAGATGGGAAAATAAAAGAGAGCATGGGACTAGACTGAGGAGTGGGAATCAACAGTTAGCTTCAGATATTGTTTCAACTGGCCCTGAGATAGCAAAGTGAGAATGTTGAATAAGCACGCAGATAGAAAACCTAGAGCCCAGAAGAGAGACTTTTCCTGAAGAATAGTTTGGGAGTCACCAATCTACAGGGAGCATTTGGAAAACAAGACTGGTGATGTCACTTAGGGAGAGTAGGTAGGGAGAAGAGAAGAGGGCCCAGGACAGAACCAGGAAGAATTCCAAACAGGACAAAAGGAGACAGAAAAACAGACCAATAAAGAGGGAATAGGAAGAAAGGAGGGAGGGGAGTATGAAGGAGCTCAAGGGAAGAATCCAGGAGGTCCTAATGTTGCAGCCCCTCATGAGAAGTTGCTCAGTCACCAATCAACGTCTTCCATTCAAAGTGTCTGCCTTGGGTCATTCCAGTTGGAGTCTGTGCTTAAAACACATTGTTTTCTCTGTCACTAATGTCTGCATTTATACGCCATTTTTCTCCCAAAAGGTATCACATGAGCTGGAAAATACTTCCATATCTCTTTGTGAAACTGCATGACTTGTAAAAGGAATTCTTATATGCCAGGTAAACTATATTTTTTTAGGTCTGACCATCTTAAACATAGACTCCAAATTTGGTGAAAGTGTATCCAGCAATTTTCATATGATGTGGTTAGCAAATAGGTAAAATTTAATTTAATATTCCATTAACAAACATTTTTTACAGACAGATGTTAAATGAACTATAATTTCTCTAACTAGCCCTTACTTTTTAAAATTGCCAAAAATGAGTAAGGGATATAGGAAAATTAAAAACAATTATATTTTATTGGTAAAATTACTGATAAGTTTATATTCTTTTTAAAAATTTCCTTTAAGTGCCTATGTTAAATACATTGCTGGTGGGCATGAAAATTGGTACACTTTGGAAAATAATTCGACATTATCTTTTTAAACTTCTTATTTAATAATAATGTAATGCCAAAATTGCACATAAGTGTACAGCTCTCTGAATTTTCACAAAACTAACACCTTTATAATCAGAACTCAGATCAAGAAACAGAACAATACCAGTACTCCAAAAGTGTTTTGACATTATATTTTTTAAGTTGAATATTCACTAACCCTATAGCAATTCTACCCACACACACACAGATGTTTTGTGTATATATATATATATATATATATATATATATATATATATATATACACACACACACATAGCAATTCTACTCATATATGTGTATACATGTATACGTATACATATACACATGCCTCCAATATAAATTCTTGCATGCAGCTCTGAGAATTGTACCAGAATATTCAGAACGAAGCTGGTTGTTACAGCTTAAGCTTGCAAACAATCCATATAACAATTACCCAGAAATAATAAATTACAGCATAATCACACAATGGAATATAATACAGCAGAGAAAATGAAAATGAATGAACTACCTCTAAGCACAGCAACATAGATAAATAAACATAATACTGCTGGGAAAAACCAAATTCCAAAAGAGTAGAATTGTATGATATCCTTTTTATAAAGTTCTTAAATGAACAATGTAATATCTAGTCATTCACATATGGGTGCCAAAACAAACAAGCAAATAAATACCAAACAACAATAAACACAACATTAAGGCTAGTGTTTTCTTCTGAGGTGAGGCAGAGGGATGGGACAGAAAGACGTACAGGGGCGAGTTACAATGTAATATAGCATCAAAACCAGGACAAGTTTGAGAGTGAAAGGGAGAACTGTTAATAATTAAATGAGGATGGTAGAAGTGAACAGGGACTGTCCTATGTAAACTGGGACATGGGGTCACCCTAGCTATTGATAACCATCCAGTTCTTAGATTGACTGGTGGGTTCGCCGATTTTTTATTTTCACCGATTAATTAAATAATTAATTAATTAATGTAAATTTTAAAAGTCCATTCATGACCAATGATTTTAGTGTGTTATTAACCAAGACTGATTGATTCAATTCTGTTTGGGAACCATCTGAGGTCCAAATATAAATAATGCTTTGTCAAATTCTAAATGTCAATTATTTAGTGGTACGGGCCTTAAAATTAATATTTGGGGGCATGACTGAGAAGGATGAAAGAGAACAGTCTCTAATTCAGGAAAGGAGAGGGAAGGGAGAAGATTTAGCCCTTATCCAGTACTACTACATCTCCCTCTCCCCCCAGATCCTGAGACTCTGAGAGCCAAAGTTCACAATGTAACAAATGCAATGAATCAAATGATTATTTGATTCTAACCCTGACTGAGGTTGACTTAATTACTTAGGAAAATCTGGGAATTCAGCTGGGTTCAATTTTACCCATTTAATAAGCCAAAGAAATGGGATCCTGATTAATAGTTGACATTGCTTTGTAACTGTCCTTCAGTGGCTATGGGAGTTTTGAAATTCAGCTGGATCTTCAGGTTTGCCAGAGATAACATTCAAAATATTTAACCAATGACAACAGCACAAGAAACAACCAAGCCAAACATATCCAAGCCATGGCCCAGGAGTAGAGTCCTGCAGCCTCCTTGTTGCACTGGCGTAACCTTTCAGTTGCCAGCTCATAAATATGAGAGCCAGGTGATTCCCAAGAAGCCACTGTAGCTAGAGTGGAAGGGGTGACCCCTAAGGACTTGGGTTTCGGCTAGTAATTAACTAGTTTTGTGAGTAGGTCAATATTTTAAAAATCGATACAACTAGAAGTGGGTAAAGAATTCTTTCCGGCTAAAATTTATATAATTTGGAATATATTCATGAAGAAAGTGAATACAAATTGTCTTCCTTTTGCAAATGAAAAAGAGAAAAAGGAAAATAAAACGATCATTACTAAAGTCTCTCCCAGGACCTTGGAAGCTTAACCATGATTAGTTTTATGAAAATCCACCTGGCTATGGCCACACTGGAGCATACCAGCTGAGTGTTTGCCTTAAGTCCTCACTGAATATTCCAGACCCTACAGATTCTCAGGCTGAATCAGACTACATCAGGACATTGTCACTGTTGATGACAATGCCAGAATAGACACAACCAGTACCTTTGACTGCTGCTGTCTAGTTTATATGTGACTCAATTGGAAATTAAATCTGACTTCCTACATTAGGATTCTAATCTTCAAGAAATACCAAGGAAGTACCTAAAATATTTTCAGCAACAGTATAGTAGAATATGAAGCAACTTTGGAATCATTTCCACCACCATAAAACCTCCATAACTTCTGACAACTCCCATTACACCAATGTCTAAAACATAATGAGGCATATAATACATGTCTGTTATTTGAATAAACAAAGGTAAACCTGGATTTAAACACTGGCTTTACCATTTAGTGCTAAACCTTCTTTCACTCATCTTTAAAATGGAGAGAATAATAAAACAGAAGGCTGCTCTGAGGATTACTGACAAAAGAGAAAAGAGTTCACATGGTAGATACTCAAAAACTGTTACTGCCTTCCCGTTCCTCCAGAATACAACTAAAGAACATGGTGTCTCGAGCCCATAATGAAAGGATGGGGTTTCTCTGCTAAGATAGTCCTCAGAACCCAGAAGACCAGGTTTTCCAACCATTCAGAATGTTCTGATTAACCCAGTGTCAATATGTTGACTAAGTCTGTATCACTGTGACACAAGCCAAACTAAATGTTATCAAAGATAGTCAATTCCATAACAATATTGAATTGCACACACAAGGGAATGTGTTCTCTAAATAATGGCTTTAAAGAAGGGAAAGAGAGAAATCACAGCAATTAGTCCAACTAATGGAGCAAAAAATGGAAGATAAAACTGCTAAGACAATACCCAAATTATTAATGAAGTCTAGATAACAAATAGAAATATGTTTGTCATAAATACTTCGGAACAAGATAGGTTATATTTAAATGAGAGATTAAGTTAAATTAAGAAAATCAATAGAAATATGGGAGAACAGAAGAAAAAACTAACCTGCATTGTGGTTACTAAAACTTAAGTATTCACTAATAATTAATTTTACTGAATTATTATTAATATCATCACTGAATGACGTGTAAGTTCTTCTACCTTATATATAAAGAATACAATATTTGTTAACTGTGTGAACCTTCTTTCTAGGAACTAGCTCATGGTGTCAGAAGTTTTGTGTTTCATAGTTTGATCATTGTTATTTAATCTAAGTACTACCTCAAGTTACCCCAGTTCACCCATCTGGTAAAGAAATTTTATATGTAAAAATCAAGCCTTTTTAAAAATTATATTGTATTCACTTTCTAAACTTTATTTTTTATATCCCCAATTATGAACAAAGAGATCATGAGAAGTAAACCCATTTCCACTTCTAGCCACATTTCAAAATATAGAATTCTGAGTCTCCACGCAATGCCCAACCTCAGAAAGATTTTCCCCTGGGTCTTGCAGGATAATTTTACAGCAGTTTAGAAGAGAAAACAATATTTTTTATGATCCTCAGGAGCTTTGAATGGGCAGAAGACCACCAAGAAGTGGGATAAGTTTTCAGTTCTGTGGGTGTTACTAGAAGGGATTTGCTAAACCTACAAATTTCCTCCTCAGGTCACTATTAAGTCAAGGTGACATATATATAATATCTAAATGTGTTGGTGATGTAATTGCAACAAATTACTTCTGTCAAAATGAAAAAAACATAAATATTTCTAAGAATATCAGTGAAAATAATATTTTCCAATTTATGAGAGATCACTTTGTAACTTTCTATAGAGACTTCAAGGATTGTATGAGGTTTAGTAAAGAAAAAATTTTGTTTTTATATCTATAATTGTTTCACCTTAACAATATCATTTTGAATCTGTATTTCAGTGTTTTCAAGGAGTAGAATTTCTAATGTATATATTGTGAATATTGGGAGTCCTTAAAAAACAACAGAGAAAATAAAAAGTTGACCATCAATGATGGAAAGTGAGAAAAAAACAGATTAATAATAACAATATTAATCATAGCTGACCTCTAAAAAGTTTTTAGTTTGTGCAAGGTATGTGGTAAGCAACAATTTTGTTCATTATCTAATTTAATCTTTATTAAAATCTTATAAAAAAGAGGAAAGTCAGAATTAGATTGGAATACAGATAAGTGAAACGCTATAGAATGACAGTGGGAATGAGAGAATAAAGAAAATTCCAGCCTATTCTTTTTTCCATAATAAATCTTTTCTCAAAAGATGACCCTGTGTCTACACTCCATTTCTTGAGATAACTCAGAATTGCAATTTGGCAATATCAATGAGAAAACTTGAAAACTGCCAGAACCAGCAATTCAAACTCTATAAATTTTATCCTAAAGAAATATTCTGAAATGGGTATAAAATACAAATGCAAGAATGCCCACTGAAGCATTATGTAAGACAATAAAGATTTGGAAACAGTGCAAGCAGTATGAGATTTGTTAAATAAACTATGGTAGACCTATGTGATAATCTATTGTGCACCACTGTAAATTATATAATAGAAAAAAGCTTCTGAGTATGGGAAGGATATGTTTATAATGTATTTTTAACGTTAAAAAATACATCCCAGTTTGGATAGAATCAAAAATGTATATGTATATTTGGAAAAGGTCCTAGCAAAAAAACACATCAGAATGGTAATGTGTGACATGTCCAGCTGTGTCCAGCATCCAGCACCAAAGCATCAATGGTGCAGGGGGAATGGCAGCAACTCGATGTCTTCACGGACAGAACTCTGGTGTGATTGTGGATGTTGTTTTAGGTGGTGTAGCCTGCTCCCTGGCCATAATTAAACTCCAAAATATTCTTTAAAAACTCCATTTTCTGCTTGATATATCCAGATCTCATTTCTGTGGCTTGCGAGGATCCTGACAGATACAGGTCCTCCTTTAGAGCCTTTACTAAAGTCGTGTGTGAAACACAAAGCTTCACTCCAAGCCAGACTTCTGGGAGCATACTGGGAAGAGGTTCAGGTCATCAGTTAAAAATGACAAGGACTAAGTTATTCCCATGATTTATGGAATTCTAAAAAACAAATTCTGTGTCCTGAGATAAAATTTTGAGCAATGGCAGAGACACTGGAAAATTACTGAGATAAATTGAAACTTAGGAAAAAATAAGGGAACTGCTAGAAGCTGGGTTCCCCAGATCCCACCCAATGCACATTTGACTAATGTGTACATTTGGCTATGTATACTTTGGCTAATAAATGTAACAATTATTCCTACTGAAAGAGTTTCTCAGTGCAATTCAATTTCAAGGCCAGGGTCCAGATTCAAGAAATAGGACTCCACAAGACACAAATCTATACAGACAACAGAACGCAGAACCACCAAGGGTTTCAGAGGAGATACTTGACTCAGACAATGCCCAGGCCCTGAAACCAGCACCCATGTGAAGTGTTAAAGCTATTTCTACCCCAGATTGTCCTAACTCCCCAAAGATGTGATGACTGAGAAGAATAGATAATTAAATAATCCCAGAGAACCAGAACAGTGAGGCAGCCTTTTTTTTTTTTTTTTAACGTCTCTATTGGAGTGTAATTGTTTTACGATGTTGTGTTAGTTTCTGCTGTAAAACAAAATGAATCAGCTATATGTATACATATATCTCCATATCCCTTCCCTCTTGTGGCTCCCTCCCACCCTCCCTATCCCACCCCTCTAGGTCATCACAAAGCACTGAGCTGATCTCCCTGTGCTATGCAGCTGCTTCCCACTAGCTAGCTATTTTACATTTGGTAGTGTATATATGTCAATGCTACTCTCTCACTTCGTCCCGGTACAATGTTCATTGCAGCACTATTTACAATAGCCAGGACATGGAAGCAACCTAAGTGTCCATTGACAGATGAGTGGATAAAGAAGATGTGGCACATACATACAATGGAATATTACTCAGCCATAAAAAGAAACAAAATTGAGTTATTTGTAATGAGGTGGATGGACCCACAGTCTGTCATACAGAGTGAAGTAAGTCAGAAAGAGAAAAACAAATACCGTATGCTAACACATATACATGGACTCTAAAGAAAAGATGGTTCTGATGAATCTGGCAGCAGGGGAAGGGTAAGCTGAGGCAGCCATTTTAAAGAGTCAAATAAAACTTACTTTTAGATTAGGTACCCTACACTATCCCTTCCTCTCTCAATCCATGCATGTGACCTATTAGGGAGTTCCTATGACAAGCAGACTGAGGAAGAAAAGCTCAGACCTGATTACTGACAGGTTGCATGATATAGTGGTACCAGCCAGCCATAGATTGATGTTCTGCTACAGCTCCACTCAAAGGTGACTCAAAGAATATGATAAAAGAATATCCTCTCTCATGGGCAAAATTTGGGGTAATAAATCTGGCTATCTAATTTACCCAGGAAAATAAATGACCTGAGGGACAAACTGATTCATAGGCCATCACTGGCTATTTGGCTAGTTGGCCAGGAATTGGAAGAAGAACATTGGAAGATTGGTGAACAAAGTTAGATTAATGTGTTGATACCAAGAATAGGCATAAAGCATGAAGGTGTTTGTAAAATGCTCAGTGAAAGACGTCCACAGTTGAGGAGGCTCTCAAATCAGATGGGCAAATAATTTATACAATGGACATCAGGCAGCATCCTTCCCCAGATACTTCAGTGCTTATTCAATGGGTCCATGTACAAAGGTACCATCATTCCAGAAACAGAGGTTCACAAGGGTTCAACTTTACCTCCACAGTATAGTATTCAATGTACAACTTCAGTGGCAAATGCTTTACTCCTGATGTTACATCACTTTCAAAGAGATCAACAACTTCCTGTAGCAGATTGAAGAGAGTGAACCTCTATAATTTTGAAGGGGCATCAATTTGTCCTGACTAGAGTACATACCTATTCCGTAAATAGATTTGCTATGATCTGCCAGCACTATCATCCATGAATTTATGAAAATATTTTGTCATTCATCATAGAATCCCACAACACATTGGAGCTCATTTCACAGCAAAAAGTACAGCTTTACACCCATGAGATTCACTTGTATTGCAGTGTACCCCATTGCCCAAAGGAAACTGACATAATAGAATAGTGAGTGCTTACTGATGATTCACTTGTGAAGTCAACTGGGAGACCACATCCTGGTAGTGTTGAGTGCTTTGAAAAGTGGACCAGTATAAGGTCTACTTCTCCCAGTCCAGGATATAAGGGTTTGGGAACAAAGGAGTAGAAATAGGAGTTACTATTTTCATTATTACACCAAACATTTATGCTTGCATCATTTTTGCTTCCTGTCCTTAGAACTTCACACTCTGCAGATTCAGAAGCCCTAGTTCCCAGAAGAGAAATACTTTCATTAAGGACACAACAATTATCCCATTGAATTATAAGTAGAAACCACCACTTGGATAGTTTGGGTGTCTCCTGCTATTGAATCATCAAGCAAAGAAAAGGGATGTGAATGTTGATCCTGCTTACCAACATGATGTAATCCACTGGGGACCTCACTCCCTTAATAATTCCAAACCCAGTAGTAAAATCCACAGCAGTTACCCAATGGAGCCAGAACCACTAAGTGTTCAGACCCTTTGGGAAAGAAGTCTTGGGTCACCAACCGTATATAGAACCCTGACCAACTGAGGTTCTAGTTGAGGGCAAGAGGTACATAAAAGGGTGGATGGAAGAAGTACCCTCATGATTAGAGACAGAAATTAGGGCTATGCTGGCTCTGCAAATTTTTGTCATATGCAATATGTATGCACATGGTATCGTCTCCTCTTCCTCCACTATATATACATGAAGATGTTGGTGATGCTTAAATCTGCATTTTCATTCATAGGCCACCATACTTTGAGGACCCACACTTAGATCTGATGAAGAAGGCATTATATCACCCGGAGACACTCAACTTTAAGAGTGAGCAGTGAATGATGGTGAGACTTCATGAGCCCCTTTTGTGGGGAGGTGTGAGTGTCTTAATTTGTGTTTGGTTTGTATTTTCTTAGGCGGAAGCATGAAGCCGTTGTTATGTGGGGATAAATTACATATGGTTGGGGAGAATGCATACAATGTAGCAGAAAGGGCAGACTGTGACACTCACTTGCAATTTTGCTCACAGATTCATTCCTTTCCTTTCCTCTGCTCTCCAGGAATTGGCGTTCTGCAAACAACATTTCCAGAGCTACTTTTGTCAACTGCCCTCTAGCCAGGTAGGGTAAATGGAAAGATGTGATATGAATTTGGGGCTAAAGGAAAGGAGAAATCAAGCCCACCACTCCAACCCTCTCACTGCTTCAAGTAGAATGTCTGGTAGTAGCCTCATCTCTCCATGGTTCTAATTCTACTCAAGATTATAAACAGGCCCTTCCACTGTGATTTCCTTTCCTGACAAGTGGCCTTGATTCCTTGGCTTTTCTCCCTTTGCTCTCCATGCCTAAGAAAGGATGTGCTTTGCTGATATACTTAATATTGGGGTTGAGACACCATCCCTATTTGGCTTTTCAGCTTTTCTAATAAGTTTGTAATACATTTTATGTTCCTAAAGCTCAGCTACCAGGCATTGACTTAACCGTGATCGCGAGGCTATTTCAGTAGTTCAGGTGAAAGATGATGGTGGTTTAATCTAGGGTACTAGGATGCTAGCAGTAGGGATCAACATTTGGACAGAGTAGAGGACTTGCTGATAAACAAATTGTAGCTGTTGAGGAAAGGGAGGAATCAAGGAGGATGCTTGGTTTTCTATTTTGTGCAATTGCATCATAATAGTGTCATTTGCTGTGATGCACTTGGTAGGGGAAGGAACGGTTTGGAAGTAAGAAACATTCCATTCTAGATGGGTTCACTGTGAGATCCCTGTAGGATAGCAAAGTGGGTTTCTTTAATGGCAGATGGTTAATGGAATCTAGAGATTTGTGGGAAGACCTAGCCTCCTGATCTTCATCCTTTCATTCTAAACTCTCTTTTTTACTTGCAATTAACTCCTGGGTGGTTAGATCCCAGCTCTTTTTGTGGTTCTTGTCCCACCGGGGGAAAAATGGAATTTCTAGGAATATTTCCATTTAAACAACTATGTTTCCATAGAGTAAAATAATTTGGCTGACTGTTTCAGTTTACTGAAAAGTATTTTGTCTGATTCTGAGATGACAAAAATAAGTGAAGGTCTACACAGGGAAACCCTGAGGCAATACTCAGGTGCTTATTTTGATGCTCTGAGAGCAGTGAGAGGCCTAATTATTGAGCAGCCAACTGCCCTTAACAAGGTCTTGAGAAACTGTCCTCAGTCAACATTCTCTTTTCAGAACACAATCAATTTTCTGCCTTAGTCTCAGCTAAATTTCAGATTAAAAATAGGAGGAAAAATAGGAGGTCTTCCTGACCTCAGAAAGAGGTTGTGGAATCTAAAAAAAAATGTATAAGCACTTTGGTACCTGACAGGGGTGTAAAAGAAACACTAGTAATGATTTAGCTTTGTGAATTTAGTCATACTCTTATGTTTCTATTCCAAATAGTTATAAGTCATTCACATAAAACATAATCAGAAATCAGGAACTATTAACAAATAAGAATGGGTAAGAAAACAAAAATATCACTCAATATATTTCAGAAAAGGAAATTAGGTGTCAAAATATCTGTCCTAAGTTTCATTCATTTAGCATTAGCTACTTTGTTTTCTTTCAACATTTGTGCAGTTTATGTAATCTTTTTGTGATGGTATCTTCCAAAAAGTTTTGTGGGGGGATTAAGGTGGGAATCCAGTCTTATAGCAAAGCTTTTCTTTATAATTACGCAATATACTCTGAATTTCCAGTAAATGTGTTGGGACGTGTGTGTGTGTGTTTTCTGAATGCATTATTCCCACTGATAGCTGGCCAAGTAGGGGGAAAAAGTGATGAGAAGTAGAGAGGAATGGGGGGGTGGGGTGGGGAATTCCCCTTTTTAAGCAGTCTTATGAAACTGAAGATTCCCATGTCTTTTGAAAGGTCAAAGAAAGAATATAATACACTTAGGAAAAGGAGAGAGGCTCATCATTAATCTAGTTGTTCTTGGCCCAGTCAGCAGAAGAAATAGAAATGCTGTCATCGCTTACGGGCGAGATAAAGGATAAAAAGTGGGAATGTGTTGGTTTACTGCAAAGACCATTCTTTTGGTTTGAGAACATTGCTGGAAATAACCTGAGCTGAGAAAAGCTCCCTATGAGGAATACATGTTATGGGAAACTGTTAAAGGCGAAGTTTGGTCACTGACCTTCTCGATGTAGTTTAATCAAGTTGCAAGCACCACACCAAAAAAGACAGCTGCTTAAAGAAGGAAGCCTTCAACAAGCCAAGACATTTTACCTTTTCTCTATTACATGAGTCAGGGAGAAGACACGAGTGTGCAATAAATCTCTAGTTCATGCGCTCGGAGGCTGCACTATAATAATGATAGACTATAAATCACACAAAAATGTTACCTTTATTTTAGGAGAGTCAATAGCTAGAAAGAGTGCTCACCAATAGCACAGATGTCTAGTAGATATCAAAACAAGTGCTTGGCAGTTGTTTAAAGATGGGAAGTACAAAGATCTGACCTGAAATATATGAGAAAACAGCAGCAGTTTCATCCTTTTGTCAAGGTTCCAGTTTTGCATTTCATTATTTTTCTTAAAAATTCCATGTTCCTTTGTTAAAGGTAGGACGGCAACTTTGCAAAGGTGAAAAACTTTTCTGTCATGTGTTTCTCAAAAAACCTTGTAAATATCTGGGAATCGTACAGACATACGTGAGTTTTTATGTAAATGTGTCTTTCTTTGAAAGTTTAAGGAGAACTGACTGCTGAGAATTGAAGATGAGGTAAACAAGTGGGAGGCTCCGACAAGGACCCAAGGGGGCTGGAACCAGGATTTCAATATGCCAACTATTAGCTAATTGTGAGGATGACACTGTCTGGCCAGACTCACAACCCACATCACAGCATCTGCCTCAAAAGAGCTGTTATAAGAAGAGAATGCTCATTTATTGCAAATGTGACCCAGTGCTCTGAAATCCAGATATGTGCTTTGGAAATGGAGATCCCTCAGATGACTGTGGCAATGCTAAGGGTCAAAGAGACTTCTGGCACCACTCCTGGAGAGGTAGGGAATGCAGAATATGTATTTTAACGACCACAGGATTAACAGGCTGTGCTTTACCAACTTTTTAATTCTTTTTTATTTAATAGAAGTCTGGAGAAACTGTAAGCTTATGGAAAAATGAGTTATACTTTTTAAAAAATCTTTTTTTCCTTACATGTTTCTTCTTTTTCTTGCACCCCACCTTTTTTGGTCGGGTGGGGAGTGGGAGATATGGTCAGGAAATTGGGCGAGTTGACTTAGTTAAACAATTGAAACTCTAGAGAAATCTGAATCTTAACTTCCCAGAGGTTTAAAGTAAAGCTCAGTTTCCTGTGATTCTCCATTTCCTGGGTTTAACAGGGACATGGATCTCAAGAATTACAATATGGTGAGAAAGTCTGTCCTACTAAGATTTTCTCACCCCAGCAGGAAAGTACCATACCAGAAATTTCACAAGAAAATCGGCTCTCATGAGACTCACAGCCAGACTTTTAACCATTTTGATAAGTTCAGAAGAGCTTCAATCAAAAAGCTTTCAAATCCTTGTCCCAAATGACCCCACAGATCCCTTTGAGAGCCACCCAACACCACTTCATAGTTCCCATAAACACTTGGACCTTTCCCTGTGAAAGCTGACAAGTTTTCCCGAAAGTCCTTACATACCACCATGCTCAGCCCCATCTTGCCAAATGTGCTATCTCAGTGGAAACTGCTGGAACTTTCCAGACAGATTTTATGCTAAAGGCAAAAAGTACCTCAGTCACCAATGTGCCCACACTGGTTTTCTGAGACTGACGGTACCTAGCAATTTCATATGCTAAATATAAAGTCCCATACCTTTTTTCTCCCTGTATGACCAAGTATTGCTCTCGTAATGCTTTATGAAAAATGTCTCATAACTGCAGTAATTACTGTTGTCAACACCCCTGTTAATATTCTGGAACTGCAAACATTTCACATCAAATCTCCACATGGAAAAGGGACTGTTCACCTCTACTTTGTAAATTAGGTATATGATTTATCTGTGGGAAACATTTCAAAAATATAGATTCAGAAAGACATCTACCACATGATGGCTTTTCCATATGGCATCTCATAATTATTTTGCTGTGTGTGAACATGATGAAAACAGTTTCATAATTCTCCAAGGGTCAGAGTAAATTATTTCAATTAGACATATTTCAGAGCAAACATTACCTTAGGGTTTATTAATAATATTACCTGAGAAGGAACAGCTGCCTTTTATGCATAAAAAGCTGTCAGCCTCTTACCACTCCTTACTATAGAAACCCTTGTGTGACTTTTAAAAAATGGCAGATTTTCTCATGCTTTACCTAAACACAGAACTTGGCAGCAGGGACCTGGTTGTAATCCTCAGCATGGGAGCTAGTGGGTGGATTTTTTTTTTTCTCTATAAACTCTTGTATAAACCACACCAGTCTCCTGGTATTTATTCTGGGTAATGCTGGAAATTGTACACAGATCCAACAAGCCATGTAAAGGAGTTTTGTAACTTCCTGAAGCCCTTTCATGCAAAAGCCTTACTCTGAATGCAATTCCAGAAAGATGGGACATTACAGCAGCTAAAAAGGAAAGGTGTATTCTGCTCTCTTCTTCCTTCCCATTGGAGTCTCACATATATGAAATAGGTCAATTGGGGCAACATAATAACAACAATTAATATGACATTAATTGACCTATATTGAAAATTCAATGCTCATTGAAATGTCATCAGAGATAAATCACATAGGTAGGTGTATTTAGATTAAGGATCGGAATTTTTCTCTACAGGTTGGTTGCCACTTTATAAGAGTTAGTTGAAGCTACACATTACTGCAGAACATCAATCAAGTTTAGCTTTATTATTACCATTACTTGTCTCTGAGCATGCATATTAAAAGATTTCAAGACGCAAAAGTCTTTTAAGTGTATGGAAAAGAGAAAATCTTCCCGGTGTCCAAGAAATGTGTCACCTTATCACAAGTTTTTCTTCCCTCCCTCCCCAAAATAATGATGATTGTGACAAAGAAAATGATGAGGGGATGATGTTGGTAAGGGCTCCTCACCAACATGTTCTGCTTTTGACAAAACCTTCCCAAGTTAAATGCATATTTGTCTCAGTAGAACTAACAAAGAGTTTATTTTGTAGGCATTTGTTTCTGGTTGGATGAAGGTTGGTATGGCAGGTGGTAGAATTAGTCAACATCAACTCTTTAAATATTACTCTCTTGGCCCAATGTGTCTTAAAATTCTCAGGGGATCCTAGCTGGGGCCGTAGCTGTGACCTTACAAGCTTTTCTTGAAACAAACTGAATTTAAGCACTATGAATGGAATTAAAAGAGAAACTTCAATGTAAACACAATCTTTCAAATACCTGCAACCAATGTTCCTTTTCACAAACATACATGAAGCCACAGTTAAAATGCTGCCACCCAAGGCGGCAAGGAAAAGCTGAAGGCAAAGAGGATTATTAGAAGATTGACTGTCAGTTGTCTATTTTGCCACTAAACACTTAGCTGTGGGTGAGGCACTGTACTTTAAGAAATAGAAATGAAAGTTGTAATCAGAAAGGTCATTTTTAAAAAACAGGGACATCACAGAATTTTAAAGAACCCTTGTGCTGTGTCTTTCATATTCCTGATAGAAGAGCAGAATATCTCTTTTGCTTTGTTGTAACCATTCCAAGAGAGAGAAAAAAAAAAAAAAAGCTCTGCCACAAGCATTGCTTCCCTGTCACTCTGCAATCTTATGCTTTCCAGTTCTCATCTTTCCTAATTTGGCATTCTGGCATGTCACACTCTTATTTTGTACTTATTTTAACCCCAACTAAATGATGAAGGACTACGAACCAAAAGCAGAGCCATAATTGGGTAAGATGAGATTTAAAAACTCCATCATGTCATGCATGAGCCACTGGCAACAGGTCAATGCTACTTATGGCACCATTTTATTTCTTGAAATAGAGGGCTCCGTCTCAGTAAATGGTACCATCATCCACGTAGCGGATGATGAACCCTGAGAGTCCCTGTTGACTGCTCTCCTGCTCTCACATCCAACATCCAAATCATTAGTAAATCCAACAGCTTTTCATCATCTCCAGGGCTATCACCATAAGCCAAGCCATTATGACCATTTATCTATGCTACTGCAATAGCCTCCTCAATACTCCTCATACTGTTTGTTTCTACAGTCACTCCCTACTGTTTCACGGCCACACAGTAGTCAGTGATCCTTTTAAAAGATAAATCAGATTATATGATGTCCCTGCCCTCAGTCTTCCAATGCCTTTCCAATGCACTTAGAATAAAGTTCAAAATCCCTACCATGCCTTCCAAGTCCACACAAGATCCAGCCTCTGGCAACCACTCTGACTTAATTTGCTACCTACTTAATTTGACTGACTTAATTTGCTACCTACTTCAGCTTATTCATTTTACTCCAATAGCGCTTGCCTTGATGATTCTTTTATACCCCAAAGCCCTTCCCATCTCAAAGCTTTTACACTCTGCTTGTAATACTTGTGTCCCAGCTATTTGCCTGGCCCACTCTCTCACTTCATTCACCTCTCCATTAGAAATTAACTTCCCAGAGTACAACCTTTACAATCCTAGAGCAGCCTTTGATGGCATTATCTTTGTACCCTACTCAATCTTTGTTTTTATAATTTACTTGACATTATAATATAAACTTATGGATTATACTCATTTATTTACTTAATTGCTTTCTTACTGTTATCTCCTCCACCAGAAATATAAGCTTCATGTGGTCAGAGACTTTGTGTGTTTGCTTACCACTGTACCCCGGCACCTAAAACATTGCCTAGCACACAGCAGATACTAAATAAACACTAACGATCTAAATGAGTATTTTTTATTCAATTTGAAGTTTTGTAATACATGAAAATAAGATAAGGGGCAGGATATGCCATATAGTTTCATTATCCATTTTACATATTAAAGGAAGTAAATATATATTAATAAATGGTTAGCAAAACTTGCTAATTAGCATGAAGACAGTTACACCTTGATTACTACACCTTTCTTGGTTCACATCTACCCCCAATACTACATATGCATTGGCTGTTTTGGGGTTTATCTTTGACTTGTGGCTCAGTCAAAGCATCTTGTGTACTTTTCATGTTTAACTCTAAGATCATAGTTTCAAGTTCTACGTTATACCAATTGAAAAGGGTGAACTACATAATCTTCAAGATCCCCTCCAATTACATAATTCTACTGAACATGTAAGAGATATGACAGAAATCTTTTAGAAAAAGATGGGAACTTAATGGTAACTCTCAATTATTTAATATCCCCATATGTCTTAGTTCATTAACTATCCTATACATAGTTTTAATATACAATTAACGTCACTTGATAGCCTAGCTATTCACTTCCCAAGTTTGGCATTCTTATTGAATATCCCTGGCAAGTCTTACAATCAGAAGAATGAGAGGCCAATCAGATTGTAAAACCACAGCACTGATATTTAATATGTAATTCACAGTTCATCCCAAGTAAGTTCTTTTTGTTTGTACTTTGATTGCCTAATCTAAAAAACAAGGTTGATGCACAGAACATTTATTAGAAATCCTCTTAATAAATATGGTCATATTCACAGGTTAGTTTCTCTGGAAGCAGGCACTGAGAGGGAATTTGATGAGCAGAATATGACAGAAGAGGCAACGTTGGGCAGAGGAAGTTGCACAGCCATGGAAGTCCAAAAGCCTTTGGCCAAAAGCTCAGGGGAGCTCTGAGGTATATACAGCCCTTCAGAGTTGTCCTGTCTTGGGCGAAAATGGCTGGATATTTATATCTGCCTCAATCAGTCATTGGATGGGGAAGGAGATGGGGTGGGGAGGAGGAAGAGCCTGTCTTGGAGAAAGCCCACAGAAACTTTGGCAAACCTTAAAAGAACTGACAGATGGAGACTGTCTGCTGGCAGTTGGGGCAATAAGTCCCTTCTTGTAGGGGGATCTGACACATTTCCATTTTTTCCAGTCATAGAACCATCTAGCAAATCCTCTTATACCTTTTATATTAACAGCAAAGAATAAGATGCATCCTATACGGGAGCTTTCCCAAAGATCTCCAACGTGTATGTGTATTATTGTGCATTCTAGTTTTAACCTGTAATGGACAATGGTAATAACCTTTAGATCTAGATTGAAATTTATGCATATCTGCAAGTGCCCATGGACTTGTGGGGATAAGAAAGAGAGTTTGAAGTATGCCAAAGGTCATCTGTAGGCTACTATCCATAGCAGACAAGAGCAATTATCAGTTTCATAAATTACACTTTGGCTAAACTTCTCCTTCCTAGACTTATCAATGACATTGCGTTAAGTCATGGGCCTGTGTAATTGTCTGTGTTTGAACTCTACAAACCTCACATCTCACACCATTGTAAACAGTTCATCAACACATTCATAGATGTAACTATAAAAAAGCACAGGTTTAACTAAATATAATTCTTGAATTTTCTAAGTGTTCTTTGCTGTCAATATCATTTGTCCTGGGTTAATCATAGAATATCCATGATTTTTTTTCCTCCCTCTCTCCCCTCCCCACTTAAATACTTTAAAAATCATGCTGGCTTTTTTTTCTTGTTTTTTGAAATACTCAACCAATTGGCTTAGCACCCCCCCCTTTTTTTTTTTCCTGCTGTGTCACCTTTTAATACAGGTTTTCATCACCTCTGCAAAAGGGATTTTTTTTTCCTCCCCAGTGAAAAAGATGGATTGGTAAGAGGTCCCACAGCCTATAAACTGTTTCCTTTTAATTCGGGCCCTAGTCGTTTGGCCTGGCTCGTGTTCAGGTAGTATTATAACTTGTCTGAACCCCTTCTAAGGAGCCTCCTGCTTGTGTGTTTATGCCTGAGCATTTGCGTGAGCTTTGAAATAGCTTCTCTAAAGAGTGATGGGGTCTGTATGCTCACCTCCAGTCCATGTTGTAATGAAGCATGCCCCTTACTTTAAACTCCAGAGGTTCTGACCTCACCAGGTGAGGCTTTTCCTGGAAATGGCCCCCTGAGGCTATTCCCAACTACACAGTTTATGTGTACGACACCAATAACAATGCTCACTCTTAAGGGGTTTTTTTTCCCCCTTAACATTGTCAGCCACTTTTATGTTTCACCTTAAAGTCCCACATAGGAAGTATTAGGAGGAGATTTCTAAAACTCCTAATGCTAAACCTGTTGAAGCTTTCCTTTAGTATTCAAAATAGTCGGGTCTTTGTGCAAATTACAAATTTTGCAATAGTGTGTTCACTTTAAGTAGGATGGTATAATATGCGAAAGAACAAAGAAATCTTTTTGTTATTAATGTCATTGCCAAGAATAGGAACTGATGTTATTTGACCTTTGATCTTTGTTTTCTCTCCCTCCCCGCACTGCTTAATTCAATTATGTACCCCTCCTTTACATAATACAAGTACCACTCCTCCTCAGCTCCTTAACTGCAGACTATTCAGGGGTACTAGCTGTCCTGAGATTGAGCCAGTATATTTTGGCATTGTTTTAATTCTAACTTCCAACAGGTACTGCATGTTCCAGACAATTTGCTTTATAAGGTCCCCAAATATGTGACTACATAGATAATAGCTCATTCAGTAATCAGTAGATTATGAAGTGGTTAAAATGTAGATGAAAATTAATAGATAGATTGAGACAAGAGGCTACTTAGATTCCTTTGATCAGATGATACAGCAACTTACATCTAACCTAACTGTGTGCTACTCTCTTGCACCCAATTAACTATGCAACTGCAAATTTTGTGAAAACATTTCAAACTATACTTATATTGCAGGACTTGTCAAATACAGTTTTTAAGTAATTGTGGTCAAGGATTGACAATTTAAAAAGGAAAATTAAAACTTCTTTCATCTTTATACCTCACCTTCTTACCTAACACTTGGACTAGCATCCATTATTATGCTCTTTTTTGCGTGAAAGAAAAGTAGGGAAAGGTATGTATTGATAATTGTTAGTAAAAGGAGATAGCCAGCACATCATGATAGATTTTTAAGCATGTTCCTGTGCTCAGCCTAGTATAGAGCAAACTAAACTCAAGAAGATTCCTGTCCTCTAGAAGCCTACCACCTGTGTCTGGAAAAAGAAGACATGAACAAATGAAAAAGCATTAAGCAATCATTTATATAAGTAGTTAGATGTAAAAAAAAAAAAAAAAAAAAGATACTTGGGTGAAGTAGTGTTAAGGGGAAAAGGAACCTGTGGAATTAATTGCAATCTCTCTTTTAAGGTTTTGTAGCAAAGGGATTTTAATTGTGATGATGAAGTATGAGTTTAATGAACCAAAGCTGGGAAGGTCTCCCAGACATGAAGTCTTGTCTGAGAAGACCAGAGTATGAGCTGCTCCAGATGCCTCTTCCTTCTAACACAGGGAGCCAACTCCATGTTATCACTCCTGATAGCAACATTTGATTTTTCTTTCTTGGTTCAAAACATTTCCATAAATTGCAATTACTTCCCACAGTGTCAAATACATTTTCCTTGACAAAGGTGATTATTAGGTATTGAAGTCTAATCCCATAAGAAATTTGTGAATTGTTAAGCCTATTTCTTAACTAGTCAAGAGCAAATCCTTCCTTCTCATATGTTTCATGCTAATGTTGCATGTTATCACCTGCATGTCAGGAGAAAATTTTTCAGGCAAAGGTGGTCCTTCCAGAAAAGAACAAGGGCAGTTACCTTGCTCTAAAGAGATCATTATGGACTTTGATCTTTCCAGTTCTCATCAAAGGACTTTTACTTTTACCCAGAAAACTTGTCCATAAGTTCAATTGCATGGATGAAAATATTACTGTAAAACCAAAATGTATTTGGAGGAAAAAGTAATCAGATTACAAAAGGCCATTTATACAGAAAATCTGCACTTTACAATAATAAAGTTGTAAAAATGTCACAAATCTTTATATGCTAAGTAAACAGCATTAAAGAACATTATGTAAAAAATAGAAACAGAACTTCTGTGGATGACTTTAATATTGTTCTCTGTCTCTGATACCTCCAGTAGATCAAGAAAAAAAATACAAACCATTCGAAAAAAATAAGTAATATGGTTAAATTAATAATATATTTTAACTATACAATCTACAAAGATTTGAAATATATACTATTCATGAAACATGTACAAAAATGTTATCTATAGTTTCACAAATAATTCAATATATTCCACAAAGCAGAAATTATGCAGGGCACATTCTCTGACCACCATGAAATAATATAAGAAATAATAATAAAATGCTAAAGAAACAAACAAAACAAGCAAAAATTCTAACTATAAGAAATTTGCAATAGTTTTGCTAAATAATTTCATTTGGACCAAGAGGAAATAAAAATTAACAGATTGTTTACAAAATACTGAAATTAGTACATTACACTTTAACTCTTACAAGATGCAGCCAAGGTGGTATTCAGAGACAAAGTCACAGCCTTGGAAAATTTTTATAATTACATAAGAAAAAAAATAAAAATAAACCAAGCATTCAATTCGAGAAATTAGGGAAACATTCTTAAGAGAAATAGGAGAAAGATAGTAGTGAAGATAAAAGCAGAAATTAATTTATTATTAAAGAGAAAGATAACAGAAATATTAAATACAAGAAGTATAAAAAAACAGAAAAACTTCTGCAAATGAAATTGAGAGGGAAATGATCACCGTGATTATTATAACGATAAATAGGTATGATATATTGTATGCCTTCTCTGTAGCAGATGCTATCCTTAAAGCTTTGTGTATTAATTCAGTTAATCCTTAAAGCAAAACTGAAGTGTTTCTTTTTTTTTTTTTCAAATGTGGTCACTGAATTGGGGGATTAATTTACTTTTATCACAAAGCTCCTTAGGTATCAAAGACAGAATTTTAATGCAGCACTTCATCGCCTTAACTCCAAAATCTGTTCTCCTAACAACTATACTATTTCTAACAAAATTCTTTTATAAAATGGTTATAAAAGATAAGAATGAATAATTCTTAGTTTGATAACTTGAATGAACTGGGAAGTTTTCTGGTAAAATATACATTTTTCAATTTTACTAACTTTAAATAGGCAACCCATACATGCAACTAACTATTAAATAAATTGGAAATGTTACCAGAAAAATCTTCACACATGGTTCTCAGCCAACATGATATTTTATTTTACCTAATGAACTTTTGTTTTTAAATTAAATAAAGAACAAAATTACAAACCAATAAATTGCATTATTTATTCTAGAGCCTAGAAAGGATAAAAGGTAGTCTTTTAATTAAAAAAAAATTAAATACCTGATATCAAAATCTGATAAGGTTAGCAACAAATAGGGAAATTGTATATTTATCTCAGATATATAGATGTGAAAATACCAAATACAAATACCAGCAATCCAATTGACCATTATAAGGGCATTTGATTGGATAAAATGCAATCCCATTACTTATTAACTGTGATATAAAATAGCTCTTAAATCATTAATCCGCCTTACCATATTTTAAATTATAGAGATATTCCCACTAAATACAGGAACAAAGGAAGACTTCCCACCACCACTGTTATTGCATAATAATGTTGGGAAGGCTCTGGTTAGTTGAACAGCCAGTGAAATAGTTTATAAGAAGTAAACAGAACACATTTGGAAAGGAGGAGACAAATGACTAGTCCACACAGGAAACAAAACATACAATTTAAAAAGTTAAAATTAGTGAATATTGTTAAGATGATCAAATACAACAGAACAATGATAAAGTCTTTAGCTTTTTAAATACTAGAAATAGTCAATTTATTGGAACAGAGTTCTATTTGCATCTAAGTATCCCTAAGAGCAGAAAAGAGTGACTAGATTCCTGGAAGCGAAAGCCTTTTCAACAATCTGAAATTTTTGGTGTCATTTCTATCATTCATAAACAAAAGTATTATTGTATTCCAACTAGGGCACCAGGGTCTGTCCAGATGCAGAGAAAACAGCACTGAGAAAAACCCACAAGTTTCCATTCTTATAAAGTTTATCATTTATTGGGGCAAGTGAAGCAGGGGATGATAAAACATGAAAAATAAATACACAAGGAAACATCTGAGAGTGAAAAGTGCTGTAAGGGATAAAACAGACTGATAGTCTAGAGACTCATGGACTACTTTGGGTTGGAAGTTTAGAGAAGGCCTTCCTCAGCAGGTGACATTTAAGCTGAGACCTGAATGATGCAGGCCAGATACATAAAGATCAGGTTGAAAAGAATTTCAGAAAGAATCTCTTATTTTAACTTAAAACTTAATTTAACCTTTATGTTGGATTTTATAATATGTGAATGCTTCTTTTAATGTAAATGTAATGTGGGAATTCCCCACCTGCGCCCCAGTATTAATGTCATATGTATTGAAAAGTCCTTTGGGCTTAGCCTTCTGACTTTAGCTGCTTTGACTTCAGTCCATTTTGATACTTCTTATGAACTGTTAGATATTGTCTTCCTCCTTAAACTATCTCATCCTCCTTTTTTTTTCATCTCATCTCTGACTCTCACTCCCATGTGAACTCATTACTGAAATGAAGGATGGGGTGTCTCATTTGAGATATTACTTGTTAATAAAAATTGTGATACCCAAATGGCCTCAATAAATTACGTCCACACAAACTAAGGAAATATCAAATTGGCTACTTCACAATGTTCTATTTTACCCCTTATCAGACTGGCATTCACCTCTAATGGTGACCATTTAAATATATATATATATATATATATATATATATATATATAAGAATATAACCAATAATTTAATTCTAATTCTAGTAGAAACATGACAAGAGGTTAGATCTGAGAACGCTCCTCTCTTGAAAACTATACAAGAAAGAAAACAACAACCACAAAATTCATGAATTCCATTCCAGGGAAATTGGAAGACAAGTTTCAAATTGTGTAAGTGCTAATTAGGCAGTTGAGACTGACAAAGCCTTTCAGTAATCCTTGCGGAAAGAGGCAACAGGAGTGATAGTGAAAAAATGAAAAATGAGGGGGTGGGATAGTTAGTGGTGGCAGATTTCAGAAAGTGTCAGATAAAAATACCTTCTATATATGGACTATATCTATTGATGACAGTGGCCATGAACACACTAAAGAAGCACAGGAATGACTCCAGACGCACAGGAATGAGGGAATGGGTTAGATTCTGAGAGGCAGAGAAGACACAGGCCGCTGGAAGGGTACATATTAAGAAAGCTTTTATCCATAGATAATAATATTTCTAAGTCTTAAGGGTGTTGTCCCTCCACAATCTCACAGGGAGCTTAAGATAAAGAAGGACTAGTCTCAAAGAGATCTGTACACATGCCTTTTGCCTAATGGAGTAGATTATTAATTGATAAATAAAAATCAAAAAAGTTTATGTAATTATATTAGGCTGAACCAAAATGCACAGAAACTGTACAAAATAAAAAGAGATCTTTGAGCTTCAAAACTTCTACAGATACAAAGCATGTTGAGAAAACTATGTAGATGCAAATATTGGCAAATTCTAATGGAAAAGGAAGGATGATTCAGAGGGAAAAACCAGGAACTCAGAGAGTGTAGCCAAGACTCTCAAAGAATCATTTTTAGGGAGCTGAATTAGACAATGAACACTGCTGAATTTCAGAACTGCTGTGAGCCATTGACTTCTAAGTGCCTCCATTTTCAATCAGAGTATCTACTGATTCTATCTTTATCCCGTCATTGCATGTTGGGGTAGGGGTGGGGGTGGGAGTAGAGAGCACATAGACCTAATTTAGATGACGAAATCCTGGACTGCATGACGATACAATAAGAGGGTAAGACATTTGCAGATCTTGGGAGGAGATGAAAGTATTTCATATGTTGTAGAAAGTAAATAATTTGTAGCCAGAGGCTGGATGGTATAGATTAAAGATAGCCACAAATAACTGTCTACTCCTCTCATTGAGAGTTTAATTCCCTTCCCCTTAAATCAGGGCTGAATCTAGTGACTTGCTTACTCAATAGAAGACAGTTGAAGTATCACTCAACTACTTCTGAAGTTGAAGCTAGGTTATAAGAAGCCTTTCAGCTTCTACCTAGGCCTCATGTAATACTTACTATTTGTGCCATGAGCTGCCATGTAAGTTTGACTACCTTGATGGAGATACCACTTAAGGCCCTAAGACTACATGGGAAGGGAGAGGGCCCCAATGGAGCCCAACCTTCTGGCTACCTCTACCAAGCCATCAACATGTAAGTTAAACCATTTTAAAACCTTCAGATCAGCCAAGCTATCAGCTGAATACCAACAAGTGATTCCAGCTGATGAAATATGGAGTAGAAGAATCGCCAGCTGAGCCCTGCCTGAATCCACAAAATTATGAGATACAATAAAATGTTGTTTTATGCCACTAAGTTCTAGGATGGTTTGTTAGGCAGCAATAGATAAGAGAACATTCATAGTAGAAAAATGCTATGCTATCTGGGAAAATAGGGGAATAAGGGTCTTATAATGAGGTATGATTATAATGCTAACCACTGGAACACAAATACAAACCTTAGGAAACATCAAAGCCTCAGTAAGGAAAAAGCAAAGAAAACAGACTATGAAATTTCACAATGGGCATATGTTTCTAGGCAACAATTTGTCAATATGCATCACAAATCTTAAAATTTACTATATGTCTTAATATGTTTACACAGAAAAAAATATCTTCCAAAATAAATCATGAGAAATGTTCATAAAATTACATATAAAGGTGGTTTATTTATAATAGTAGAACTTTGGAGTCATCATTACTACTTCAAGTGTGATATGATTTAATGACTTGTGGTCCAGTATATAACAAAATAATATGCAACCACTGAAAAACATGTTCTTAAGAATATTTAATAGCATAAATCCATTCAAGATAAAATGTTAAGTGCAAAAGAGCAGAAAACAAAACTGTAGTATATGATGCCATTCTATAGGAAAACAAAAAATTTAATATGTAGTTTTGTGAAAAATTGAAAAAAAAACCCAAATGCAATAATGTTCACCTTTGGGGTTGTAGGAAGAAAATTTTATTATATTTTGGGGATACCTTCTTGTATTTTCATTTATTATGTTAAAATTATAAAAAGTATTTGAATCATTAAAAAAGTACATTGTCAATCAAACTAAGGATCTGCCATCTTCCACAGGGTGAAGCTCACCACTCTCTCTTCTACAATTATGGGGTGGATTCCAGAAGAGGTAATGGTTGAACCAGTACAACCAAAATTCACAATATACACCCTATGGAGACATACCTGGATCAAAATTCCTAAGCATAATTTATTCTCTAGGTTTCCTGGAATAGCTATTGTTCCTGAGGTGTCCACAGATGTCTGGTTAAAGGGGGAATTGTCTAGCTACCTAATCATTCTACATGTATTTTTGTTTCCTCAAAATCTAAAGGCAAAAGCTTACTCCTGGGGCCATCCAGGTAACATTTCCTGCTAGACGTTGTACTTTGAACATATGTCACTCAATTATACACAACATGGAAATATCGTATCTCTGACAAGCTGTGTAGTGTCTCTTTAATTAATGGTCCCTAATAAAGCCTGGATAGTTTGAATTATAATTACCAGGACCCTTAAACATTGAAGAAAACAAAAGAGAAAGCTTCCTAAGACACCACTCTCTCTTGGCTTTCTAATATTGTTGATCCAGGTCCCTTTTTTGTACATTAGGTAAGTTTGCAAGCTGCATTAATTATTTTAGGACGTTAGGTTACTCTTCTTTTTTTTTTTCCCATTCCACTGTCTCCTGGGATCATGAAAGAGTTAAATCTCCGCCAAAATCACCATCTAAGAGCAATGTGGACAGCAGGAGCATCTGCTCGTTATTAGATTATGTGGGCACTAGTCTGGGTAGAACTCTGAACAGACTAATAGCAGTGGAAGCACAGTTGTGGAAAAGCAACCCACAACTTGAACTGCCAGGACACAAAATTACCATTTGGTCTTGGCACAGAGATTGCCTCCAATTTTTTTTATGCTGCTCTTTTTACATCAAACAAAAAACATTCAAACTCATTAGTTTATGTTACTTTCAATCAAAGACTTGAAAATATGAAAAGATAAATTTTTAAATGTCTACATATTCTGTCTTCTGACTAGTTTTCTCATACCCTACTTTCCCACCCAAAAAGGAAGAAGAAAGTGCCTGGTATTTAACTGGGCCTGAAATCAGAGGAGCCCGAGTACCACAAGAAAGGCTGCTCTTTTGATATTTTTGGCAAATGCCAGGGGTGGATGTTCTAGAAATCTGGCCAAATTTTCAACCCAATTTTGCAGACTAACTTGTGAGGTTCTGAGCATTTGAAAAGAAACAGATAAGCAACTCAGCAACAGATTTTATTTAAACAAAACCTAGACACTAAAGGTCTTTGGGTTCAACAAAGGTGAAATTTTTGCAACTCACACAGTCCTGTTGCCTGACTCCACTGACTAGTCAGAGGTGAACTTGAAAGCAGGGCAGATTCCCCACACTAGGGGACAGACACACCACAGAGCCAGAACAGGATTTCCTGGTGGCTTGATGGGTCTAGTAAACGATTCTCTGGTCACATCTAGACTCCACACTAGATATTTGACAATCCTGCTCTATGCTTGCTGTGTTTGGAAACACAACCATGAACAACACGACTTAGCTTCTAACTGTAACTTTTCTTTTTATTAAACAAATATTTTCTTGTTGCATACCACTCCAAGAAACAAAGTAAATGGGAAGTGTATAGGAATGTGTAGAGAAAACATTTTATAGGTCTTTTCTAAATAAAGCAGAAATTCACTGATTAAAAATAATCGCAAAACATTTTACAAGTTATGTATTTGGTCTGAATTGAGGAAAAGAGTAAGGTAGTCCTCTCAGATATAAAAAGTGAACCACCATGTTTGAAAGTGAGCAACTGCCCCCTTTGAATTGAGTTGAGGATGACTTTTCAGAGCCCTACCCCGACCATCTCCCTATCAACTTTGTTAGGCCATACCTAACTTCTCATAGAGAAATTATTCAACATTTTTTTAAATTGCTACCATGTGCTATGAAGATTTCTTTCAAAATGTAATATTTTGAAAGGGAGGCTATTATGCTATTAGCTGTTCAACACATGATTTGATTTTCAGATTAGCTAGCTGAACACTGAGGGAATAGATCACAGAATAGATGAGTTTTTTATTTAAAGGAAATAAATGCCTCAGATGTTTTTCTAACCAAGGTGGATTATTAGCTATATAATAAGTGGACACATTGCCAAGAAAGTCAAACTTTAGCTTGTCCCTGGCATTCATATATTGATTTAAGAGTGTAAAAGTCTTTGTGGTGAGCACAGAAAAGAGAAGAAAAAAAGTGGTAGATCCAAAAATGGAGATTCAGATAATGAGTAGATATATTTGCAGGAGACCTAGATAGTCTAGGATGAGGTGAAAGTTAATGAGGGTGAAACAGTGAGTGAACTAGGAGCCAGGAATTGTCAAATATTGGCTCATACTTGTCCTCTTATATCGTTGAATTATTTACCAAAGTATTACCAATCCAGAAAGATGGAGGTAAAGTAGGGAATATGGAATTAGAAGCCCCATGATACATGTTACATGATACATGTTATGTGCTTAATCCTTTATTGCGTTCTGTTCAGTGAAACTAATATAGTTAAAAGACCTTGGGGTTATTGTTACTGTTATTGTTCAAAATATCAATTATCATTTAACATAACTATCTTTCTTCTTTAAAACCATAATATTCCCTTGCTTTCTTTGACACCGCTCTCCCTCGGTTTTCCTTTAATATCTCTCAATGCTCCTTCTCAATTGTTTCATTTATTTATTATGCCTCTACCTGTAGTAGTGCCCAAGGACCAATCCTTGGATCTCCTCTCTTTTCTAGGTGACTTCATCTAGTTTCATAACTTTATATGACACCTATATGTTGACAACTCACAAACCTATCTGCATTCGTAATCTCTCCCTTAAATTCCAGCGGTACATGTGCAATTGTCTGTCAGTCATCTCCACTTGAATAACTAAGCCCCCAGAAACCTAACTCCTTCAAGAACCCACTCCAGACCACCCTCTGAGACCTGAACCTCTGCAGCCTTCTCCTCAGCCCATGTCAGCTTCATTCTTTCATTCTTCTAATTGTTCAGGTCTTAAAACTGGGAGGAAACTCCCAGTATCCCTGCGTCTCTCCCACACGTCTCACAACATCCAGTTTGTCAATAAATCCTATGGGTTCTACCTTCAAAATCTACTCAAAAAAGTCCACTTCTCACTACCTCCATTGCTATACTACACTCTCAAAAAACCACAATCATTTTAAAAAAAATTTTTGTAATTGACCCCTAACTGGTTTCCTGTTTTTTAGTCCCCACTTAGCAGGCATATCCTTTTAAAATTCAATATAGACTATAGCATTTCCTGACCTAAATTTTCCGGTGACTTTTCATCTCATTTGGAGTAAATGCCAAAGTTCTTATGCTATCCTATAAAACCCTGCAGTATCTGGGTCCCCATCTAACTCTCTGAGCCCATCCCCTTGCAACCTGCTACTCAATCTCTCACTCCCCACCATCTACACTAGCCTTCCAGGAACACATGTAGCCTGGGGCCTTGTCACTCACATGCTTTTCTCTTTCATGGATACTCCTCCTCCAAATATCTTCATGGTTCATTCTCTTCCTTCTTTAGGTCTCTGCTCTTTAATCATATCATCAGAGGGCTTCCTTGACTACTCAATATAAAAATAGAATCCCTCTCCCTCTTCTAATTCAAACAGGGTTACCAGATTTGCCGGGGGGAATGGAGATGGGTGGCACTCAGCTATATTTTAACTTCAAATGAACAACAAATAATTCAAATTTTAGTATAAGTATGCCCCAAATATTACAGAGGACAATGCTTATACTAAAAAATCATTCCCAAATATTGCATGGGACATACTTAGACTAAAAAATTTGTTGTTGTTCATCTGCAATTCAAGTTTTACTGAGTGTCTTGTACTTTATCTGGCAAGTCTAAACCCACCTTAATACTCCCTCTTCTCCTTCTAGTTTAGTTTTCTCCGTAGTATATATTGCCATGTGATTTATCACGTATTTCTTTGTTTCTTGTCTGTCTCCTGAACTAGACCGAGAGGAGGCACTTTGCTTTATTCACTATTTTATCTTAACACCAAGAACAATGCCAGCATGCAAAGATCTGTCGAATGAATGAATGAACAAATGAATGTTGACAGGCTGCTGTGTAGAGCTTGGGGATGTGGTCTACTTGCTCTTGGATCACCTCCTGTGGTTTTTCTCCTTTATCCCTCCCCTGCCCCTACTGGTTTCTGGCTAGAAAAGGGCCAGGATCTGAAGTCCTGATGTGGCAGTTATGGGCATCCAGGAAAATTCTCTTAAGCCTCCCCATTGTGCAGGCTCCTGTACCAAGCCTCAGCCAGCCAGTTTCGGTTTCTCATGCTTGCCTGGTGCATTACATAGGAACCAAGGAGGCGGAGTAGTTTGGGGATTCTTAGTGGGCTATGTTTTCAGAAGGAAAATCCCTGTTGGATAGCAAATGTCATTCTGAATTCTTTAGATGTCAGGGCAGAGCTCACAGAAAGTCATTGTTTATGTCTGAAACAAATCTTTATGATGTGATTGAAAATGTTCTCAGTTACTCTAACTTACTTTTATTAAAAAAGTTTAATGTGTTTTTATTTCTTCCAGGCAGTAGATAAAAAGGTGTCACAAAAATATTGATTTAAAATCCTAGCAAGTTTGCCCTCTTTTCCAAATCTCTCTTTTTTTTTTTTTTTTTTTTTTTGCTCTTTGAGAACAAATATATGCTTTCATGGACTTGTGTGTGTGTGTGTGTGTGTGTGTGTGTGTGTATGCTAGGATTACTTTATGTCAGGGAATAAATCACTATTCTTTTTATTTTTAGGAAAAAATATATTATTTTCCAGTTCTACATTAACCAATGAAATTCAGCAATGCAATGTATTGTCTAATTTATTGAAATTAATGTTGTAACAGCACATTTTATGAAAGTGTGCATGAACTCAACTATATCCCTAAGTATATTTGCCCAGCAGAATTTATAACACATGAAATACTATATATAACACATGAAATACTATTTATACACATGAAATACTATATTTGCCCAGAAGAATTTATAACACATGAAAATTTAACTAGAAATAAGATTAAAATGATAATATACTTGATTTAATAATATCAAGTCCATTTTACAGGTAAGAAAACCTAAGAATTTGTAGAACAGATTTCAAAAATATACTAAAATCAACAAAAATGCTATAATTTTTAAATTATAAATTCCAGGTTTCTCAAATCCCAAAGAATTAGCACTTTAAAGTTAATGACTACAATTTAAAGAGATTATAATAACTCTTTGTGATAAATAATCCACCAATGATAATGTCCTAGATTAAGCACTGAAGTAAAAACTCCAGTATTTTTTTATGGCCTTACAGCCAGCCATATATATTTTTCCATATATCTTTACCATATCTCTGCTCTCCAATATGTTTTGTTTGAAAGTTTCAAACATAGTCCTTGCCCTTCCTCATGTCTCGCTTTCATTCTTCACTAAAAACTAGGCTTCCATAATCTCCAGGCATGTTTCTCACTTTGAACTTACTAGAGCATGTTATACTCACAATAAAAAAAAAAAAAAAAAAAAGTGAAAATTTACTATTGTATACCAAGTACTTTTCTTTGCAGTTTACAAATAGTAACTCATTTAATCCTAACACAAATTTCTGAGTAGGTCCTTATCTCTATTTCTCAGAAAAGAAGACTGAGGCTTAGAGACAGAATAACCTAGGATCCAGCCAGAGAGTAGAGTTACAGAACCCTGGCTCTCACCTACCAGGGTGCCTTCCCTTGACCTCTGTGCATGCATATCCCCTGCTTGACTGTGAGATCCTTAAGTTCAGGGGCTCTTTATTAATAAGCCTTGTATCTCCAATGCCAGACATAGCTCCTTGAATCACAGTAGGAATTACATATTTGTTGCTAAATTAAATGAAAGGAAGGAAAGAAGGAAGAAAAGGAGGGAAGGAGGGAGGGAGAAAGGGAAGGCAAATTAGAGAAACACATCTTTTTTTTTTTTTTTAAGCAACTCACTTGGTATTTTAAATTGTCTGCATCTTCTGAGCTGTCACCCATTTATTCTACCAAAGACAATGAAGCAAACAAACAAATAACAAATCTTCACCCAACCAAAACAAACAAACAAACAAAGAGTTATGTTTTTAAATATAACTAATTTCTTCCAGGACACTGAACACAAGACAAATCTAGAGTTTGAAGTACTATTCATTCAGTCAATCACTGGTGTAAATGTTTATTAAATAAATATTGAGTGAGCCAATTCCCAGGAGGTTTGCCCTGTTTTATTTTTATTTTTTTTCAGGGAAAAACATCATCTCCTAACATACATAATTTACTTACTAATTATATTAATTGTTAATTACCTGTCTCACCCTTCTGGAATGAAAGCTCCACAAGGTACACTTCTTTGCTTTATTCCCGGATATATCCTGGGCACCTACAACCATGCTTGATGAAGATTACACATTCAGTAAATATTTATTAAATGAATGAATCAGTGTGAAAAAGTGTAAAAATTGGACACAGCATGGTGCACTTAGTAATAGAAAGGAACTGACAGGGTTTGGGGTCAGACGGGAGATATATTAGTGAAGAAAATTAGAGTCAAGAGTCATTGAGAACTGGGAATGAGATTGCCAACAACCAAATAGGGAAATAGGAAAAGAGAAAGAGGGTTTGGGTGAAAGAGTTAGAGTTAAATTTTGACTAGGTTTAATTTGAGTTGCATGTGGAATATCCAGGTGAATTCCAGTAGGCAACCAAAAATGCCTACCTACTTAAGAATCCCTAGTAGGCAATAGAGTAAGGACCAAAGTCTTTAACACCTAATTATGAAAGTCAGTATTGTGATAGAGCTCATAGTTGATTCCTTGCTCCTTAACCTTCTACTGTGAAATTATAAATAGGTTGGAATATATTTTGAAACCAAAAAATAAAATACAATATATTCTTTAAAACTCAGTTTGTCTATATATGTGTGTATGCATTTACCTAGCTAACACTAAGATATTGGGAGTATGATATGAAATGCTCCCCATTTACTGATAGGAAGAATGAAGGGAGCCAGCTAATGGCAATGATTTTGTTATATAAATTAGAATTACGTTCACTAACTGAGAAATGGAAAGACTGGTGTTACAAGAGAGAAAAGATTGATGAATCAGAAAAGAATTATAGAATCAAGAATATAAGTGAAAATTTGAATTTTAGTAAAGAGGAAGGACAATAGAAAGAGATCTAAGGAACAGAAAATATAGCTGGAGCACAACTGTATGATAATTGATATTCTCAGAAAAAATATAAGGCAAGTATATCAGTCGTAGTTTTCCAGAGAAAAGGAACAAATAGGAAACAATACATACATAGGCTATCTACATGTATAGCCTATCCCATCCTATCCTATATCAAGAGATTTATTTTAAGGAATTAGCTCACAGGAGTGTGGTAGTTGGCAAGTCTGAAAGTTAGAGGGCAAACTGGAAGGCTAGAAATTCAAGCAGTAGTTGCTGCTTCTTAAACTGATTGAATGAGGCCCATCCACATTATCGATGGTTATCTGCCTTACTTAAAATCAACTGATTGTAGATGTGAACCATACTCTTTCAACACTGAGATTTAGGTTTAAGTAACTGGGTATTATAGCCTCACCAAATGGGCACATAAAATTAACCATCACAGCAAGAATATATACAAAGTTCAAGTTGAGTAATAAGACAAAGGATACAGCTGGTCCAAATTAGCTCCCAGTATGTATCTTACCATTTTTTGAGAAAGGTAGAGAGAAGACCATGAGAGCAGGAGATGGGCAAGGCCCGCACTGAGAAGACAATGGTCTAGTGTGAGTGAATGCTGGGCACAGGGACATGCCAGGAAGATCACTGGACTGGGAGCCAGAACACCTGGATCTCATTTATTAGCTTTTTTAATTTGGACATAAGTAACACCATTTCTCTGAGCCTAAGTGGAAATAATTTTACCTGTTCCACCCACATCAAAAAATATTTTTTCAAGTCAAATGAGATAATGTATGTGAAAGATTTATATATCTATTTATATATGCATCTATGATGGCTATTACCACTATCAAGCCTTTATAAGCAGAAGTCTAGGATGCTCCAATAGAGGCGGAGTTGAGTGAACATGTCAACTTAAGAGATACACCAAATTCAAGACTGAACGGAGATTGTCACCAAATGCCACTGCCCACTTTATGCTGCCCACTTTGTTCCCTCAGTCTTATCCATTAGAGCTGCACAATTAGAGGCCACTGTTGTTATAACGAAGCATCAACACCCAGTTTAAATTCAAACTATGATCTGAGTGAATATGAATTGCTTTCACCAGGTTATGGCGATCAATATGGAATTAAAATCTACAAGTTCAAATGAGACTTCGAATTATCCTCTGAGTGAAGATTTAGCAACAAAAACTGCAGAGTGTTTAATCAAAAGGTGATTCATAGTTTTAATCCTGTTATTATTCCTTCTTCTAGCTTTAGGAATGTTTTAGTAATCAAAATGTCTACATGGAAGACAAATAATTTGAAAGTCTTGAGTTATTGGAGGTTCACAAATTATATAAGCAAGCTACACTTAAGCATAATTAATATCATATATTGTATTGTGATTAATGGGTTCAGGGAACAGCAGAAGAAAAATAATTCCCTTTTTTCCAATAAAAAGAGAAACATCTATGTGTATATACTATTGACTTTAACATATTTGTGGATCAGAGAAAAGCATTATCATTCAAATGAAAATGGGGAAAAAATTCCAAGTTCAAATAAAGGGCACCAGCAATAAGGATTCAAATCTTTACAAACCTGACATAACAAAATATAATCCAAGATAAAATTTATGAAAATACACATGTTAGCAAGTAAGTAATTGTGCTTTTACCAGCAAAGCACTATTTATTCTTAATAGTTTATTAAGTAACCACATTACTAGTACATTTAAATATTTATTTACGATGACTATTTGTTCATTATAAAACATGGAATGTATCCTAGGTAAGATACTAAAAGACAATCAAGTCCATGCCAATTACAGTTTCATAACAGAATAATGATAGAGTCTTTCTAAAGTTGAAATGTAAATCAATGAACAAAATATTGCTTTAGAACAATTCAAATTATACTAAAACGTTTCAGAAACATCTTAATTGGGTAATGTGAACTTTGTGTGCCTATACTGATCCAATAGAAACATCTCTTAACTTGGGTTCTTCCCAAAAAACAGCCTTCTGAGAAAGGTTTGTGGCCAGGTAGTTTACTTTGGAAAATTCCCTCCAGGGAACAACTGGGGATGGGGCCTGGAGAAAGCAAAGCAGGAAAGGAGGAGGGAAAGTATCATTGAGTGGACTACCGCTGTAGAAATTGGGGCTCAGTGTTTTGGGGAACCTGCAAAAACCATGTAGAGTTCACCGCAGAATTTTCCACCTGAGACCAGTGTAGAGGAGAGTATTTCTTCATGGCTTTCACCCTCCAGTGGTCAAAGGTCTCTTGAAGATATGAATGCCCAGCCTTTTACTTTGAGGCTACAGGAAAGAAGCCCAGGGCAGAAAGCAAGAGAAACAGGATGCTTCTGAGGCCAGACACTATCAGGCCTCCCTGAGCTCCGCTGGACACCATAGCAATGGCACATACGTGCACCACTAGAGGCTGTGAGATAGGGCACATCAGTAAGGTGTCTGCCTTCTTCAGATTTCATTGGCACAGTTTAAGTCAACCTGGATAGCAACAGGTTTTTACAAAAGGCTAGTTTTTTGTTTGTTTTTGCTGTTTGTTAGTTCGTTTGTTTTCAGAGAGATCTGCTCCAAAGTTTTCACTGGATTTAGGTAAACAGATTCATGGAACTTTAGATCAGACATTATCTTGGAAGCCTTCCACTCAAAGCATATGCTTTTCTATAGTAAGAAAGGGAGGCTCGTAGATGTTTTAATAAAACAGGACCCAGAGGATCAAGAGACCTAAGTCTTTCCTTTCCTAATTCAGAGCTTTCTGTCCTTTATTGCACAACTGAGATGCGCTCATTTGTTCCTCAACAAATATTGCATGCCTTCTAGGTACATGTAGGCACTATGCTAGATTCTGGGGCACAGTGGTTAAAAACTAGACATGGTCCCTAAAATGAAAGTAAGACATACACAGAGATAGACATAGAGATAGAGATGGGGGTGGGGGGAGAGAGGGGAGGAAAGAGAGAGAGAGAGAGAGAGAGAGAGAGAGAGAGAGAGAGAGGAGGAGGGTAGGCAAACTTATAGTTACAAACCAGATTAAGTACTTTGAAGAAAAAACCCTATGGTGCTTATTCGTGACCCCAAAATGTAATAATCACTGATCAAGCCTCACTTACTTGATTCCACACATTGCATTCCTGTTTCTGTTTATCTGTCTCAAGTCAGAATGGTGTCATTAGATTTTTTTTTTTAGTATACATGACTATTAACAGAGTCAATAAAGAAACGTTAATTCAGTCTCGCCTCAGGACACGTAGAGAACAATTTTGTTTTATTTTTATTTTCCTCCATCTTGAATCATTCTCTTTCCTCAGCTTTCATAACATGAGACTTTCTTCTTTTCCTCCCACCTTCCTGACCATTGGTTTGGTTTTTGAATGTTACCTTTTTCTCATACTTTAAACATTGCAATTTCCCGGGCAGGTTGTGTCCCTCTTTTCTTCTCCCTCTTCTCTCTCCTTAGGCAACCTTGTCCGTGGTCCATGGGTTTGAACGCCAATTATGGTTGTGCACACAAAAGTGCAGAAAAGCTGTACGGTTGTACATCAATGGTCTAGACCTCTCCTCTGAGCTTCAGGCCTGTAGCCCTCTGCTCTTTGGATATTTTCACTTGGATATTTCAAAGTCAATAGCTCAAAACCAAACATGTGGTTTTCCTTTAATCCTGGCCCTCTTCCTCAGCACCTCTGCCTTTCCCCACTGAGCACCAATGGCACATCCAGTAACCCAGGGACATTTTTGTAAAATGCTCTCTCTCCAAAGCTTCTATATCCATTGCGTTACAAATAAATATGTAGTGACTCCTTTCTGCTCTCTTCTTCTCTCTCACCATCATCCCAATCCAAACTCTCATCTCTTCTTTCTGGATTATTTCAGGAACCTCCCATGAAAGGTACCCATGTACAGTCAATGTGGTTTTCCATACTGCAGCCAGAATATTCCTTTCAAAATACAAATTCTGGCCATACTGTTCCCTTTTCCCCCCTCTCCTGATTAAAATGTCTGTGGTTTCCCATTGCCTTTAGTGTGAAAGCTCAAATTTCAATACATAGCCTGATCTCTGCCTGCTTTTTGTATTTCACCTTCTTCATTCCCACACTGGGCCTTCGCTCCGTGGAGTGTTCCTCCATTTTCCTTTCTCCCGTCCCACAGCTTCCTTCGTGCAAGAACACCTGCTGTTCTTTTAGATCTCAGTTCAGTCCTGACTGCAGGCAGGAAGTAGTTCCTGGCCTTCCTAATTAGGCAATAGTCTCCTAACACCTTCTTCTCCTTTAAAGCACTTATACTGTGGCAGTTTCATATTTTCATAGTTATCTCTGTAATCCTTTGCAGAATGCTGTCCCCTCTAGAATGTAGGCTCTGTATGTAGGGGTCTCTCTCACTGTCATGCACGCACACTTGCGCACGTGTGTGCGCACACACACACACAAACCCCACAGGCACTTTTCTCACCTTTAGAGCTTTAGTTTCTAGAACAGTGTCAGCCCCAGAATAGAATCTCAAATACTTAGTTGAAGTAATAAATGGTAACCAGACTGAGTTCAAATGTGAATTTTATATCAGTTTGTTTTCCTTAAGATTATATGAACCTACATGAACTAGATTTTGTTCAAAGTATATATATAGATAAGCGGAAGATGGTGGTATATGCATTTAATTCACCCAAAAAAATAAATGAATATTTCCTAACATAAATCAAAAATTGGTTTTTCTATCCCAGTCTTAATCAATACTTTTAAAGTTAGATTTTAAAAATTCCATCATAAATGCAGATATTCCTAGTACCACATATTGAGGCTAAGAATATACTCAACTTTATTTAATGAGATTTGGTCATATTCCAGCCAAAACAAATGTTCTCTCCTTCCACCACATAGAAGACATAATGCATGGATCTTAGAAATCCATCACAAATGTCAATATAAATACCTGAACTTCATATCTTTGGGGAAAGGCCAAATCTCTCTAACAGCTTCTGGTTTCAACATTCTTCACCCGCTCTTAAGAGCAAGAAAGGTAGACACATGTTTGGAAGATTTAGCGACATTATTTACATTCCATTTAAATGTACAGTACAATGGTCACTAGATGCCAGAAGCCATGATTACCTAAGACTGAAGTTCTGGCTTTTGCACACTTACAGAACTGGAGGAGGAAAAGTGAGGGAAGAGAGGTGAAGAGGAAAGAAGGGAAATTTTTAAAAAGAAGGTAATGAACAACACGGAAGAGATTTTAATCCATTAGCAGCATCTTGATGATAACATTTGACAAGGCTCCACTCCAAAGATTAAGACCTATCTCCCGAGGAAGGGAAAGAATATGAGCACCCCCAGGACACTGAGAATCTTTTATTTTTCACAGAGCCCGTCCACAAGTGACACTTCCTTTCAGTTTATGATGAGGGCTGCAGTTGCGCTCCTGAAATGATCATACTCTTATAAGCATCAAATCAAAAGAAAGAAATACAGGAAGGAGGAAAACACACCTTATCTTTTAAAAAATCCACATACACCTAAAATACATACCTCAAAAAACATAGCTTTCTTCCTAGCTTTTCTTTTTCAAAATTTCAAAGGCAGGACAAATGCCCGTAACAATAGGGAAGAGTTAGAAAAACTACAATATAAATATGTATTTTGTGGTCTTTGCTAAAACCTGCATTTGAAGTTATACTTCATGGTGGCTGCTTTAGAAATGTCAATGCCAGTACAAACTCAAACTTTCCATAATTTGATCTGTTGCCCAAGACTGATGTGGCACTCGTGTAACAGTTTTTTTTTTCTTTTATAAAACTATTGCTGATTGCTTCTACAATTTAAAGAATTCCAAATATGAATGAATATTTAGTACACTTTTGAGTGATCAGTGCAAAAAAATATGCAGGAATTTAAAACAAACAAATGGCCTTTTCCCAACACTGAGAAGAAGCCTCTGGAATTATCCTTAACATATAAACATCAGTAGAAATATCTAGGAAAGTTACTCCTCTTTTTCTGCTTAAGCTGAAGTGAAGATATTCAGTAACCATTTTAAAAATACCAAAGCATGTTGACTGACTTCCTCTACCAGTTAAATTTATTAGCTAATTGCTCAGTGTTCCACCCAATTTTTTTCTAGGACATGAGCTTTCAACTAAATCAAGGAACTATTAAAAAGAAAAGTGAAAATATGACAGTAAGTACTTAGTAAGTACTTAATACAGGTCGACTAGCTACAGTTTTATCTAATGTGTGTTCAATACGTATTTAATGTTTTTTCAAAGTTGCATTTTACATTATTTAATGAAGCTATACCTGGATGACTAAACTGATATTTACCTTGAGATGAAAGTCCAAATTAGACCCACAGTAAAGGAGAGTAAACAGCATCATTGATGCCGCATGATCTACAGGAAACACACCTCTCCTCTTTTGCTGCTGTCTATGTCACTTTGAGTCTAATTACACAGATTTTCCACAGATTAGTAGTCACACACACACACAATCTTTAGGAAGCTTACAGTCTATTTTAAAGGAATCAATGACTAGAGTGGAAATATTTTCCTCTGTGAATCTACATGTCCTATGTAGTTGGAAGTAGATATTTATTCTAGTTTTCAGTTCCCAGAATTGACTTACTTTCCTTGTAGGGGTAAAAATACATGGTTTAGTGGCTTCTGCATGCACACACACACACCACACACACTTCTGTCACTTACAAGAGAGATACTCTCTGGAGCCTGGAATTCTCCCTTCAGCAACGTACATTTAACCTCCATTTAGGTCAATGAGAACTACAGGCAGGTACGAGGGCCTGGGGAGTAGGAATTTTTAGCAGGTAATTGTTACTGAAACAGAGTGTAGAGAGCACCTCACAGAAGAATCAGAGGTGAATTCACCTTAAATCTTTGCTTTGAGCCAAGAATAACCTAAAACCTAACGTATTCTTTCAAAAAATCTTACTTTATAATACTCAGAACAAAATAAATTTCCATGAGTCCTCTGTTTCTCATTCCAACCCAGTATACCTTGTATCATTACACTCAAGAAAAAAATAAATAAATTAACTACTGTAGGCCAATCAATTTGTTGGAAATTCTCCATTAATCTAGAAAAGTACTTTCTCTCAATACATATGTTCAAAGCACACTCAGATCAAGTGGTTTAAAAAGAACTCTACATTTCTGGATCTCACCTAATTTTGCATTAAAAATGTAATAAATTTGCAAAATCAGGGAGTAAAGAAAAGTCTTACTAAACACTGGTTGCAACCAGTAGTTTCCAGAGCTAGTAATGGATAAAATAAACCGAGTAAGGCCCTTTCTGAGGGAATGGTGGGGCATGTCACAAAATAGTAACAAGAATTGCTTAGGTATTTCATTTATCATTTTATTTATTCAGTTATTCAACAATATTTATTGAGTACTTACTGTGTTTCAGGCAATGTACAAGGTGCTAGGGATAGAGTGATGAGCCAAATGATGTCTTCGCTGAGCTTAGATTTTAGCAGGAGAGAAAAGTATTAAATAAATATGGCACAAATAGTTGTGGCGGGATGATATTTTGAAATGTTAACTCATATATTTTCTATGTAGTTTCACAGGGCTCTTGGACCTTCCTGATTTAATTGATTAACACCTTCTATGATTTTTACCTCTAGGAAAGGACGCCACAACTTAAATAAATAAATAAATAAACCAAACAAGTCTTAGCTTGGTCCTCAGGAAGAAGCAGGAAAATAAAACTCAGGTAATAGAAAATGTATGAATTAATGAATTAGGACCACGATTGTACTCTACGCTGAGAGTACAGTTTCTTGGAGGATCATACATTGAAAGCTAAGAAAGACTTCCAGCTCCCTGCTTCCTCCTCCATCTGGTCAGGCTCCAAATGAGGAAAGAACAGAAATCCTAGACTGGGTTGGGAATCCAGTGTGGAGAGACCATTGCCCCCTCCATGTGGAGTCTGAGATGCTGGCAGAGTGCAGGCTGCAAGGTGAGTTGAGGCAAGTGGACCTGAGTTGGCTCAGAGAGCTTTTTGCATCTCATGACAGAATAGTTCCCTTGTGCCAAAAAGATGGCAAAGGGCCTCTCAGAGATTCCGGTGTCCCAGTGGACCACGGGCCTAGAAATCTTTTGCTCAGGGATCCAAGAGGTTCTTGGGAAAGAAGGAAGACAGAGAAAGCCACCAGACCTGAATGAGTTCGGCAGGTAGGACTCAAGCTGTCTGCGTGAACTGGGCATTGAGCCCAGGTCACCAGACAACTCAGAGGTTCTCCTCCTGGCCGTGACCTTCATCCTCAGGGCCCTTGTCTGAAGCCTTGGCTCTGTGTAAGCCCCTTGGGACTTAGATGCAATCCTGCTAAAGATTATTGTTGCCCCACATTCCCTCCCCTCGTGCATCCTTCTCCCCACCCACCTAGAGTCAGCCAATGACACTGGGACATGGGCCTTTTTCTTTTCTTGGGGACCCACCCATTCTAAACTCTCAATGTTTATTTTCCAACTTTCTTCATGCCCCCAGCCCAAGGAAGTTTTATCTAATGAGCAAGAGGACATCTTGATTCTTTACTTATTGGGTAGTTTTCCAAATATTTTGCCCATGCCTTAAGTTCTTTTGACTTTCCCCAAAGAGCAGGATCTTGAAACCCGAAAGCTAAGACTTTACTTATTTTCACTTTGCATTTTGATGTGTTATCTCTTCCCTGAATTTTCTGGAAAGGACCAAAGGGTTCAAAGAAAAGGAAAAGTATCAGTTAATTTTTTAACACTTTAACCCTCCTCATAATTTTTTATGTATAGTGTAATAAGCCATGAATAAAATACGGTGAAGCAAACTCAGTATATGAAAGAATTACAAGGAATGAAAGAAGGAACAGAAAAAGAAAATACAGAAAGTGTATTTGTGTTCAAATATGTGTGTTGGACCCGCGGGTGGAAGATGGCATCTGAGTTCAAAACTGTGGAACCTCTGGAGTATTACAGGAGATGTTTGAAAGCGAATTGCCGTCCTGAGGGAAGAGAACTTGGTGAATTGAGAACCACAACTGTCAGCGTAGGTTCAATTGGTACTGCAGATGGTTCTTCTTTAGTGAAGCTGGGAAATACTACAGTAATTTGTGGAATTAAAGTGGAATTTGGAGCACCACCCACAGATGCTGCTGATAAAGGATATGTTGTTTCTTATTTGGATCTATCACCTCCGTGTTCTGGAGATTTCGGTCTGGACCTCCTGGAGAAGAGGCCCAAGTGGCCAGCCACTTGGCCAGTTCATTACAGATATCATTGAAAATTCACAGATAATCCAGAAAGAGGACTTATGTATCTCTCCAGGAAAGCTTGCTTGGGTTCTATACTGTGATCTCATTTGCCTCAACCATGATGGAAACATTTTGGATGCTTGTACCTTTGCTTTGTTAGCAGCTTTAAAAAATGTACAGTGGCCTGAAGTTACTATAAGTGAAGAAACTGCTGTAGCAGAAGTTCATTTAAAGAAGAAAAGTTATTTGAATATTAGAACTCATCGGTTGCAATTTCCTTTGCTGTGTTTGATGACACTCTGCTTATAGTTGACCCTACTGAAGAGGAGGAACATCTGGCAACTGCAACCTTAACAGTAGTAATGGACGAGGAAGGCAAGCTATGTTGTCTTCACAAACCAGGTGGAAGTGGACTGACTGGAGCTAAACTTCAAGATTGCATGAGCCAAGCAGTTATAAGACACAAAGAAGTAAAAAAACGGATGGATGAAGTATTTAAGGGTATGAAACCCAAATAAACAACCACCACGTTTTCAAAACAGATTTGTAAAAGCTGTATTTGTTACACTGTGCACAAACCTTTTATACTAAAATAAATATCAAACTACATTCTTCCGAAAAAAAAAAAAAAAGTGTGTGTTGGTGAGGTCTGCATGCTTTGATATGGCATTGAGTAAATAGAATTGGTAGTATATACCATGATGTTATTTGAGATAGATCTTAGTGTTTGAAGAAAGATATGAAAAAAATCATGGAAGTGCTCTGCTGTAACATCAGATTTATTAAATGAAACAATTATAATAATAGGTAAATAAACGTCTAAGCACTGAGATTTTAAGATGCACATCAGTTTTTCAAATCACTATAATAAAAACCCTATATTTTAATTGCATTTAGCAAAATTGCTGAATCCCAAAACAGGCACTGTCACTTCTAAAATCTTCTAAAAAATCCCACAGAGAAAAATACCCACCCCGTCCCAATTCTAATCTTCTCCCAGGGACCTCTCTCCCAAGCTCACTTAGTCACAGGGTATAGATGAAGAGATAGTATGAACAGAGCCAATAATGTGTCACTCATTTTCATTTTATCAAATTCACTAGTTTTTAAGGTAGCAACAGGACAGAAGGCCCCACAAGAAAACACCAGAGACTCCTGCTAACTGCCCCTTGATCAACATAACTCATCGAAAATATGTGTGAATAGATGACATTTAAAAAGGCAAAATCTTGACTATTCTTAGCTGACAAATTCTTTGGAAGCTTCTTAAAGGGATAAGCTGGCAATGCTCTCACATTTCAACTTTAAAATGAAAGGAATCTCTGAACTTTCCTTCTTTAGCAACAAACTCCCTTAACCCCTTGCCCCACTCCCATAAAGAAAAAAAAAAAACAACAGTATAGGTTAAGATCCTTAGTATACATACTCCCCTTTTTGCCTAGATCCAGGTATAACCTGGAATCTGGATTTATCCTTCATACCTCATTAGTCAAGTTTAATACTTTTATTTTCCTCTTTAGATTGCATTTTCTCACGATTAAAAATGGATAGCTGTGGCTTGGAAATGGGAAACTAGACCATCTATGAACTAGAGCAAAGTTGAAGACAACTCTAAATATTTTGAAAATATTTTTGGTAATTCCATGAGCTTTCCTGACAATTGGTTACTCTACCCTCACTGAATCCTGTGGTATAAAGTTACACACCCGAAGTTTATGGTACAACAAAGTACAACTTCAGAGCTAGTAGTAGCAGGTTTTTTTTTCTTTTCTTTTCTTTTCTTTTTTTAATTGAATGGTCTTTCCAAGCAAGTCTAATTAGCTAATAGTGTTATAGCTCTGGAGTAGTGAGTTCATTAAAGGTATTCGGAGTACTGGTCCTGCAAAGCTTAGCTGCATGTGGCTATTGGATCACATATCTACTTTTCTGCCATGTAAGAAGAAAACATCTCAGAATATAACTATTAGTTGGCTTTGTGGTGTTGGGTCAGTGTGCCAGTCTGAGGTTAGAGCAGAGATGGGATCCCAAGCCCTGGGCTTTGTATTATATAGTATTGTATTTTTGATGTTGTACTTAAGGGTCAATTACTGTTTCCATTATAAACCCTGTTTTTCAAGGGTTTATAGCTCACCAATTTTCATTTTGGTATGCAAGCTGCGTGAATACACAGGTTTTAAAAATAGCTTAAATTGAGCAGTGCCATTTTTAGATATAAAGCAGTAAAATATACTTTTCATTGGTTTCAGTTTGTTTTGGAAGTTTCCAATCTAAAAGTTTATTCTACCTTAAAATGCAAAAATGCGTGTTGTTTTTCATTCATTTGCATAACAACTTTGATGGTAAAAGGAAGCCAGAGTGGATATCAAAGGACACTTCAAGGAGGAAAACAATTTAAAAATCTTTTCTGTGTGAACATTTGTGGGTAAATGTCATTCCAGTCAATGTTCTTAAAAATCAATAAGCTAATCAATCAATATTCCCTGAGCCTGAACACTATTTCATGCCGCTATTGTGACAGGTACTGTGAGAAATGTAACAGCTCCCTGCCCACAATGTGTCTGAAATTCTAGTTAGAGAGAAATACAAAGACAGTAATATTAAGTATCAATATAACAGCAACATACATGGAAGCATTTAAGTGATAAATCATGTGGCCAAGAATTTAAGAGGCAAAAGCAAAGCAATTCACAGAGTTGTGCAACTTACTGATGCCTTGCAAAAAGAACAAGAAATTCCAATGTATGGTAATTGCCCAGATACGGAAATTTACCCATCTAGGGTCATGCGGTCTTAAAAACTCTTTCCCTGACCATCAGAATTAGAAAATCCCTACTTAAGGGCAAAGTTGTTTTCTCTGCCATACTGAATGTTTCCAAATCATAAAAGCAAATTTTCTCTTGCATTAATTTAAACTAAACTTCTTGAAATGGTCCTCTACACAAGCTATTTTCACTCTGTCACCCTACTCTCACTCCCCAATCTATTCCAGTCTGGTTTCCAGCAGCACTACACAGCTCATACTACTTTTGCCAAAGTTACCAATGACCTCCTGTTGCTGCTGCCAGTGAAGAAGGCTTTGCTTTTCTCTTTCACCTAAATTTATCTCGATTTAGAAGAGGGATACAGTTTTCTATCTTTTGTCTCATAATGACGTTTGTCATTTCTTGTTCTACCCAGCATCCATTCCCCTCCCCTTGCGATGGGCACCTCTCTTTCCCTTTCAGGGACTGCCCCATGGGTGTGGAGTTTTGGTGGGAGATAATGGTTGCTTCCCATCAAGGAAGCTGAAGGGACAGAACCTCCTTCTCTTTTCCCCAGCACAGGAAATAGTGCTGTAGGTAGGACTCAGCCAACTACACACTTTCTCCTGGGACTTTAACGCCTGATCAAGTCAGGGTGTAGGGATGGTTAGACATCGTATTCATGTACTGGCAGTGACAGAAGACCCCACAATTCTTGCTGCATCACACTTGTTAGAGTTCATTCTATGCAGTTCCCCAGATCTCATTTTGTTTTCCAAAACTAGTTCTCCATTTTCTCTTCATTTCTGTTATCTCCAGATATTCTTCAAGTAAATTTAAATTTTGCTTAAAATAGAAAGTCAGCCTCTGCTGCTTATAAACAGAATGTTAATAGATATAATTTCCAATGTTTGGCTCTTCTTTATAGCTTTTGCAGATTCATTTTCCACTGTCTATTCTTTATATGTTGCAATTCTTCTGGACACTTTTTAATGTCCCTTCTCATTTCACCCTCTGTTACCTACATGGGTTATTTTAACTACTCCCCTGACTTCAACTATCACCCACATGCTAATGACTTCTAAATCTAGCTAGTTATTCCAAATCTCTCCTCTGACTCTCATATTTCTTTATTCATGCCATTTGTTTTTTCATTTATTCTATAAATAACTTCTACTATGAGGCAGATATATGATAGACAATGGAGAAACAAAGCAATATAGTTTTCCATTTAATGATGGTTAGTCTGGTGGATTCCATAATCTTGTGAAATCCATAATTCCATAAACTTTAACCTAATGGATGTCATAGTCTAGTGGATTCCATAGATGCTATGTAATATTCAACAACTCCACTTGGATATCTCAAAACTAGTGAATTCATCATCTTTCCCTGACATCTGTACTCAAACATTTCTCCTACGGGGATCCCTATTTCAATGAAAGTACTCAACTGCTTATACCAGGAACCTGAACATTACACTAATTTTTCCTCTTCACTCCGTCCCCACCTCTGCACCAATTATTAAAGCCTGTTCATTCAGCGGTCTCAATATCTCTAGAATGTGTCCACTGTCTGTCATCACTTCTGCTGCTGCCTTATCTATATAGGCCTCCATTCCCTTTTTCTAGGATCAACACAACACGAGTCTTGGTTTTTATGTCCAAACTGCAGCCAGAGTGAACTTGACAAAATTCAAGCCTATTTGTGATGATATTTTAGTTAAAACCCTTTGAAGACTCCATAATAATCTCAAAAATAAATGTAAACTCTTTTCAAATCCCTTCCTTGTTACATTTCCAACCCCTCACTCATTGGCCTACAAACTTCTCACTCTAGCTACTGAAATTCTCTCACATTAGCAAATGGATTGTGCTCTCTCTCAACTCTCCTTCTACTTGGCATATCTTCCCAGTTTCATATGAATTCCAACCAGGCCAGCTCCACTCATTGCTTAGGTAATTTATCTCTCCCTCTGAAGGCTCACTCTTCCTAAAAGACTGGGTTATGCCCCTTTCTACAAGGTCTTAAAACATCTTGTTTTCTCCACATCCTAACATTCATTACTCTGTATCATTAATTACCATGTTTTATGGGTAGATTTCACTAGAATGCAAGGCATTTGAAGGTAGAAATCATATCTCTTTCTACATTGCTTTACCCATAGCACACGGCAGATGATCCATAAGCATTAGCTAAACAAATGAATCTTAACATTGCATTATCAAAAACTCAATATCAAACTGTAAAAAAATATTTTTTGTCCAAGCTTTAAATACACTGGATTGATCTGACCATTGACAGATAGAGTTATCTATCTGAAAAGTAGGGTACTTATGTTTATATGCTGTGATCTGTTGCATCAGTTATCAGATGATGAAACAGCAACAGGTTCCAGATGTGTCCTCCAATCATACCTCAGCTGTACCACGCAACACACTATCAATACTTTATTTGCTTTGAAATTAGTATGTTTCTGAAAATATTTTAGAATCCACTAGGATTGGCTACTTAAGGATTATGAAATCCAGCACCCCAGATATGTAATTACATCCTTCATAAGGATCCTAAGAACCTATTTTTTTTCCATTCCCACTTCCTTATCCTTTTCTTTCTTAACCTTCTTCAAAGGTAAAGAAAAGTGGTCCTGAGAAGAGATCTAGGGTGAGAGAATGTTCTCCCTCAGGTATACATAAAAGATCATTAAGATCTGAAACTATCTGAGCCCTAAAGCATAAATCTAAAAGATTTATTTTGAGCTGGAGAAGAATAATTGGAAGAGAAATAGTATTGAGTACCTAGTATGTGCCAGGTGTTGCAATGAACTCATATGAGGTAGGTAGATAGACATACAGCCTCAACACGTTATAGACCAACACTGTGATACATGAGGATACTTGAGGGTTCCTGAGACCTTTTCAGGGATTCTACAGAATCAAAACTATTTGCATAATAATATTTTTTGCCTTTTTAACCCTCATTCTCCCATGTGTATACAGTGAAGTTTTCCAATGGCTACACACTATTTGATATGACAACAAATTGAATGAAGAAGCAAATATGAGAACCCAGACATTAAAGAGATTTGCTAAAATATAAAACAGTACCACTCTTCTCACTAAATATTTTTGTTTTGGAAAAAGTCGTTACTTTTCCTGAAAAACAGTTTAATGAAATGGTTTGGTTGTTTTTTTAAAATAAATTAATAAATACATGTTTTTAAATGTCAGCTTAAATTTCTGTTAGGGTAAATACTGATAGATACAACACCCTATCACTGAATGCCCTCGATAATTTTTTAGTAAAACAAGGTTATTGAGACCAAAAAGCTTGAGAATTGCTGACATAGACAGTGGAATAATCATAAGAGAAGGCATCTAGCCATCACTGATACCACACAGAACAGCACTAGAGCTGAAACAAATCCAAGTGTGGGTGATGACCAGTTTTGACTTAGTGCCCCATTTTGCCATCTCTCAGTCAGTCTTCCAGGACTGCAGTGCTAGGATAAAGAGAGAATCATAACCAGTACATCCATGTAAATGTAAGCAGTAAGCTTTCAGTAAGTGGTTGAGGACATTCCTTGTAGGACACTACATTGCCCGTTCTCTCGGATCATCAATTCAAAAAGCATTGTTATTTGATGCTATGGAAGTCCACTTTATTGGACATAGCTCTACTGTGCATTAAATTTTGTTTGAAGTATGCATAAATTAAAGAAAATCTTTGAGTACTTATCTTTCTCCATTGTGTTTGTAGGTGTGCTGTTTCAGCTAACTCTCAACACTTACTTGGGTATCATGGCAAGAAGGTGTGCAATCAATGTTTGTAAGCTAATCAACTGATTGATTAATTCTTGCCTAAAACCAGAAGAAAGCATCACTTCATTCTTGGTGGACTAGCCTATCAACCATGTAGCAACTTACTTCTATGAGTAGAAGTATTCAACTATGCTCTTATTCAATGTAACCTTCCCATATTCTGAAGGAGTGAATACAAAGTCAATGCAAGTGTCCCCAGTGCCTTGGGAGAAGATTTTAGGGTTTCTCTTTTTAATAGAATTTTCCTAAGAGTAGCAAAGCCACCATGAAAAGAACAGTTAATGAAACTTGTTTTCTTCATTACCGAACTTAATATAAATACTTCCACATGAATGTTCTTTTCTCTTTTTTAAATTATTCATGAAGTCTATCTTTGCTAGAGTTGGGGGGTGGTGATATACAAGAATAATCTCAGAAATTATTGCAACAGGAGAGAAGTAATATAATAATACTTTAAACCCCAACTAATATAAGGAACAATTCATAATCCCCAAAAAACACAATACAATAAAATTAAGAATGCAGGTTAATCCTTAATTTGACCTACATTAAATAATTATCATGTAGAGGTAAAATCATAGATAATTTCAAGGTCTCCAGAAGACTTCAGCTTAAGTAAATGAGATCTTAGATGTTACATTCTGACATCACTTGCTTTTATTTTTCCCTCTGGTACAAATTCACATCAGGATCCTTTTCCTGTGCAATTAGCAAGATAACTGTCTTACCTAACTGACAATGCCCCTTTTCATTTTGGGGTCTGCAAGCATTTGCCACTTACACTCAGATCATGTTTTTGTGATAGGCCACAGAGCAACTTTCTTTAAAGCTATCAAAGCCTTCCTCATTATCCTTTATGGGCTGTGCAGAAAACATCTCAACTATTAGACATTTAACTGGAGTGCAGCAGAATGGGTTTGCTGGCCCTCTCCAGTTCCTTGGGTAAAAGCTCTGTTCATAATCAGTGTCTGGTTTTTTAAATCACCCTCAAGAGGTTCCTTCCGGTCCACTTCAGTTCCCTTTTTAGTGTCCCACTGATTTTCCAGACTTTAGGAACGTGTCCTTAACCGCCCGCTTTTTCAATGGCTCTCTCCACTGAATGCTAAAGGAACACTTTGATACTTCAGACGTTGAGAAAGGAATATCTTGAGAACTAACACACCATTTATAACAGTACAGTTTACAATAGCATTTCCTGCAGAAAGAAGGTGCCTTCTCAGAAAGAGAAAGATGATTTCTGCACCCCATTTAGTTTCAAAACTACAAGCAACACCCTTGTTTCTTGTCAATAAAAAGGAAGACAGAGTAGAGTAGCAATCACAATACATAAATGATATTATTTGTCCCCAGAGTGCATACCAAACTGTAACTCACTCAAAGAGCTTGCATGAATTATGAATGGCAGGAAGGCGCAGAGAGGAACTTAGCACAGACCCACCCCACACTGCTGTTACACGAATATTTTATAGGCAGAGAAGCCACATGAACTATGTGATGAGATGGCAAAGGTATATATTTTATGTTTAATTCCCGTCCTGCTCTAAATCTCATTTTAAATAATATAGGGACACTACAGAAGCTGTGCAGCTGAAAATATAATATTGATTAAATTTTAATAGCAAATAAGCTAATCAGGATAAAATCTGAAAAACCTCATGGGAATGGTGGGATTTTCAAAAAGATGTCCCCTTGGCCCCCAAATAATAACAAAAACAAAAGCAAATGAAGAACAGAATACACTGGGTTTTAAACTGTACACAGAAGTGGAAGACAGAAATATAAGGAAACTTGGGCATTTATGTAGCATTTGGAAAGGTAATGGTGGGCACTAAAGGACTCTGCTTTGACCTGAAAGTCAGGGGCAAAGCCATTATTGTTTCTGTTGCCTAGATAAAGGGTATTCATGTTGTAATGTAACATATCGGTATATTGTCCAGTTCTTTTTTAGACTCTGTAATAAAAAATTGTAGTCATTTTCCAAAGAAAAGTCATAGAATGATCAGATCACAGCTCTATAAATAAAAATATGCCAGAGACTTTCAGTCTTGTCTCAGAATACAGTATTCATGTGTCCCATTTTCTTATTTTTTCCCTGTAGCATTTTCCTTGAGGTTTTTTTGAACTAAATAATCAGGAGGAATTGGGAGGGGAAAGGGGGAAAGAAACCTTTTCCCCCTGCAGAAAAAGATGGTTGTATAGAAGAGTTTTTTACATACACACGCGCACATACACACACTCACACATACCTCAAAAAGGAAATAGTTGAGCTGAAACAGAATCATTATCATGAAGTCTGTGTTAGGATAAAGAGGGAAATATATAAGGGCAAAGACTCATCTGAATGATCCTAGTTAAGGGCCTTACCAAGGAGACAGCTTAAGTTATCTTTGAAAACTGGTGAGTCGCCCTGCTTGGCCGAGTATGAACTGAATGTTCCCAAAGTAACATTTCACAAATAGGGATATCCTTCTATTTCACACTGCTCTTTCTCGAAATAGCAACACCATTTAGCAATATTTCATATCAAGACAATTGCATTGTAGAATTATTATAGCCTTAGTGCTTCATTAAAATTAAAAAAAAAGTTAAATCCCTGTTTTGTTGAACACAAGAAATGAATAGTAAATATTGATTTAGAGTGAATGCAAACATTTCCCTAGGAGTGGATAATTACTGCCTTTCTATGCAAAACACTTATATTTGAAGAAGCACTTCACTTACTTTGCCATGCGGTATACATTCTTTAGTACATTTTAAATTATACGTTGTCCTGGACAATGTCTGCTCTATAATTTCTTGTGTCTCTACACCAGAGTCAGTATGTAATTTTAAACTACCAAGTTTCTGCCAACTAGGAGAATAGGCTTAACTCTTTCTCTTTGCTGGGTTCACAAATACTTACACAAGGAGATCTGGAAAGACATAGGACTGATGATCTCAGACCTGGAGCAGTTTGGTCTCTTTTTTCAGGCCAACAGAAATGCCACTAGTAACTGGCCACAGATTTACAAAGCAGAGACTAAATGGAATATAGAATTTACCTACCTAAGCCAGTTTACAGCCCATCTAAAAGATATGAATTAAATAATTAACATTAGAAATTTTCGATGAATCACTAGTGGTTTGAATACTTCTTATAGAAAGGTCTAGTTAAATAAGGGACCATCATACTTTAGAATATATCTCTTGTCAAAATCTTTTATTATTGTAGTTTTATCCCTCTGCCAAGATATTTGCAACATAGCATTATTTAAATTATGTAAAGGAAATCATTTTAACCATTTCAATGTCACCTATGTAGATGGTGATTTCATTCAGCAGTTATGTTAGAATACTTTTAATTGTACAGAATATACAAAGCTTATATTTGTATAAAAATATTAAATAGTACAAAGTTATAAAAGATCATGTATACCATGGTATTCATCATTTTTACCTGTAAATTTGCCATTCACTAAAGTAATAAAAATACTTGCAAAATCATCTCATATTAAAGTACCCATCATTCTATTCTCTGTTTCTATGAAATTGGCTTTTTTTTTTAAGATTCTACATATAAGTGATAACATATAGTATTTGTCTTTCTCTGTCTGTCTTATTTCGCTTAGAATGATGCTCTCAGAATGGTTGCCAGGAGTTGGGGGGCAGGGAAAAGGGGGAGATGTAGGTAAAAGTGTAACTTTCAGTTAGAAGAATAAGTTCTGAGGCTCTAAGAAACAGCATGGTGACTATAGTTAGTAATACAGTATTGTATACTTAAAAGTTGCTGGGAGTAGATTTAAGCATTCTCATTACACATACACAAAAAGAGTAACTATGTAAAGGAATGGATGTATTAATTATCTTGATCTTGGTAATCATTCTACAGTGTTTAGCAAATCATCACTTTGTACACTTTTAATATAGACAATTTTATGTCAGTCAGTCCTCAATAAATTTGGAGAAAATTATAAATAAATATGTACATAAATAAAAATTGAAAAGATTAACGTATATGAAGAAATGAAAGTAAAAAAATGCTAAATTTGGAGTAAAGTTACTCAGTGGGAGATAAATGAGATGAGACCAAGGGATTGTTTATGTGCACAGATTGTTTATGTGTCCTGCTTCCATAGAATCCTCACATTCATATATTGTGAGATTTAGTCTCATTTGTTCTCTCTGGTTTCAAACTGCATACAACCTCCTACCTTTTGGATATATTAAAGATTACAACATAGGAAAAATGAACTCTAAGAGGAACAAAACAGTTTCAGTGGTTATACCAACTATGAGTGTACTTGAAGAAGATTCATCAAAGTTTCAAGCTTTTGCATGTCATGTAGTGTCTTGTGGCATCCACTGTGCTCTCTTCTGTTTATACCCCCTCCCATTATTGGCTTATTTTAGGCAAACTTGTCTGAACACAGGAACTGCCTGGGGAATTCATTAAAAATGATTCTCAAGACCTTATTCCAGAGAGTCTGACCCAATGAGTCTGGAATAGGGCCCAGGAAACTTTTTTTTTTTTAATGCTCCAGATAATTTTATGATTAAGTTTGGCAAACATGGTTCTAGACCTTCATCTAACCCGTCCTCTAAACTCAATTTTATTTTTAATCAGTGTGGGCAATATTTTCACTAGCCATACTTGAGGAGGAAAGGGGGAAGTCTACTCTCCAGCCTGCTCAGTGAGAAATATCCTCACTGTTCCTATTTCAGTGTAAAAGGAAAGCACAATTAGGATTGACTTTAAGTCATACCAAAGTAAAACTAATTAATACCAGCACTATTTCTTGATGGAGGTTTTGATAGAGGTGTGTTTTAAGGAACAGGGAGGTCTGAGTTACTCAAGTGCAGATTGAAAAGGATATGGGCACAATAAATTGACAAAGAACTGAGAGGGCTGGATGGAGAGAAAACTGATAAATTACCTAGGTCACAAATGAGACTGAGCTCTGTTCCTTGGAAATATACTAAATCTAATAGTTGTCTGAGAACAGACTTAATCTGCAAAAGACTATGAGGATTGTGCTGATGTTAATTTTTTTTAAAAATGCAAACGACAACTTAATACTTCAGCAGAAATTATGAATAGAGACATAATTCACTAGCACATAGTAAAAAGCTTAAATGCCAGATTTGATCACAACCATGTGAGTCAAATCCAACTTCGATTGTGTCTCTGCAAGTGATACCAAGAGATGTTTTGGAAGAGAATGGAGTAGATATCCGAGATGACAGTACTAAGGTAAACAGCATTGATGAACATCAGAGGTATTGTAACAGTAAATAGTCAAATTTTAAAAATCATAAAGATAATAAATGGGTATGATAATGTGTTTGACTTTGTCCATTATGCCCCTCCATATTCCACCACTCTAACCAGTGAATTGTGTAGAAATTTTTGGCTTCTTTAGTGTGTTTCTTAGCAGCATAGGCAGCAGGGGAGCTGTGGGCAACACACACCAAGACTCTTACTAAAAGAAGAAACCCCCAGAACAGGTTCTACAATCCAGCCCTTGACTCCGGTCATTCACTGGTTTTAGAAACTCCTTTATTTTATCTAATCTAAGCTACTACTGATTGCAACACACTTCCCAATTTCCGCAATGTTAAAAGGTGAAAAAAAAATGTGCATCTTAGAATCAATAATATGTAAAACTGTTAGATAAAAAAAAGTAAAACAACAGACAAATAGCCTCCTGAGGTTTTAATGGTGTTTATCAAAGAAACTCAAAGTTAGGCAAATAAAGTTCTGGGGGAATGGTCCATCCCCAAGTCAATCCCCAGGGCACTGATACCATGTGAGGATGCCATGAGCTGCTTACAATCACTTTGTCACAGCAGGAGAACCTTTGCCCTCTCAGATGAGGTTATGATAAACAATGGACAAGGGACATCTCTCAGAGCAGATCTCAGAGCAGCCAGATTGGGGACCATGGAATCCTCTCCACCACCAGAAGGAAGAGACCCTGCTGATCTAGTCTAACAGAATATGGCCAACAAATCTTGACCACTGTACAGTAAGTTGTTTCCCCTCCTCTTTTCTAAATGGTAGCCTTAATGGATTTATCCCCTTTTTCCTCTTCCATTGTTTGTGGAGAAGGTAATTGAAAATACCATTTAGCACTCAGTGAATGAACCATGAAATTGCTACATCTGCATCAGACTCCGAGCAAATACACATCCCTCAAAGATTCTGAACTTGGACCTGGGATGCAGTAAGAGAGTGAGATTTGAGTTTTATCTCTTTTGGAAGGGGTAAATGTGTTTATAATATACAGGAAGGTTGCATTATTTTAGTCAAGGGCATTACAAAATTGTTCATATATAAAGAGCATATGTAGAGAAAAATTGGCCACAAGTAGTTACTTGTGAGTTTACATCTATTACCGGTATTTGGGGGAAAATCTAGCTTTCGCTATGGGAATTGTCTCTGTGCCACATCATTTTGATATGTTTCCTCTAGGATTGCTAGCTGTAAGATCACCTATGCTACAGGGCATCTGCCATCATGTGGAGACAGCTTGCCTAGAATGAATCCATCAGAGAGGAAAGTAAATCTTGGAAAGTGGTGGGAGAGAGTAAAAAAAGTGTGTGCGTGAGTGTGTGTGTATGTGTGTGTGTGTGTGTGTGAGAGAGAGAGAGAGAGAGAGAGGAGGGGAGAGGGCAGGAGAGAAGAGGAAAAAAGGAAGTCAGAATTCCTAGGAACAAGAGAAATATAGAAGAAAGTTCAAGTTGGTTTTCTGTCACTGGCAACTGAAAGATGCCTCATTAATACAGAATAAATTGTCTTGATTCAAATTTCACAATAGCTTTGCAAAGGTGGGGACAAATAAGAAAACTGTTATTGACTCACTGTGGTTAAATCAGTGACAGTGGAAAGAGAAAGCAGATCTCATATCTTACTTCCACGGGGAAGCTGAATCTAAATTTATCACAATACACAACCAGGAAATATCCTGCTAATGAGGTCAATATCAAACAGCCATAATAGCTAACACTTGTTGAATTCTCATCATGTGCCAATCATTACACTATTAATGATATATTTATATTAACTCCTTCCATCCCCTCAACAACCAAATTAAGTAGTTTTACTTACTCCACTGTACAGATGAACAAACTGAGGCTTAGAGAAGCTAAACAATTTGCCCCAGGTCACACAGCCAGCTGGGATTACAACCCAGGCTCTTCGCCCTTACTCATCTGTTCCCTTAACCACCATACTCAACTTGGGACAAGTATAGTACTTCCCAAACACCAATGGAATTCTTGTATTTATCTTTCTCTCCTGTCCAAGTCCAGAAAGAGAGAAAAAGTGTTTTCCCTCTGCCAACAATACCACTAACATTGCTACATTGACATTATTCAGCAAATTGCTTTCACTTAGTAAGCATGGTGAGAACTCCCTGCCTAAACATTAGAGACGGTTTTCCAACAAGCACAAATCCAACTAGAAATAGACCAAAATATTCAAAAGTAGAAGTGGAATTTATTATTATTAATTCCACTTCAAGATATATTTCAAGACCTGACTGACTGTATGTCAGTGTTGGACACCAGAACAGAATCTAATTAGCCTGGCTGTTATTCAGCATCGATGCTCAGACTTACCCTGCTTGAGTCCTTGCGGCAGGACACGATTTCAGAACGCTGAGTGTTCAAAGGATTGTCACCTCTACAAACAGCCTTCTTAATGTCAAAGGATAAAGCATCACAGTTGTGGGGAAAGTTGTACATCTACCAGGAAAATATTCATCAGCTACCCAGCTGGTCATTCCCTTTGCCTTTGGCTATTTGGACATAATTTAGTAAAGACACCCACAAGATCTCCAATCTTAACTGTAAAGCTTGAGAAGAAATGTCCAGTGAAAGTTGTTTTCAGGTGTAATATAAGAAACTCCTTTGCCTCAAGATTTACATAACTGTAAGGGCAAACAAACCAAACGATAAAAAAAAATATCAGGTACTACAGATTAGAAATGAAAAGTAAACCAGCCGCATGCCAGTTTCTTGCTACAAGTTCCAGCGGATACCAAAGTCAATGCGACTGAGAGAAGATGTAGTGTGGAGAGAAAATCTCCCAGGATAATCAAGGGATATACTTCCAAGTCTATTTCCCCCACAGAACTGTTTTGTTTTCTCACATCAATGAGCTAGAATAAAATGTGGATCCCATGATCAAGCTGGCAGAAGTCATGCTCCCTACCTGGATGCTCGAAAATTGTAAATCACAACTTTACAAGGATTTAACTTTTCCCTTTCCAAAATAATCAAATGTTGTGGTGAGGGGGCCACTAATCATGACAAAAAATATACTGCAAATGCTTTCTTTTGGTGCCAAGTCCAATAAGTTCTCTGAGTGAAATTAAATGCACGATCTTATTCCAAACCACAGCTTCCCTTGGGGATGTGCAAATCTCAAGAGGGGGCTGAAAGGCCAGTTTTATCAAAGCCCAGGGTTACACCCATGTTTTTCAAGTTTTTTTTTTTTTTTTTCCCTTTTTTAACTACTGCCTGTAGTATAAACGGCTCAGGCCCCTCTGCTTTCCAGCCTTCATAGTCAAATCAGCGCTTCATACTTTCCACATTCGGCCTCTAAAAAGTGGGCCAGTCCCTGACTTCTCTTAGTTTCTCACAGTTTTTGTTTATTTTAAGAGATTCTCTGCTGAACTCCAGGGAAGGGGGTAAAAAGGGAGGGAGAGAGAGAGCAATCTGTTATGTTGTAAGCAATTACTGGCTCCATCTCTTAGATCTGCAGTATCACAGGAATTAGAGATGGAAAAGACCCATTAGGTCATCCTGTACACCCTGGGCCAGCACAGCGCCATTCCCTACTGTAGATTATCTCTTCTGAGAGTTTTTAATATGTTTAAAGGGAAGCCAATGATAACATGGTTTCACTTTATTTCTTTTGGGGCTTTGTTCTGTCCATTCTACAACATGCCATTTCTATGGATGGGCCCAGGGTGACTTTTCAAAGGACATTTGACTGCCCATAAGAATTAAAACAACATTTGTGCTTTCCAATAACTATGATCCATAAGTTCAGCACGGAAGCATTCATAAAAACAAATTCTAAACAGCCAGCGTTTAGTCCCAGGGATGGAAATGTGACATGGAAAAAACTGTACATAGACATAGTCTATATATCGAGTACATAATACCACAAATACAACTGTGTTAGTGTGCATACATGCTCACATCAAGTGCATACGACTACTCATCATTACCCCAGAGTGTTTCTGTTTCCTCAGAGTTGTGCCCAAATGCTGCATAATTCACGAAAATGTGATCCAAAATATTTAAGGTTATGTTTCTCACAATTTTCTTCGGATCTCTCTTAAGTCACGCATTTTAAATGTCAACTTGCATAGAGAAATATTTAATTTCAAAAATACTCCTCCACTGGGAAATTCTTTAGCTCTTCCTTAAGTAGCTTTGTTTTTTTTCTCCTTCGTTCTTATCCTAAGGTAATGGAGTGTTTTGGTTTACTTTTGATGTGCCAGCCTAGGTACCCTTAGCTGAGAGACTACCAGTCTCATCCCTCAGAAAAAGAAATACAGTGTGAGGGAAACCTAGCAGGAAGAATGAACACATTGTGTGTTCTTAAGTGTCTACCATCTTAATCCATTGGCCTTGAAGGCTATCTGTAGTAGATCAAATCAATATCACTATTTGAAAGCATACAATTTTGTGCTAGGATCATAATCAATACTGATAGAATGTGTATTTTTTTCTTTAGCATTTTCTAAGTTATATAGTATTTTTGAGGTATAATGCAGGATATATTTTCATTTGAATATGTTTAATAAGCTGGCGCATCTTTGATATGTGTGGTAGATAAGACTGATTTCTCACTGCTCTACTAGGAGGCAGGGTAGTTTATTAATCAAGAGTCTGCAGTATGGACCCTTTATAGGGTTTGTGATTGTGGGTACTACCAGTTACCTTTCATTTGATCAGTGGTTTATATAATACTCTTCAAGAAAAAGAACCTAACTTATCCCAAAACAAATGTATGTGATTGAGGGGTTCACTTTACTCTGTGTAGCTTAAAGAGTACAACTAAATTAGAGAACTTTAGAGGAAGAAAGCTTGGGCTCCAAAACCCATCCTTGCTGGGGAAGCTGTTGAGTTTTTCCTCCCTTGACAAGGGCTCTTCTCATGACTGTTTCCTAGGAATACTCCTTCCCTTCAAAGATGTCCTCTCTGACCACTCTGGCTATTGGGGATCCCCCATTAAGCCTCTTACGGAACTCTCCTTATTTAACTCTAATAAGAATCAATTATTGCATTGTTCATTTATGGTTTAGCCAGCTCCCTAAAGAGTTGCATGGTGTTCGAGTTAAGGGCATGGGCTCTAAAACCATCACCCCTGGCTTAAATTCCTGCTCTGCCACCTATTAGCTGCTTCTCTTTGGCAAGCTACTTGTACTCTCTCCCTTACCTGTAACTGGGGAAAATAAGAGTTTCCACTTCACAGGCTTGTCGCAAGGAGTGAAGGAGTGAAAACTTGTAAAGCCCATGGTAACTAACATGTAGTGTGCTCCCAATAAATATCAGGAGCTATTGTTTTAGTATTATTTTCCTTTGTGTTTCAAAGCCTAGTTTAATGCCTGGTACATGATTGGCACTCAATAAATGTGTATTAAAGATATGAAAGGATGGATATTCTGAAGAATGTCCCTAAGGGGAAAATTCCAACAATGGGAGCTGTTGCTCTTTGAGGTCATAAATACCTGTCAGTCAACAAAATTGCTGAAAGAACTTTTAGAAAGATTTTAGAAGTCATTCCATAATAGTGTGGGAGATGTAGCTAATCACTAAGATTTCTTCCAAGTGGAAGATGCTGATATTGATCGAAGGTTGTGCTCTCACCACTTCCCCTCTTTGGGTCCTAGTTTTCTCAAAGATAAAATAAAGGTTTTTGACTAGATCATCTCTAGGGTCCGTCCTATTCTAATATTCTATGATTCTATATGTGAGCCACCTGACTCTTGTTATTACTTTTTTTTTCTGCAAAAATTCCCATAGAATAGTTTTTCATTTTGCAACCAAAGTAACTTGGTTCAAACAGCACCTGGGACAGTTATTTTACCCCAGGGTCAGGGAGCCCTAACAACTGGTGACTGTGCTGTAGTCACTGCCACTTGGTGATAGGAACATAAACAGTCCATTTCCCATGCCGCCTCTTTCTACTACCATATTCTCTTTCATTTCCCACCTTCCGCAGCAATCCAGACTCGCCTTATGCATCTCCAAAGCACAAGAATTCCACCCACGCAGCACTGCAGAAATTAGAGCCAGAAAACCCCCAGTAGGTCATGCAAGCCACACCCCTTCTAGAGGAGGAACATCCTCTCCAACTAACATTTCAGCTCTCCTTCTGGCTCCAAAATGTGGCCATGCTTTAGTGATTCCTGGATATGGTTTGAATAACAGTTTATAAGCATTCTGGGATCCTTTGAAAATAAAGGTTCCATATAAAGTTATCTTACTATTTTGTTTATTATAAAGTGGTTTTGTTGTTGTTGTTTGTTAATCTTCCTGGGAATAGTCACAAGAAGATTTCTCAAAGAAGAAATTGTACCAGCAAGCCTTTGACCTGATTTTTATCAAATCTGATAGCCAGACATTAAGAACCTAGCTGATTAAAGCCCTGATTGCCCTGTTGTAAATGTGCAATAAAAAGTTTGGAAAACAATTAAAATATTATTTAAAGTATACGTGTTAATTATTGCTAATATATTTGCTCACATTTTCCTCAAGTTAAATTATATATTTATCATCAATGTAAATTCTGTTTATTTTTAATCGTATAACAATGCTTTATTGCCTTTGGATATGAAGTCTTATAACTGTTAATTTGCTAAATGTTCAACATTTTAAAAATGTTTGCCTGTTTCATTGTGCTGAACATACAAATCCAACTTATTACTCCAGGTGACAAGAAAGCCAGCTGATTAACACAAATGTCAAACACCACTGGGGATTCAACCCAAATCCTTGGCTACTATCCAGCCACTCCTCTGGCTCATAGACAATTTCATTATTTCTCTGTTAGAAAGGCAACATGAGGGTGGGAAACTGTCCTAGATGACACAGTAAGTAGGACTCCGCATTCTCTACTTAAGGCCTTCTTCTCTTGAAGAGCTTAAGGCAAATAGCCTAGGATAATATTTCTTTTTACCATACACACAAACAAAATTAGCATTACTGTACCAATTTTACAGAGATGAAAGCTTGATTGTAGAGAAACGGGGCCACTGGTCATTGTTACCCAAATCATAGTGGAGTCAGAAAAGCCCCAAAATCTGTCTCCTAAGTGCTAATGCATCTTCATATCCAAATGACCACCTTTTTTTAATGAATCACTAGTAATAGGAGCTACAAAGCACTCCACAAAATGTAAAATGCTATTAAAATGTATAATAGGCATAAAGTTCTGAACTGGGATAGTTTGTTTTCTCCATCTGAAACTATATTAAAAAGAAGAATTATTATAAGGAGTGGTACTAAACTCAACATATTATTAAGAAATTGCTGTTATTTAAGATAATATAATAGGTTCCATATTTATCAATGTTTCATAAACTAAAGATAATTTCCTGAATTTACAAAAGCTGCTATTCACATTGGAAAGCTCTGGATAATTGCTGTCTATCTGACACAGGAATAATAATACAGAAGAACCCAATTGTGGGCCATAGTTGGAATAAACCCCAACTTCCAAAACTTTCCAGCAAAACAAACCCCAGAGAGGGATAGAGACAGATATACACCACTGCAAGATTTCAAATGTCAAGTTTTCAGCAAAACTAGAACAAGTTTTCAAAATAACAAAAAAAGGGGCTCAAAGGATAAATAGCTATTGAAGAGAGTATTAGGAACACAATTTTTGGATCAGATTAGGAGGACATAGAATGGGTATAAACTAACAGAAAGTATTTTAAGGTTATATTGAATATGGGGCCAAGTGAAAAACAAAAGGAGTACAACAGGTTCAGCAGTTTTAAAACCTTAATGATAAATGAATGAATCAGTGTGGGAGGATGTCAAAATTTCCTTAAAAGAAAGCATTCTGCATAGAAATGCAGCAATTGAAGGCAATATAAAAACACCAGCATTTATGCCATACTCACCAAGATACCTATTTCTCCATTTAACACATCTGCCCATTTAAACATAGACACCACCTCATGGTGAAAAACACTATTAATCTAGAATTTTTGCATTTTAGGGGCTAACATTGCCAACAACTCTCATTTCAATTTCACTTTGAGTGATGAAGACCTTAGGAAGGATGCCTGGATCACTGCTTTAAGAATTTGGAGGCCTCACCTGGCTCAGTGGGAAGAGTCTATAATCAATTATTGCTGCCTGTCATGGCTGTGGGAGAGGAAAATCCAAGCCCACTTGCCATTTATTTGATTTTCTGATCCAGTATAACCCTCTTCACTTACAGCTGAGGAATCTGAGGCATTGGTGGGGTGCGGGGTTACATCTACGAATAAAGAGCTGGAGTGATCGGCCTAAGGGTAGACTGATATTGGGTTGGTCTTCTTTGTAGAATCCTGATGTCAAGTTCCCTGCCCTTTCTTTCTACCAATTGCATTCTAAATTCTGATTGTTTGGAATTCAACAATAAATATGACTAATACCCAGTTACACTATAATAATATAGTCTTAGTTCGTTCTACCAAAAAAATCATAATACTTAAATATATTCTTAAATCTTTTCAAGCTCCTAATATCTATCTTTCTGGAAAAAAAATAATTTCTTACTAAAACTTATTTTCTCTAAGACATTAAATCCGATAAGTGTACTGTTTTTCCTAGGCTTCAAATTCTTTAGCCTTCTTTCTCTCTGTTTAGAGAGTTTATAAATCTAACTGACTTAATCCCATTCAGTGTGATACTAAAACTAGCAATGAAGTGAAGAGGAACCATTAATATTCCAAATTCCTCGAAAATGCACACCACGGTGCCCTTGAGTAATCTCAAACTATTAGCCATAGTCCCTCGAAGCTTACAGCAAGCAGTATGGAATATCCATTGGCCCAGCATTTACCTTCTATAACCACACCCTATATAGAATTACGTTTTAGAAATTCAAATGAAATATTTCAGGTAAGCAAATAGTTGTTGCCATTGTAATAACTGAATATCTAATAACCATACAAACATAAAATAATGCAGTACTAACAGGTGTTGCTCTTCACTTAAATTTCCCCACATAATCTAGGTTTTTTTTCACCTCGTATACAGATATACTTATTTTAAAACTTACTTGAGTGCACTCAACAAGGTCGAGAAAACAATGTCTACAAAAGGTTCCTGGTGAAGAAACATGCAGAAACCAAGAGGATGGGTTGTAATGTATGCCTCGTGCGCACTTGGATTCTTCCACCATATTTGTCAGAACTCTCTGTACTATGTGTGCATTGGAAAATCGATGGCAAGTCTCTATTATGTGAGCCTTCTCTGAAAATCCTTTAATGCAGACAACACTTTTTAAAAAATAGCAAGGGATGGGGTAGTCATAGGGTATATCTTATGACTTTTACTGCTTCGCCTCTCCAGCTGCCCATTGAAGAGATATTTTGGCTCAGGTTTACCTATCATGGCAGCATAGGCCCATGGGGACCCATGGAAGGTAATGAGGGGCTCCATTAACCAGTTTCATTATTTCAGAAGGCCTAAGGGAATAACACACCAATAATAAGGCTGCTAAAGCTAGAGTGTCAAATTACTTTGGGGCAAAATCTTATCAACTTCGTATGAAAACTCTTATTACTTCATGCTAAGAGTCTCTGACTGGCAACTATGTATGTGTTTGATTAATAAAGTGTTCAATAAAAACAAATGAATTGTTTTGTTTGGATATTAAAATTTTTCAAAACACAGAGTCCCAGATGTAGAAGATAATCAGAGAAGACTCATTTATATTAAGGGCTCAATGTCAATTTAATAACTTTAGTAATGATGGTGCTGACAGCGCAATAGCTAAAACTTACATGACATTTCCTTACATGACAGCAAGGAGCTGTTCTAAGCATTATACATACATTTATTTATTCAATCATCATAACCATATTAGGTAGGTATTATTAGCCCAAAGTAGAGTTATAAGAAGTGAGAAAAGGGAGACAGAGGACCATCAAATGACATGCCCACAGTCATACAGATAGTAAAGGCTGAAGCAAAAATTTGAACCCAGGCAGTGTGGTTTAGAACACATTCTCTCAATTCCTTCCTTCAGGAAATACTATGGTTAAGGTCTCACTTTTAATTGTAACAAAGATAACAGAGCAGAGTGGCTTCCTTATCTGTAAAATTAGGGATAGTGATAGTAGTTTTCTCAAGTTGTTGATAAGGTTTAAGAAATTCATTTTTGTAAGATTTGAAACCCATACCTGGAACAAAATAAGTGCCATTAGGTGTTTGCCAGTGTTAACAACAAGACTTTTTAAACTACAAAGCTTTTTCTCCTCTTGAGCATAGATCGAAATCCTGGGGCCAACCATCTCACAAGTGTTCAATATGGGTAACTTTAAAAATGATGTTGCTATTGTCTAACTACCAATAGGGAAGGAAATTCAAATGGCTGCCTAAAAACAAACCATTAACTTAGCTTACTGGTGAAAGCTCAGCCCTACCCTCCCTCTGCAATGGGAGGGGGAGAGGAGGAGGATGGGACACTTTGTGCCTCAGTAGAGGTGTGTGTAAGCAGAACCTGAGCACTGCCAGGGACCCTTGATGAGATCTTCATTCTTTTCTCCCTGTTCACAAACACTCCCGAGAGACTGGTAATTTACCACTAAATCTGTGTGCATAGAAACAAACAAACTTTTAAACTATAACATTCACCACATGATATGTACATTCCTTGGACTAACATATCATTGCATAATATTGTTCAGTTTTAATAAAACTATCCTTTGAAGCTCTGTTGTGGAGGAGAGTAATTCCACAGCAGCTTTGAAGTATCCTCCCTTAAATAAAGTCAGAGAAAAAGCCATTGTTTATTTCACCACTATTTAAGAGTTAATGAGAGATTTGCACCTGTACAGCTGTTGTGGACTGAAAGTAACTCATGGAGTGAATGTGTTTTCTGCTTGAGACAGTTGTAAATGCCTTGAGTAAAAACACTGAGGACTGCTAATGGATAGGTTTATTTTAAAGCATGCCATCTGCTATCAATCATAGAGAAGTATAGGAAGCAAGTTTGGCTGGGCTCCCTCCTTGTGAGCCTGATAAAGACAGGGCTCCAGGACTCGGGAACATTGAGTCCTCAAGAGAATAAAACATCAAACCTACTCAGCAGCTCCACTAACAATAATAAAAATGCCTCTGCCTAAAGGTGACATTCTGAATTTACGATTATTTGTGTCTATAAAGTGTATTCTTTGGCTCCTGACTCATTCTGACTGTCTCACTCTAAGATCAATACATTAAGCCTGCCTGGAGTAAATGGAAATCCTATCCTTTTATTAAACCAGCAGCCCGTACCTGAGTCGATCTAATGCCCTATAGGATCGCAGGAAGATTTTCAGCTCTGTTCTGTTCCGTTTTTAAGATTTTTCATGAGAAAATTACAACTGAAATCTATTTTAATTCACTAAAATACATAAATAACATAGGCAAGTTTATCTTTCCTAGAAGACAAAATAAAATGAAAGAAAATAAAAGACTGAATTGGAATTAATCCTACTATTCTTCTATCATGTGCCCATGACGATGCTGTCAGAAAATTACACATTAGAAATATGTTAGAGTAAAATTTAGAATCGGTGGCTCAGAATTGTTATGTTCTTTATGCCGTATGGACCAAGCATGTTTTCAAGAGGACAAACATTATTTCCTCGGAAATCTTCCAGATGTGGAATTATAACCAATATTGCTTTCAAAAATGGATCCCAAAGTATTCCTTGAAAAATGTTGAGCCTGGCTTATTAAAAGTGCTGCCTGCTGAAATCCTCAGTGGATGAAATGAGTTGTGGCATTGGAAACTTCCACAGCTTATAATGTTAGAATCGGCCTCAAATCTGCAGCTTAACTTAATTCTACTGCTAGCCTGGAAAACAGAGTTGTGAGTGTTTAGGGAAAACCCACCTGGCCAGCAAACTCATGAGCCTAATTAAAGTTAATAGAGAAATTAAAAGAGGAAAACATTGGCTCGGTAGTAGTAAGAAGAAGTGTATACGGCAATAGAAATTCAGGGCAGGAACTTATAGTTTGTACTATGCATTTGTTAGAAATACTCCTTCCTGTGTACATGAAAGAGGAATTTGTATTATTTAACTTGTTAGGTATTATGGGTGATATGTTACAGTTCAATATATTGTTTTCATGCTGAAGAAAATGAATGTT